>NW_019154101.1:48187261-48211271 GCF_002288905.1 Enhydra lutris kenyoni
TGGCGCCTGGGTGGCTCAGTGGGTTAAAGCCTCTGCTTTCAGCTCAGGTCATGATCCCGGGGTCCTGGGATCGAGCCCCGCATCGGGCTCTCTGCTCAGCGGGGAGCCTGCTTCCTCCTCTCTCTCTGCCTGCCTCTCTGCCTACTTGTGATCTGTCTGTCAAATAAATAAAATCTTTAAACAATAATAATAATAATAATAAAATGTAGTAAAATAATTAGGAACTGATGAGTTCTGATTACTGGTGAACTTGTTTTCAATATAATTTACCTAAGTTTATGTAATTTAATTGTAATAATGATTGTGTTTATTTTTTTTAAAAGATTTTATTTATTTATTTGAGAGAGAAAGCACAGAGGGAGAGTGAGAGGAAGAAGCAGACTCCCTGCTGAACAGACAGCCCAGATTCAGGGCTCTGTCCCAGGACCCTGAGATCATGACCTGAGCCAAAGGCAGATGCTTAACCAATTGAGCCACTTAGGCACCAATGACTGTGATTATTATCTAGTTTACAAAATTCCGGCAAATAGAAAATTAGTTCTCATGAGGCAGTAGAAATTAGTACCAGCACACCTCTGGTCCTGCAGAAGGTAAAGCCTGGATTTATGAATTAAAGAAAAATCCAGCCCCACAACATCAAGCAATTGGTACTATGCAAAATCTGTGCTTGTAAACAGAGATGAGGCTAACCAAATAAAATGATGGGGTTGGGGAACAAACCCAGAACCAAATTTTTAGATTCCTGCTCTAAGGCAGAGGTTACCAACTAGTTATATCTAGAATTATATTTTTCTGATGCCAGTTGACCAGCTGGTCCATTTTTCATGGAAGAAATGAGCTAGATCTGAGAGGTGGCTGCCAGCTTTGGGCAAGACTGGTAAACTCCCATTTACCACTGTCCAAACCATTCTTTGTTGTCTCTTCCCCATGGCTTATTTCACTCCTGTACATGCCTCTGAAAATTGAAGCACTTCAAAATCAACACTTATACACCAACTGTCAAGGCTTTTCCTTCATGGCCTTAAGTAACATCTGCATGCTAATAACTCCCATGTTTATATCTCCAGATTGGACTTCTTTCCTGAACTAGACCTTCATATCTCACTGCCCACTCACCATATCTACTTGGATATTAATGGGCATCCCAAACCCAACATGTTCAAAACTGAACTACTCCTGCCACCATCTTCACCAGCTCAGAAAATGGCTACTCCATTCTTTCAGCTTCTTGGCCAAAACTCATAACTCATCTTGACTCTTTCATTTCTCTCTGTCCCACATCCTATTCATTAGTAAATCTTGTCAGCTCTACTTTCCAAATCCACCAGTAACTGCCTTTTTCTTTTTAATTACATCCAACGTAGCTTCCATAATCTCTCCCCAAGTTATTGCAATAGTCTTCTACTTCTGTCCTTACCAACCTACAGCCCATTCCCACAGCAGCCAGTGTGAACATTTTACAATATGATTTGACTCATGTATTTTCTCTGCTGAGGAATCAGTGTCTTCCATTATACTTTGAGGAATGTAAGTCTTCAAGCCTTTGCTTCTGCTTCTGCTTTTCTCTATCTGGATGTTCCTTCCCAGATGTTTCCTATAGCTCTTTTTTCCTATCCTGTAGGCTTCCCATGTGGTCTCCTGACCTCTCTATTGGAAACTGAAACCTCCATCAAAATTTCCCATTTTAACTTTTCTCTCCATGGCACATACCTGCTAAAAGATGATGATTCTTTTTCTTGTTTTCTCCCTTTTAAAATTTAACCTCCTTGAAGACAGAGGCTTTTCTCTCTTTTGCTCACTGTCAAATCCCCAGCACCTAGAAACAATGGCTATTATAGTAGGGACTCAGTAAATAACAGTTAGGGGAATGGATATCCTGCTTGTATGCATAGAGATATTTCAACACAATTAAGGAGGAGTGGTAGGATGGGACTGAAGAAAAGGTAAAGAAATAAGGAGTTAAGGGAATAGTAGGACAATAGGTCATTCCATTAGGCATCTGAACCTATCCTCTTCAGGTTTCCTGCTGAAAGTCAAAGAAGGTCATGTAGAAAACTCTAACTCTCTTGGTGTGGAATAAGGGAGTATATAAAGACAGGCTACATGCTACCCTAGAAAGATTGTTACTTTTGAAGTCAAGTAGATGCTGTTACTGCTCTTAACTGTTTTTTTCTTGGTTATGAGACTTAATCCCTCTGAGCCTTTCCTAGTTCTCTTCTTTGAATTTTCCTCTGCCTTTTAAGCAACTGGCTTCTCTGGCATCTTTTGACCTCCTGGTCTCATAAACGCTATCTCCTTTACCCTCTCCAGTACCCTCTTCTCTAGCCTGATCAGACCACTTTCCATCTCCATGATTTTGCTCATGCTATTTCCTCGGCCTGATAAAAACAGACAATACAAACTCAGGCCCACTCTCATTTCAGATTAAACTGGCTTTGTGTTTCTTTCTTCATCTTTCTTTCATCCCTTTCTTACCCATATCTCTCATAACTTGAAGATGTCATTGGAAAGTATGAGACTTAGAGCTGAGTCCATCATGGGATTATTATTTCGTAGCCATGTTGACTTGAATCAATCCCTTAGACTTTCTAAGCTTCAGTTTTCTCATGTAGATAATAGTAGGCATTAGAGATGGGCAGATAGAAAGATCTAGTGGTTCTCGTGACAGATTCCTAGGGTTGTATTAAAACCCTACTACTTTAGCTGGGTAAAGGAGCAAATGAATATCTCCAAACCTCAGTGTCTTCTTCAACAGAAATGTGAATAATAGTATCCATCTCATAGGGTTGTAATGATTTATTAAGATATACAGCACTGACATACTGTCTGATACATGGTAAGCACTCAGTCCAGGTTAATTGTTACTATTATTATTATGTGGCTGTTGTAAAGACTCATGAACTATGTATGTGTGCTAGACATCTATTTGCCTCTCTAGATCTAGCCCTCCCCATCCCCAACTTTCTGCATCCTAGTTTATGCTGGCTCTAGGCTGAGCTCAAAGGCCTCTATTAGAGAGATCTTTGTCCTCTGACTCCAGTCAGGCCTCTGACTCCAGCAGGAGATGGGCTCCTTCCCTGGGAAGGCTCCACTGGTCTTCTCTCTCCTGAAGGCCACAGCTCCTGTCAGATGGCTCTCTCCATAGAACTCTCTATTCTCTTTCTGAGAACTGTAACCACTCTCTCCTTTTGATAATGACTTCCTGCTATTATGAACTATGGGGTACTACACTATTTTGGTTCTCCTTCACCCTGTCTGCTTCCTTGTTTGTAAATAGTCCCTTTGTTAAACTCTGCACAGTTTGATCATGTGAACTGCTTCCTGCCTGAAATCCAGTTGATACAGTATACATCAGAGTAATTTGTAAAGTTACAACATACATGCCTTTAGCCTTCATGCTTATTTTTCTCTGCATCCTGAGCTACTAGCAGTGGTAAGCACTTGCAAGAATAATTTTTTAAAAGTCCATTGTTCCAGATTTAAAAAAAAAAAAATCTGTCTACAAAACATTTCCTAGATATCACTTAGGAACCTCCAATTCAACATGTCTACTATTGACTCATCATCTGCCACCTCATCAACCTTCTCCTCCCTTTGTATTCCTAAACACTGTCAAGATATCACCAACCTTTCTGGGGTGCCTGGGTGGCTCGGTTGGGCATCTGCCTCTGGCTCAGGTCATGATCCCAGGGTCCTGGAATAGAGTCCTGCATGGGCTCCCTGCTCCGAGAGGAGCCTGCCTTTCCCTCTGCCTCTCTGTCTCTCTGTCTCTCTGTCTCTCTCTCTCTGGCTCTCATGAATGAATAAATTAAATCTTAAAAAACAAAAGATATAACCACTGTGCTGACTACCCATTTGAAAATCTCAAGTCATGTCATCCTCTCCCTAGGACCTCATGTGCAATATGTATGGGGGAAGGCAAATATCAAGAAAGCTAGATAGAGAAAGTAGCATTCCATTTACTCCTTCTTCATAGCTACTTCCTGTGTTACACTTTCCAACACCCTCCATAGCTCTGGTCACAAATTATCATCTGGTAAATATCATACAACTCTATTTTAACCCACAGACAATAAAAGGTAAAAATATCCCCCACTACAGGGTAAGGATTTTTGAGGATATAAATGTGTCTTATTCATTGTTTATTCTGAGCATAATTCTGAGCTCCTGGCACATAGTAGATATTCAACCAATGAATAAATAAAAGAGATGTAGAAAGAATTAACTTCCGAAAAAAAAAATGACACTTCATGTTCTTATTAGGTGTTCTTGGCTGAACCTTTTGTAAAAAGTTTAACATTTCTTATCAGCACCAATGGACGAAAACCATTACCAGGTGCTAAGTGCCTTTGCAAAATGAACACCTTAAAACTACTGGAGAACTGGGGATGCCAGTGTTGTTCCATAAGACTTTTCCTTTGTGACTTCCCTCCAACACCCTCATTCTCTGGCCTCTTTCTCTTAAGTTTCCAGGTTAAAGTCCTTTTGCTATTGTCACTTGTTTGCTTGAACCATAGTTGTTTCCAGCTGTTAGCTGTAGTGCAGTAACCATTTAAAGGCCTATCACACTTCCTCCTAGAGATAATTGATGCTAATGAGACATGAAAGAATCCACTGGAGTAACTGGTAGACAAGTTTCACTTTCTTTTCCTGGAAAATAAAACCTTCAAACTTGATCATATGTGAAAGTAAGCCATTTCAGTGAAAGGAACTGATTTTTAAAAATCTTCTTTTGTCATTAAACTATCTGAACAGAGAGGGTGGTTGGGCCAAGGCAACATAATTGAGATTCATGTTTATTATTCCTTTGGTCTTGCCCTAATGGGTTCATGAGAAATAACTATAATGACAAACAATGGTTCTGATGAATGAGTTTATTGGTTAATTCATAAAACATATGGCAGGCTTCCTCTACCAGAAGTATTTGGGCAAAGGAAAAACAAATGAAAATCAAGAATAAATAGATGATGACATAAAAACAATGTTTTGAAGCAGACCAGAAAGGTCAACTAATTAGGGTTTTATTGATCTGGAAAAAAGGAAATCCCAGTTCAATTCTAAGCACATTTGTGTAAAGCTCAGCTTAAATTGGGTATAAAGACTTCCATTAAAACCCAATGGATGGGGGTGCCTGGGTGGCTCAGTGGGTTAAAGCCTCTGCCTTCAGCTCAGGTCATGATCCCAGGGTCCTGGGATCGAGCCCCGCATCGGGCTCTCTGCTCAGCGGGGAGCCTGCTTCCTCCTCTCTCTCTGCCTGTCTCTCTACCTACTTGTGATCTCTATCTGTCAAATGAATAAATAAAAAAATCTTTAAAAAAAAAAAAAACCCAATGGATGATGCTCCAATCCTCACATTCTTCTCTATGTTATCACAGTTTTGCTCTATAAAATTCATGCTACAAAATTAATGAATGCTATACACAAGGAGCAGTTACCATCCTCATATTAGTCTGGATAGGTATGCCTATGCTGTTCAATTTTTAAAAAACAAAAGCACAGTGGTTTAACAACAAAATATTATTTGTTTCGTACAAAAGGAACTGCTAGTCTAGGTAATTCTTTGATTTTGTTTTACTTCCATTTTAATGTGTATTATCAAGATGATTGATCACATTACCAGAGATAAGGGTGCTAAAGGGTCTTCTACCAAAAATTAAATACTCTGACCAGAATATGTCACATAACACCTGTTTTCGAAGGCTCAGAACTATTACCATAATACAGAAGTCCCATAGAACTGCAATGAGGCAGTGAGTACTGCCTTAATTCCCTCCAGGTGCAGAGCATAGTCAAGACTCTTCTTGGCCTGTGTCTTTTTCTGCCTTAGAGGATGCTGCCTTTTACCAGAAGATTATAATATGAAGGGCCTCAATTTAACTTCAGACTGCACCATTTCCAAGATGAGTAAGCCTGGACAAATTATTGAACTTCTCCAAGTCTCATTTTTCTCATTTGTTAGATGGGAATAATAGTATCTATTGTATAGGATTGTGGGAGTAAAAAGAATGATAAATGAAAAGTGGTTAGCACTGAATAAGAACTGAATTAATGCTAGGTATTTACCCCAAAGATATAAAAGTAGTGATTTGAAGGGGCATCTTCACCTCAATGTTTATAGCAGCAATGTCCACAATAACCAAACTAAGAGCCCAGATGTCTAACAACAGATGAATGGATAAAGAATATGTGGTATATATATACAATGAAATACTACTCAGCCATCAAAAAAATAAAATCTTGCCATTTGCAACAACATGGATGGAACTAGAGGGTGTTAGGCTAAGTGAAATCGTCAAAGAAAGAATTATCATATCTTACTCATATGTGGAATTTAAGAAACAAAACAGAGGATCATAGGAGAAGAGAAGAAAAAATAAAACAAGACAAAATTAGAGAGGGAAACAAAGCATAAGATACTCTTAATCATAGGAAACAAACAGGATTGCTGGTGGGGAGGGGAGTGAGGGGATGGGATAACTAGGTGATGGACATCAAGGAGGACACATGAAGTAATGAGCACTGGGTATTACATAAGACTGATGAATCACTGAACTCTACCTTTGAAACTAATAATACATTATATATTAATTAATTGAGTTTAAGTTAAGAAATAATATGGTTAAAAAACAAGAAGAACTGAATAAATGCTTGACCACCCCAGAAAGTACAATCAGACCCAAATATACACTTTATACCCATGTTTTCATACCTTTCCCATCCTCTGAGAAATGACTCTGAGAGAAAGAAATTAAGTAGCACTGGCCAGAGAAGACTGAACTAGAGGACCTGCAAATGTTTGGATATAAAATCTCAGTATAGACTATGAAGTGTCTGTGTTATTAGAATGAGAGTTATCCCTGATCTCTGTAAATGCTATACTATACATGAACTTCAGTGAGAGCTTTGCAAGTTCTTTGAAAATGATGGTGATAGAAAATAGGCAACCTAATTCTCTGGAACCAATGCAAAGCTGATTTAAGTTTACTTTGAAATATAAACCAGACCATAAATATATGTTGTATTAGCCTTGTAGATAAAGCTTACACAAGACTTTACTTAAAAGTACACTTTGCTTTTTAAACTTTCTTTCAGAAAGAGGTATAGATACAACTCTACTTAAACAAAGCCTATTAAATGAAAATTTAATATATGTAAAATAATTGCAGGTATAATTACTTACTCTACAAGATTCAGGATAGACTCTAACTATCAACATTTGCCTGCACTTTAAAGCATTTCGATTTGCCAACAAAATTCTCAGAATACAACTCTTAACTGTATAGACATCTGTGAAGGCTGTAGATCATGACTAGAGACATCATTTCCCTTCTCCCCTTCTATAGCTTTCCAAAAGAATCATGTCACTATGCAAGTAAGCATAATCATAGGGATTTAAGTTATGATTTCCAACCCCCAGAGAAAAAGATTATTTCTGGAATTACTGTATTATATTATTGAAAATGTCTGGTTTTCAACAACAACAACAACAAATGTGAGGCATGCAAAGAAATGAGTACGGCCCATATTTAGGGGGGAAAAAAAAAGAATCTCTAGTTGTTGTTTCTGAGGAAGCCCTGATGTCAGATTTATGGACACAGACTTAAAATCAGTTAGTTTAGATACATTGAAAGTGCTAAAGGAAACCATATCTGGAGAACTAAAAGAAAGTTTGAGAACAAAATCACTAAATATGTCAATTAATGCATGGAAAGTATAAAAAGATGCTCAGAAAGTCTGGAGTTGAAAAATACAATTAGTGAAATGAGTAATTCTGTAGAAATGCTCAACAGCAGATTTGAGCTGACAAAATAGAGAAGCAGTGAATTTGAAAATAGGTCAACTAAGTTTACTCAGTCAATGGAATAGAAAGAAAAGAGAAACATAAAAGTAAACATAAAAGAGGCTCAGAGAATTGGTGGAACACCATCAACTCTACCAACATAGGTATAATGGTAATCTCAGAAGGAGAGAAGAGAATCAAGGAAGCAGAATATTTGGAGAAATGATGGCTGAAAACTTCCCAAATTTGATTTAAAAAATTAATTTTCACATCCACGAAACTAAATGAATTATAAACAGGATAAACCAACAAGATCCACACCAAGATAAATCATAATAGAACTAATGAAAGTCAAAGAAAAAGGAAAAATCTTGAAAGCAATGACAAGAAACTCATTACATACATATAAGGGACCCCCCCCCTCAGTAAGTTAACAGTTGGTTTCTCATCAGAAACTATGGGTGCCAGAAGATAGCAGAATAACATATTTAAAGTGCCAAAAGAAAAAGATTATCCACAAAAAAAAAAAAAAAATCCTTCAAAAATGAAGAAGAAATTAAGACACTCCTACTTACACAAAACCATAGAATACTGCTAGCAGATCTGCCTTACAAGAAATATTACTATGAATAAGTGTATATGCTAAAAAAAAAATTAGATGATCTAGATAAAAAAAACATTCTCAGAAAGACACAAACTTTCAAAATTGAACAAGGAGAAATAGAATATATGAATAGGCCTATAGCAAGTAAAGAGATTGAATTAGCTATCAAAAAATTTCCCATGAAGAAAATTATAAGACTAGATAGCTTCACTGGTGACTTCTACCAAATGTTTAAAGAAGCATCAATCCTCCACAAACTTTTCCCCTAAAATGAGAAAATACTTCAGAATTCATCTTACAAAGTCAAGATAACACTGATACCAAAACTAGCCAAAATTAGATGTCACAAGAAAGGAAAAGTATAGATAAATATCTTTTATGAGTAAAAGACACAAAGTCCTCAAAAAAACAAAACCTAGCACACTGAATTCAGTAAAATATAACAAGGATTATACACCATGATGACATAGAATTTATTTCAGGAATGCAGGTTTGGTTTAGCATACAAAGATTACTCAATGTATCGGAGTCTGGCTCCAGGCTAAAACTCTGTGTTTGATCTTTCAGGCCTGACCTGACCAAAAGCAGTTACAAAGCTTTCTCTGACAAGGCTCTTAGGAAAATCTACCCCACCAACACACATATCAAACTTAGTACATAGCCACTGCATCACAGTCTCTGGTGGGAGTTGCACTAACAGACTCAGGCACTGGGGCCATCCTTGCTTTTCTGAATATGTGCATTTTTAGCTCAGGAGCTTTCATTCAGAGGCCTCCTTATTGGAGGAACTTCAGCTGAGTCCTCTCAGGTCTCTCAGGTGCCTCTGCCAAGCCCACTTTGGTTGGGGAGTGGTAGTTGAAGATACATTTCTCAATTCTGACTTAACAGTAAGTATTTTTACACTCATAGCCCTTCCCTCTCCCTCCCCTGCACCCCTGGGTCCATAAAACATCAGGACCATTTTGTCTGGGGCTTCCTCAGCTGTGAGATTATCTCCCTGCCTGCATTAATATATCTGACCTGCTGGCACCATTTCATGGGGAAACATAGAACACTGGGGGAGCTAACACTTTCTCTTCTTTAGTTTCATGCTTAGACTAAATGAAATCTTGACTGTTACCTTCATTTTGGTTTGTTGTTTTAATTGACTACCTAAAACCTAGATACCTGACAACTCCTCTTTCTCCAGCTCAGCTCTTGACAATATATCATATTAATAAAATAAAGAACAAAAGTACATCACCTCAGTAGATGAAAAAAAGCAATTGACAAAATAAGCAGCATTTTATTATAAAAACACACAATAAGAATAGAAGGAAATTTCTCAATCTGATAAAGGACATCTGTGAAAATTCACTGCTAACATTACACTTAATGGTAAAAGACAGAAAGCTTTCCTCTTAATATCAAGTACAAGAAAAAGATATTTACTCTCATCACTTGTATTCAACATTATACTTCATGTTTTAGTCAGGGCAATTATGCATGATAAAGAAACAAAAGACATTCTGACTAAAAAAATAGAAGTAAAATGATCTCCATTCCCAGATGGTATGATCTTACATAAAAGAAAATTCAAAGGAAGCCACCAAAAACTATTAAAGCTAATAAATGAATTCAGCAAACTTATAATATATAAGATTAATATACAAAAATCAATATTTCTGCACATGAGTAGTTAATGGTATGAAAATGAAACTAGAAAAATATTTGCACTTACAATAGTATCAAAAATAATAAAACTAATTAATTTAACAAAAGAATTGTAAAACTTTTACACTGAAAAGTATGAGACAATGTTGAAAGAAATTTAAAAAGATAAATAAGCAGAAATACATCCCATGTTCATGGATTGGAAGACTTAATATGACTGAAGTGGAAATATTCTCTAAATTGATACACAAGTTCAGTTCCCATCAAAATCCCAGGTTCCTGTTTTGAGAAATTGACAAGCTTATCCCAAAATTCATATGGAAATTCAAAGGTCTGAGGAAAGCCAAAACTACTCTGGAGAAAAAGAAAAAAAAAAAAAAAAAGGAATAAAGTTGAAGAACTCACTCTTTCTAATTTCAAAACTTACTATAAAACTACACAGTAAGCAACACGGTATGATACTGATCTAGGGTGGATATGTAGATCAATGGAATAGAATTGAGAGTCTAAATAGAAACATTTTTGTAGTTAGTTTTTCACAAGGATGCAAAGACAACTGAATAGAGAAAAGAATAATCTTTTCAACAGATTGTGCTGAGACAACTGAATATCCACATGCAAAATAATGGAGTTGGATCCCTACTTCACACTAAATAAAAATTAATTTAAAGCTTTATATGTAAGACCTAAAACTATGAAACTCTTACAAGAAATCATAGGCATAAATCTTTGTGATCTTAGATTAGGCAATGGTTTCTTAGATATAATTCCAAAAACAAAAGCTAAACAATAAAAAAAATTGATAAATTGATTTTATCAAAATTAAAAACCGTAAGAGACTCTTAATCTCAGGAAACAAATTGAGGGTTGCTGGGGGATGGAGGAGGAGGGATATGATAGGGTGTCTGGGTTATGGACATTGGGGAGGGTATGTGTTTATGGTGAGTGCTGTGAATTGTGTAGACTGATGATTCACAGACCTGTATCCCTGAAGCAAATAATACATTATATGTTAATCAAAATTTTAAAAAGACTGTACTTAAAAGGTCACCTTTGAGAAAGTAGAAAGACAATCCACAGAATGAAAGGAAACATTTGCAAATCTCATATCTGATAAAGGACTTGTATATAAAGAATTCTTACAGCTCAAAAACAAAACAAAAAAAATTTTAAATGAGCAAAGAATCTGAATAGAAATTTCTTAAAATAGGGGCACCTGGGTAGCTCAGTTGGTTAAGCATCTGCCTTCAGCTCAGGTCATGAACTCCAGGTCCTGGGATTGAGCCCTGCATCAGGCCCCCTGCTCAGTGGGGAGCCTGCTTCTCCCTCTCCCTCTGCTACTCCCCCTGTTTGTGCTCTCTTGCTCTCTCTCTGTCAAATAAATAAAATCTTTAAGAAAAAATTTCTCAAAATAATACATACAAATGGCCAATAAGCACATGAGAAATGCTTAATATTGTTAGCCACTTAGAGAAATCCAAATCAAAACCACAATGTATACACATCCAAAAAGATAGGTAGAATTAAAAAGACAGGCAAATACAAGCACTGGCAAAGATACAGAGAAATTGGAACCCTCAAATATTGCTGATACAAATGTAAAATGATGTAGCCATTACAGTTTAGTAGTTGCTATAAAAACTAAACATAGGTTTACCATATGATGTAGCAATTCCATTCCTCAGTGATTGCTCAAGAGAATTGGGAGCATATATCCATACACAAACTTATACATGAATGTCATATCAGCATTATTTTTAAAAATTTTTTTTATTGATTTGAGAGAGAGGGAGAGAAAGAGAGAGCATGAGCAAGGAGAAGAGGAAGAGAAAGAGGGAGAAGTAGACTCTCAGCTGAGGAGGAAGTCTGAGTCCTGGATCCATCCTAAGACCCTCGGATCATGACTGAGCTGAAGGCAGTCACTTAACAATTGAGCCACCCAGGTGCCCTCTAACAGCATTATTTGTAATAGCCAATCAATAGAAACAACCCAAATGCCCATAAATTGATGAGTGGAAACACAAAATGGGATATAGTCATATAATGGAATATCATTCAGCCATATAAAAGAAAGGAAGTATTGATGCATGATACAATATAGATGAAGTTTGAAAACATTATGCTAAATCAAAGAAAAGAGACAAAAAATACAAGATATTATATGATTCCACTTACATGAAATTTCCAGAAGGCAATTCCATAGAGACGGAAAATTGCTTAGTGGTTGCCAGGGGCTAGGAGCAGGAAGAATGAGTCTAATGGGTACTCCATGTTTTGGAGTTAGATAGGTGATGATTGCACAACCTTGTGAATATACTAAAATATATTGAATTTTACACTTTAAAAGTATGAATTTTATGGAATGGTATGTGAGTTTTTTAAAAAACTGTGGGAAGATCTAAAAGGAAAATTAAAACTATGAGATAGGGGCGCCTGGGTGGCTCAGTGGGGGTAAAACTATGAGATAACTTTATGATCTGGAAACAAGCACCACTCCACTAACATTCTTGAAAATTTCATTCTAGTCTCTTTCTTATATACATATTTTAATTAGATTTGTATGTGTGTGTGTGTGTGTGTGTGTATTTATATATTTATATATATAAATTTTCCCCCATGGTATTGTGAGGTTATTTTTTTAAGGACAAAATATTAAGATATATTCTAAGGAATCCTTTTTCTGAAAAAGTTGGCTAATCTGGTGCCAGTATTTCAGTTTAAGCTCATTTGCTGCTTGGGTATAAAATGCTTTTAGGGGAAGGTCTTCACCTTGAAAATGATTTTGAAGAGTGATGAAATTGAGTGTTGAGATTTACTAAGTACCAAGATATAGCAGGAACATTGTTCAACATGGATTTTTACAAAACTTTTTCTTTCTCCCTCAATGTTTCTTCCTTTTATAAATATCCCTGTTTTTGAGCACAGGTCTATAGTCAAAGGCCATATGCTAGCTAATGATTAACTCACTACCCTGATTATTTGCCAAGCTAATGTTGTACAGGAATACTGCATGTTGAATGATAAAAACCTTGGTTACCACACATTAACTCTGGTACAATATGTATTCTAAATGTTCTCCATTTGAGCAGGAAAGTTCAGGACATTTTAAGTGCAGTGTTTTTTCTATTTGCGTTTCACTTGGATACTAAAACAGCATACCAAGCTTTTTAATCTTTTGCCTTTTTACTAAGTGTCCTAATTTAGTAATAAAAATTAGGAGTAGATTAAGACACCAAATTAAAATACAGAAGTATTGTAATCCTTCCTGGACACTTACATGATATAAAAGATTTTGAAGCAAAGAACAGGTTCTTATAAAATAGATCCTATCTATAATATTGTAGAAATATTTCAGAAGATGGTCTGGTTAAATATATGATCTAGATGATAGCCATGAAAAAGCATTCATATAATGCTTTGTTTTCTAGGCCCCTGAAAGTATTAAATTAGTTATCAGTTACAGCATAATAATGGCCCCTTTTTTTTAGAAAAGGCAATTGAAATGTTCATGGTTACATTTTTTCAAACCCACCCAGTGACTCAATGGCAGCTTGAAAGTCTTGGTTCTTTAATTCTAAGGCCTGGTTCTAATGCAGCTGGTCGCAAGGCCTTTATAATAGAACTCATAAAAACATATATATATTTTTTTTTGGTTTTTATTTATTTATTTGACAGACAGAGATCACAAGTAGGCAGAGAGGCAGGCAGAGAGAGAGAGGAAGGGAAGCAGGCGCCCTGCTGAGCAAAGAGCCCGATGCGGGGCTCGATCCCAGGACCCTGGGATCATGACCTGAGCCGAAGGCAGTGGCTTTAACCCACTGAGCCACCCAGGCGCCCCTCATAAAAACATATTTTATGTGAGGCAACTAGTTATAAAAAATATGACCTTTCAAATTATATCACCATTTTCCACATAAAAGCCTCAGCCAGCCTCTTAATTCATGCAACCTTTGGAAGCCATAAAATCTCTCTCTGGGGAGAGTTGATGTAGATTTGATTGGGTAACTGTTCCTTTAGACTCGGAGTGGGTAGGAGTCAGCCACCCACAGCACATCCCGGGAAATATTGAAATCCACTCAACCCAGGGAGAAATTTGATGCCTGAGGAAGACTTGTTTGAGCCCTGCAATGGACTTCCTAAAGACACAGTTATTTATGCTGGCTAAAGGTTTAATCTTTATCTCTTGCTTACAAACCAAAGAAAAACTTCAGACTTGCCAAATGTCTAGAGAGGAATGTTTCATAAATGTTAACAAATATAGGACCCTGTAAGTGGAAATGCTGAGTATTTATGCATAAAAATTAAAGTCATCATAAAAGGAAATGCTCCCTTTTGGAAAATTGGTATATTTAATGGAATTTCTATCTTTTAAGCAATATTATTCTCATTTTTTAATTATTTTTTTCATCATGATAGGTATACTCTTTAATCCCCACCACCTATTTCAGCATCCCCCCACCCACCCTCTCTGATAACCATCAATTTGCTCTCTATAGTGAAGAGTCTGTTTCTTGGTTTGTCTCTCTTTTTGATTTCCTTTACAACTTTGTTTTGTTTCTTAAATTCCACATATGAGTGAGATCATATGAGATTTGTCTTTCTCTGACTGATTTATTTTGCTTAGTATTATATTCGCTAGCTCTACCTGTGTTGTTGTAAATGGTAAGATTTCACTCTTTTTTTATGGCTAGATAATATTGCATTGTATATATATACTACCTCTTGTTTTATCTACATTCATCTATCAGTGGACACTTGGGCTGCTTTCATAGTTTGGCTATTGTAAATAATGTTGAAATCAACATAGGGGTTCATGTATCCCTTTGAATTAGTGTTTTTGTATTTTGGGGGTAAATACCCAGTAGTCCAATTACTAGATCTTAGGACATTTTTATTTTTAATTTTTTGAGGAACCTCCGTACCGTTTTCCACATTGACTGCACCAGTTCGCATTCCTACCAGTAGTGCAAGAGGGTTCCTTTTTCACCACATCCTTGCCATACCAAAACTAAGGCTGGAATTTCTATCTTTTAATAGTGTGGTTTTATTTTAGAACTTGGTGAATGGTTGGTTAAACAAAGGAAAAAGCAGACAGCCTGGAAATTTTCTATTTTTATACCTTATAAAGTTTTCCTGTTTTTAATATAAAGTCTTCTTTATACTATAGCTACCTTATTGGAAATACTAAAAAGTAGAATGAATAGGAAAAAAATAAAACTAAAATTTTTTGAATTTATGTTTAGTACATTTTTCAACGTATAGATTTATGTATATAGGTGAGATATTATTTTGTATATATCCTTAAATCTACTTTTGTTCATAGAACCTTAAAATACAGCGTTGTTGGCAAGGATACGGAGAAAGGGGAACCCTCCTACACTGTAGGTGGGAATGCTAGCTGGTGCAACCATTCTGTAGAACAGTGTGGAGGTTCCTCAAAAAGTTGAAAATAGAGCTACCCTACAACCCAGCAATTGCACTACTGGATATTCACTCCAAAGATACAAATGTAGTGATCTGAAGGGGCACCTGCACCCCCATGTTTATAGCAGCAATGTCCACCATAGCCAAACTGTGGGAAGAGCCTAGATGTTCATTGACAGGTGAATGGATAAAGAAGATATGAGATAGATATAGATAGATCTATATATAAAGAAGATATGAGATCTATCTATCTCATATCTTTTATATATATCTATATATATAGATATATCTATATATATAGATACATAGATATCACACACACAAGCACACACATATACATGCAATGGAATATTATGTGGCCATAAAAAATGAAATCTTGCCATTTGCAATAATGTGGATAGAACTAGAGAGTGCTATGCTGAGTGTAATAAGTCAATCAGAGAAAGACAATTATCATGTAACCTCAATGATATGTGGATTTTAATAAACAAGGCAGAGGAGCATAGGGGAAGAGAGGAAAAAAATGCAACAAGATGAAATCAGACAGGGAGACAAACCATAAGAGACTCTTAATCTCAGGAAACAAATGATATTCCATAGATTCCTTGTAGGATAATTCCTCTGCCAAGAATAACACCACAAATCCATTTAAGCTATAAAAATGAACTTTGAACAAAAGATAACTAGAAAAATTATCTAAGAGACAGAATAAGTGATACTCTTGGCTCTGGTGATTCTCAAGCAGCTTTGAAAATAATTTTATCTTATTGGCATAAAGCTTAAATTCTAGTAGGGCCTAAAGGGACAGTTTTTCAAATACAAGTTTTCTTGTATAACCTACCCCTAGAAATGCCTAGAGTTCTCTAAACTACATTTGAAAACTCACTGGTTTGGGACATGTACCAGAGCACATGGATTTTCATAACTGGATGAACAAACAGTTCTTTTCTGTTTCAAAGAAATTTTTAAATGCAAAGTAAGGCTTGCCATCCTCAGAGGCAATATTGGCATCCTGAGACAATTTTGGCCATCAGATTCCTGAGCTGTGGCCAAAATGGATAGTTGTGCCTAGTTAAATTTAGTTCTTCTCACATCACACATCATAGAGGAAAGCAGCACCACACATTTTTCTTCAAAGAGGATGGAGAATTCATATAGATGATTCAGAATCAAGGAATGAAAATGACAACAGACATTGAGATGCAACAATGAAAACAAAAATCTCTCCAAGTTGGTTGGCTAAAGAGACGCTAGAAGGGGCACCTGGGTGGCTCAGTGGGTTAAAACCTCTGCCTTCGGCTCAGGTCATGGTCCTAGTGTCCTGGGATCGAGCCCCGCATCGGGCTCTGTGCTCTGCAGGGAGCCTGCTTCCACCTCTCTCTCTATCTGTCTGCTTCTCTGCCTGCTTGTGATCTCTATCTGTCAAATAAATAAATAAAATCTTTAAAAAAAAAAAAAATAGACGCTAGAAAATTCCCGAGTAGAACCAAGAGATGTAACTCCTGTGGTTCGTGGCAAGGAGTCATTTGCAGCACCATCAGAAAGTAAAGGGGAAGGAGCCTGGGTGGCTCAGTGGGTTAAAGCCTCTGCCTTCAGCTCAGGTCATGATCCCAGGGTCCTGGGATTGAGTCCCTCATCGGGCTCTCTGCTCTGCAGGGAGCCTGCTTCCTCCTCTCTCTCTGCCTGCCTCTCTGCCTACTTGTGATCTCTGTCAAATAAATAAATAAAATCTTTAAAAAAAAAAAAAAAGAAAGTAAAGGGGAAGCAAAAGAGCAAGGCCCTGTTATATCTGTTTAAGCTCTGTAGGCCTCACCAGCTATCATATAGTCTTTTTATGGAAACCAGATAAACAACATGCGTCACTGTGGCTATTTCACTCTATCAGTGAAGTAGAAGAAAGAGTTCTGTGAATGGTAGATATCTGCAGTATATAGGTCTCTCCAAACAATTATAATACAAAAAAAAGAAAGAAACTCATTCTGCCAAAGACTGTAATTTTTAAAAACCAAATCAAACAGTAAAATACTTCTAAATATACAGATGCCTACCAGCTGATCCCAGAGGCATCCATGTGGGTGTAACACCCTCCAATCACCTCCCATGTTTGGGGTTTCCAGACCAACTTTCTATCTCCAACTCAGAAAAACTTCCAGGAACTCTAGTTCTCCAAGATTTAAACTGTCTTTACATGTGTCCTCCGCTGTAGTCTTATGTTGCAGGCATGGAAAGGAGAGAGGAATGAGGGCAGCCTCTAATCTCTGCTTATCAACAGTTGTTGATTGAGGAGTTGATACATTGTTGGTGTGCTTTCTTGTGCTTGCTGAGTTTTGATTGATCCTTACTTACCCTTCCTTCTCCCTCTTCTTTGAAATGTCAAGTTATTTAACAGGTTACATCCCTGAGGGGATTGGGGTGTGCAGGGATGAACATAATGTGGTATATGTAATATGGAACAAGCATTTGCCTACTGATCTATGAGTTAGTCTTACCTAACAAATACATAATTTGAAAGGCATTATCTGCCTTAGAAAAAGTTTGATGAAAGTCCAACCTTCCCTTACTCTCACCCCTGTTTCACCCTGTCCCCTTCTTATGCTATGTTTTTGTGCTCCCAAGTAAGATCCCTGTGACTTCTCCCTGCTTCTCTGTTTGTTCCAGACTCTGGCAAGGTTAACTGTGGGCCAGAGAGTATTGTATAGAGCATGGTAATCACTGAGCTCAGTGATGTGCCTATTAAGAAAGAGGGAGACAACTCAAAGGCAGGATCCACAATGTAATAATGGAAAGGGAAGTGATTTTGGAGTTCATCACAACTGGGTCAGAATCCTGGTGGCACTATTTACACAGACAAGTAAGTCTTTTAAACTTGAATTTCAGTTTTCTCATCTTTAAAATGCAACTAGTAACACCCACTGCAAGGGACTTCTGGATACACTAAGTAAACTAATGCACATGAAATGACTGGTGCTTTATAGATAGATGATCAGTCCCAGGGTCACTTTCCTTCCCTCTACTTCTCAGCTTTCATTCCTTCTATCTTCCCAGGCCCTCTTTCATCCCATATCTGACACGTAGACAAAACAATCAGTAACTGTTGACTGAATGAACTAGTGTGAATATGCTGATAAGTAGACTCTGTTTGCAAAATGTGTACGGTGAAATCCCCTTTGTGACTAGCCCCAATTCTTTTTTGTTTTGTTTTGTTTTTGTTTTTGTTTTTGTTTTTTACATTTTTTTATCATTTTTAATTTATTTTCAACATAACAGTGTTCATTGTTTTTGTACCACACTCAGTGCTCCATGCAATCTGTGCCCTCTCTAATACCCACCACCTGGTTCCCCCAACCTCCCACCCCCCCACCTCTTCAAACCCTGCACATTGTTTTTCAGAGTCCATAGTCTCTCATTGTTCACCTCCCCTTCCAATTTCCCCCAACTCCCTTCTCCTAACTCCCCATGTCCTCCATGCTATTTGTTATGTTCCACAAATAAGTGAAACCATATGATAATTGACTCTTTCAGCCCCAATCCTTGTTGTGTTTAGGGACTTAGGCTCTAAAATTCTCCAGATGGACAGCAAGAGAGAGAGGGGTGAGATGAGTGCTGTTGTTTTTTATGTGGGTCAGTGTATATAACTACACATCAAGTAGATTTTTGCATAGGGTAAATTTATACTAATTTTCTGTTTCTAGGAAAGAGTTTCTCACATTATATTCTTACGTGCTGACTAGAAAGGCCCTATTAAATAGTGTAGTCTCTGTCAACTTCTCCATCCCATTTCCTGCCATCTTGCCTCCCTTCCTATATTCCAGCACCTTCTAAATTATATTTTAAATAATTCAAATTACTCCTACTTTCTCAGTGTTCTGTGTGAGTCATTCCTTCATTAAATTCATCCTTCCCTCAATCCTTTCACCCACACTATAGATGAACTAATCCTTTACTCAATGGTTACTTCTGGGAAGGCTTTCCTAAAATCACCTCTCCCCTTTTCATGGTTCTCTGGCCTTTTCCTTTTTTTGCTCACCATGTTTATTTTACTGTCTGCTAGTTTGGTTGCTCTCTTCCTCTCTCAATGCTCATCCTCATGAGAGCAGAGGGGACATCTCTTCTGTGTTCTTCTGTGTTCTTGTACTTCACTACA
Organism: Enhydra lutris kenyoni; assembly: GCF_002288905.1. NCBI lineage: Eukaryota > Metazoa > Chordata > Mammalia > Carnivora > Mustelidae > Enhydra > Enhydra lutris. Next base: position 48,206,867 of record NW_019154101.1, read on the forward strand.
TTTCCTGGCACATAGTAGGAGTTTTAAAATATGTGTTGAAGGAATGAGTGAGGAGATAAAGATACTTTACTAATTCATATTTTTTCTCCTCTTCAGGTAATACTCCTCTCAGTAAGAAATGGTTTGATATATTTCCCACAGGGTCATTTTATATAATTTGGGAAACCTGAAGATGACTATTTCTACCTGAATTTTTAGTGTCTAATGTTGTTGAAAGCCAGTTTCTTGTAATAAAATACAACTGAACTTCCAGTGGGCAAATAGAGGAACAAGAGGAAAAAACACCCTTTTTTAAAAAAAACAATTTTTTAAAATTTTTTCATAAACATATAATGTATTATTAGCCCCAGGGGTACAGGTCTGTGAATTGCCAGGTTTACAGACTTCACAGCACTCACCATAGCACATACCCTCCCCAATGTCCATAACCCCAACACCCTCTCCCTCCCCCCCACCCCGACAACCCTCAGTTTGTTTTGTGAGATTAAGAGTCTCTTATGAGTTGTCTCCCTCCCGGTCCCATCTTGTTTCATTTATTCTTTTCAACCCCCCCTAACCCCCACATTGCATCTCCACTTCCTCATATCAGGGAGATCATATGATAGTTGTCTTTCTCCAATTGACTTATTTTGCTAAGCATAATACCTTCTAGTTCCATCCACGTCATCACAAATGGCAAGATTTCATTTCTTTTGATGGCTGCATAGTATTCCATTGTATATATATACCACCTCTTCTTTATCCATTCATCTGTTGATGGACATCTAGGTTCTTTCCATAGTTTGGCTATTGTGGACATTGCTGCTATAGACATTTGGGGTGTGCGTGCCCCTTCGGATCACTACATTTGTATCTTTAGGGTAAATACCCAGTAGTGCAATTGCTGGGTCATAGGGTAGCTCTATTTTCAACTTTTTGAGGAACCTCCATGCTGTTTTCCAGAGTGGTTGCACCAGCTTGCATTCCCACCAACAGTGTAGGAGGATCCCCATTTCTCTGCATCCTCGCCAGCATCTGTCATTTCCTGACTTGTTAATTTTAGCCATTCTGACTGGTGTGAGGTGATATCTCATTGTGGTTTTGATTTGTATTTCCCTGATGCCGAGTGATATGGAGCACTTTTTCATGTGTCTGTTGGCCATCTGGATGTCTTCTTTGCAGAAATGTCTGTTCATGTCTTCTGCCCATTTCTTGATTGGATTATTTGTTCTTTGGGTGTAGAGTTTGATAAGTTATTTATAGATTTGGGATACTAGCCCTTTATCTGATATGTCATTTGCAAATATCTTTTCCCATTCTGTCAGTTGTTTTTTGGTTTTGTTAACTGTTTCCTTTGCTGTGCAAAAGCTTTTGATCTTGATCTAGTCCCAATAGTTCATTTTTTCCCTTGCTTCCCTTGCCTTTGGTGATGTTCCTAGGAAGAAGTTGCTGTGGCTAAGGTCAAAGAGGTTGCTGCCTGTGTTCTCCTCAAGGATTTTGATGGATTCCTTTCTTACATTGAGGTCCTTCATCCATTTTGAGTCTATTTTAATGTGTGGTTTGAGGAAATGGTCAATTTCATTTTTCTGCATGTGGCTGTCCAATTTTCCCAACACCATTTGTTGAAGAGACTGTCTTTTTTCCATTGGACATTCTTTCCTGCTTTGTCGAAGATTAGTTGACCATAGAGTTGAGGGTCTATTTCTGGGTTCTCTATTCTGTCCCATTGATCTATATGTCTGTTTTTGTGTTGGTACCATACTGTCTTGATGATGACAGCTTTGTAATAGAGCTTGAAGTCTGGAATTGTGATGCCACCTTTTTCAACATTCCTCTGGCTATTCGAGGTCTTTTCTGGTTCCATATAAATTTTAGGATTATTTGTTCCATTTCTTTGAAAAAAAAATTGATGGGATTTTGATAGGGATTGCATTAAATGTGTAGATTGCTTTAGGTAGCATAGACATTTTCACGATATTTGTTCTTCCAATCCATGAGTATGGAACATTTTTCCATTTCTTTGTGTCTTCCTCAATTTCTTTCATGAGTACTTTATAGTTTTCTGAGTATAGATTCTTTACTCTTTGGTTAGGTTTATTCTTAGGTATCTTATGGTTTTGGGTGCAATTTTAAGTGGGATTGACTCCTTAATTTCTCTTGTTAATTAGATCAAGATAAAAAGCTTTTGCACAGCAAAGGAAATGACATATCAGATAAAGGGCTAGTATCCAAAATCTATAAAGAACGTACCAAACTCTACACCCAGAGAACAAATAATCCAATCAAGAAATGGGCAGAGGACATAAACAGACATTTCTGCAAAGAAGACATCCAGATGGCCAACAGACACATGAAAAATTGTTAATTTCTGTCTTGTTGTTGGTGTAAAGAAATGCAATTGATTTCTGCCCACTGATTTTATATCCTGACACATTATTGAATTCCTGTACAAGTTCTAGCAGATTTGGAGTGGAGTCTTTTGGGTTTGCCACATATAGTGTCATATCATCTGCAAAGAGTGATAGTTTGACTTCTTCTTTGCCAATTTGGATGCCTTTAATTTCCTTTTGTTGTCTGATTGCTGAGGCTAGGACTTCTAGTACTATGTTGAATAACGGTGGTGATAATGGACTTCCCTGCTGTGTTCCTGACCTTAGCAGAAAAGCTCTCAGTTTTTCTCCATTGAGAATGATATTTGCAGTGGGTTTTTCATAGATGGCTTTGAAAATATTGAGGTATAGGCCCTCTATCCCTACACTTTGAAGAGTTTTGATCAGGAAGGGATGCTGTACTTTGTCAAATGCTTTTTCAGCATCTAATGAGAGGATCATATGGTTATTCTTCTTTCTTTTATTAATGTATTCTGTCACATTGATTTGCGGATGTTGTCCCAACCATGCAGTCCTGGAATAAATCCCACTTGGTCATGGTGAATAATCCTTTTAATGTACTGTTGGATCCTATTCTCACCTTTTGGTGAGAATTTTTGCATCCATGTTCATCAAGGATATTGGTCTGTAATTCTCTTTTTTTGATGGGATCCTTGTCTGGTTTTGGGATCAAGGTGATGCTGGCCTCATAAAATGAGTTTGGAAATTTTCCTTCCATTTCTATTTTTTGGAACAATCTCAGGAGAATAGGAATTAATTCTTCTTTAAATGTTTGGTAGAATTCCCCTGGGAAGCCATCCGGCCCTGGGCTTTTGTTTGTTTGGAGATTTTTTTTTTTTTTTAAGATTTTATTTATTTATTTGAGAGAGAGACAGTGAGAGAGAGCATGAGCGAGAAGGTCAGAGGGAGAAGCAGACTCCCCATGGAGCTGGGAGCCCGATGCGGGACTCGATCCCAGGACTCCGGGATCACAACCTGAGCCAAAGGCAGTCGTCCAACCAACTCAGCCACCCAGGCGTCCCTGTTTGGAGATTTTTGATGACTGTTTCAATCTCCTTACTGGTTATGGATCTGTTCAGGTTTTCTATTTCTTCCTGGTTCAGTTGTGGTAGTTTATATGTCTCTAGGGATGCATCCATTTCTTCCAGATTGTCAAATTTGTTGGCATAGAGTTGCTCATAATATGTTCTTATAATTGTTTGTATTTCTTTGGTGTTGGTTGTGATCTCTCCTCTTTCTTTCATGATTTATTTCATTCATTTATTTATTTCATTCATTTATTTATTTGGGTCCTTTCTCTTTTCTTTTGGATACGTCTGGCCAGGGGTTTATCAATCTTATTAATTATTTCAAAGAACCAGCTCCTAGTTTCTTTGATTTGTTCTATTGTTGGGGATTTTTTGGTTTGTTTGTTTGTTTTGTTGGTTTTTTTTGTTTGGTTGGTTTTTTTGTTGTTTCTATTTCATTGATTTCTGCTCTGATCTTTATTATTTCTCTTCTCCTGCTGGGTTTAGGCTTTCTTTGCTGTTCTTTCTCCAGCTCCTTTAGGTATAGGATTAGGTTGTGTATTTGAGACCTTTCGTTTTTCTTGAGAAAGTCTTGTATCACTATATATTTTCCTCTCAGGACTGTCTTTGCTGTGTCCCACAGATTTTGAACCGTTGTGTTTTCATTATCATTTGTTTCCACGAATTTTTTCAATTCTTCTTTAATTTCCTAATTGACCCATTCATTCTTTAGAAGGATGCTCTTTAGTATCCATGTATTTGGGTTCTTTCCAAGTTTCCTCCTGTGATTGAGTTCTAGTTTCAGAGCATTGTGGTCTAAAAATATGCAGGTCTAAAAATATCCCCATCTTTTGATACCTTTTGAGACCTGATTTATGACCCAGGATGTGATCTATTCTGGAGAATGTTCCATGTGCACTAGAGAAGAATATGTATTCTGTTGCTTTGGAATGGAATGTTCTGAATATATCTGTGATGTCCGTCTGGTCTAGTGTGTCACTTAAGGCCTTTATTTCCTTGTTGATCTTT
>NW_019154101.1:48211371-48270752 GCF_002288905.1 Enhydra lutris kenyoni
GTGTCTTTGGGTCTAAAATGAGTTTCTTATAGGCAGCATATTGATGGTTTTTTGTTTGTTTGTTTGTTTTTATCCATTCTGATACCCTGTGTCTTTTGATTGGGGCATTTAGCCCGTTTACATTCAGGGTAACTATTGAGAGATACGAATTTAGTGCCATTGTATTGCCTGTAAGGTGACTGTTACTGTATATTGTCTCTGTTCCTTTCTGATCTACTACTTTTAGGGTCTCTCTTTGCTTAGAGGACCCCCTTCAATATTTCCTGTAGAGCTGGTTTGGTGTTTGCAAATTCTTTCAGTTTTTGTTTGTCTCTCCTTCTATTTTTTTTTTTTTTTTAAATTTCTCCTTCTATTTTCAATGATAGCCTAGCTGGATATAGTATTCTTGGCTGCATGTTTTTCTCATTTAGTATTCTGAATATATCATGCCAGTTCTTTCTGGCCTGTCAGGTCTCTGTGGATAAGTCTGCTGCCAATGTAATATTTTTACCATTTTATGTTACAGACTTCTTTTCCCGGGCTGCTTTCAAGATTTTCTCTTGGTCGCTAAGATTTGTAAATTTTACAATTAGATGACAGGGTGTGGTCCTATTCTTATTGATTTTGAGGGGGGGTTCTATCCGCCTCCTGGATTTTGATGCTTGTTCCCTTTGCCATATTAGGGAAATTCTCTACAATAATTTTCTCCAATATACCTTCTGCTCCCCTCTCTTTCTTCTTCTTCTGGAATCCCAATTATTCTAATGTTTCGTCTTATGGTGTCACTTATCTCTCGAATTCTGCCCTCGTGGTCTAGTAGTTGTTTGTCTCTCTTTTGCTCAGCTTCTTTATTCTCTGTCATTTGGTCTTCTATATCACTTATTCTTTCTTCTGCCTCATTTATCCTAGCAGTAAGAGTCTCCATTTTTTATTGCACCTCATTAGTAGCTTTTTTGATTTCAAGTTTAGATTTTAGTTCGTTTATTTCTCCAGACAGGTTTCTCTAATACCTTCCATGCCTTTTTCAAATCCAGCTAGCACCTTGAGAATTGTCATTCTGAACTCTAGATCTGACATATTACCAACGTCCATATTGATTAGGTCCCTAGCCTTCAGTACTGCCTCTTGTTCTTTTTTTTGTGGTGAGTTTTTCTGCCTTGTCATTTTACCCAGATAAGAATATATCAGGGAGTGAATCAAATACTAAAAGGGTGGCAGAGACCCCAGGAAAATGAGCTTTAACCAAATCAGAAGAGACCCCAAATCGTGGGGGGGAGAAAGGGGGTAAAAAAAGGTTCAGAAAAAAAAAATTAAAAGAAAACAAATAAAGAAAAAATATAAAAAAGAAAAAAAATTATATATATACATATATTAGACTGGTGACTAGAACAGGATCACCCACTTAATTTTGGGAGTATTTTGGTCTCTTAGAAGAAACTACCTCCCAAAATTTTAAAGAACCAAAAATATATATAAGGGTAAACACAATGAAGGGATGGAATATGACTATAAAGATGAAAAAAAAAATTTCTGTTTAAAAGAAATTTCTAAAAAAGGAGTTGATAAGATAATTTTGTTGGGAGAATAAAAAAAGAAAGTGGAGAGAATTTGCTCTGGCTGGAGACTAGAACCAGCGTGGTGCTAGATTTAGGGTGTATTTTGATCTATTAGAAGAATTACTAATTCTTCTAATTCAAATTTTTTAGAAGAAAAAACCCTATGTGTATACAAAAAATAAAGTTAGATACAATGAAGGATAAAATATGACTATAATAATATAGATTCAAAAAAGATTTTTTTTAATGAAAGTTATTGTTAAGATAAACTAGTTAAAAAAACGTTAAAAGAGGAAAGGGTAAAAGTTAAAAAAAATTATCAGAAGAAAAAAAAACTAAAAAAATTAATTAACTTTGCAATACTAAAGACTCATGGGGAGAAAGCCATGAATTCCATGCTTTGCTTTTTCCTCCTCTGGAATTCCGCTGTTCTCCTTGGTAAGTGAACTTGGTCTTGGCTGGATTTCTTGTTGATCTTCTCGGGGAGGGGCCTGTTGTAGTGATTCTCAAGTGTCTTTGCCCGAGGCGGAATTGCACCATCCCTACCACGGGTCAGGCTAAGTAATCCGCTGAGGTTGGCTTTTGGGAGCTTTTGTTCCCTGAACACTTTCCATAGAGTTCCAGAGGATGGGAATGAAAATGGTGGCCTCCCAATCTCGGGCCCAGAGTTGCCAAGAGCTTTGGATCCCACTCCTCAGTGTGCCCTTGGAGAAAAGCGCTCAATCACTCCCGTCTCCCTGGCCTCCGGCTGTACTCCAAGTTCACCCAACCTGTGACCAAGTGTCTCTGTCTCTGGCACACAGCTCTGCCTGGAGTCTCCAAACCCCGCAGATCCCTGAGCTCTTCCGGGGGGGGGGGTCTCCCTGGATCTTGTGGGGCCCCCACTCACAGAGCAGTGGCCTGTGCCATGGATTACAGTTCAAGGTCACCCCAAGTTGAGAGCTCACTCCTCGGCTCCATCTCTGTAGCCAGCTTCCCTGCTCTAATACCTGTGAGCTCTGCAACACTCAGAGACCCCCGATACTTCTGTGACCCTGTGGGACCTGAGGCCACGCTGTCCCCGCATGGGCTTCTCCCCAGTTTAGCCTCTGGAGCGATGTCCCTCAGTGGAGCAGACTTTTAAAAGTTCTGATTTTGTGCTCCGTTGCTCTGCCGCTTGCTGGGAGCCGGCCCCTCTCCCCGCGGTCTGTCTTCCCGTCACTTTGGATTCACTTCTCCACCGGTCCTACCCCTCAGAAAGTGGTGGATTTTCTGTTTCTAGAATTGTTGCTCTTCTTCTCTTTGATCTCCAGTTGGATTTGTAGGTGTTCGGAATGGTTTGATAAGCTATCTAGCTGATCTCCTGCTACCTGATGTCGTCTCAGCCTGCTACTTCTCCGCCATCTTGACTCCTCCCCTCAAAACACCCTTTTTAAATAGGCAAGTTCAGAGGGTTATTCAATTCTAATGAGCAGCAGAAGCAATTTTATTTATTATCCCCAATTTTATTAACATCTACCCATGATTTCTCAATAAGGATACAACTATATGTCTCTGATCTCCTTAGAATCTTTATGATGTTATAGATGCAAGTACACTCCTTCAGTAAGTATAAAATGATTCATAAGGTGCATAACATCACAGAAAGTTTGACAAAGAAAGTAAAAGTTAACTAGAGTGCAATTGCTTGAGTGGTGTTACTAGGTTGCTATTCAGTAAGTCTCCCACTTCTCTTGGGCTTCTGGTGTTTTCAATCCCATTTAGTGAGGGTTGGAGCAGCTTTGATGTGTCTAGCCTTATAATTTATTAAGAGTCTGGCCAGAAAGGTGGTTATTCAGAATAAGAGGAAGCCGAGTGTATTTAAAAAAAAAAACAAAAAACAAAAAAAAACAAAAAACAACAACAACAAAAAACCTACAGCTAGGGAAATGGACTAAATTATCAGGAAGGACAGTAGGAGGAAGCTTTGACTGACTTATTTTAATAATATTTTTTCTTAGAATCTCACTGCATGTAATTTTTCATAAGACTTATCCTATGAGTATAAATTGGCAAATTGGTACCTATTGATGGTATTAACATTTAGACCTGTTAGACACATATGTTCTGCCCTAAATGTCTTTTAGCACAAGTGGAATAAAATTGAATGGTATGTTTTTCCATTGTTCAAGTTTGTTGTTTATTAAAATGGAACAATGGCAACACACCTTTCCCAGAAACATAAGAAGAATCACCCACAGACTGTCATAAAACATGAATATTGAGTGATAAAAATGAAACATAAAAAATAGCTATTGACTTTGATCTTTATATAGGCCTAACAGAACAGTCAAAAAAATTAAACTCAATGAATAAGTCATTCATTTGTTCAGGCAGGAAATTGTATGTATGATTTAGCAGCTAATATCTATCAGAAGGAGCACGGGGAGCAAGGGGGAGGAGGAATTAAAACTGTGGAAAAATAGGGCTGCTGAACTCGGGGAGTCAGACCCCCAAATTAAATGCAACAGTGTTGAGTAAGTGCTTTCATATATAAGCAAAGGACTAAGAGAACACAACAGGAAGTTCTAATGCTTCCTGGAGAAGTTCACAGGGGCTTCAGAAAGTAGGTGGCCTTAAACAGGCATTCACAGATAGATGCATATTTCTCCACTGAAATCTCTGTAGGGTACTGAGGCAATCCACTACACTGCTGAGCTGAAAGCTTGTGAAAGAAAATCAAACACATCTAGAACAGATAGCTACTATAAATTACCTTGAGGTAAGCCCTTCTCAGTGGACTCTAGGTTCCACAAACTCTAAGGTAACATTAACAACCACCATTACTACTACTGCTATAAGTAACACTCACTCATGATCTGTTATTAAAAATTATTATTAAATATTAAGAATCTATATCATTTAATGCTAGGTACCAATCTAATTTAATTGCTACAGCCAGATGCTGAAAATATCATTCCCACTTCACAGATGAAAACTTTGAGATGAAGGAAGGTTAAGTAAATTGTCTAAGGTTATGCAGTCAGGAGTGGTGGAATGAGTTTTCAAATTAGAGTCTGACTTCAGGGTGTATATTTCTATTTTCTTCCAATCCAGGAAAGTATTTAAGAAATTAAGGTTTAAAAGGCATGAGACAGATAAGATGACAGGTTCTCTTTAATTAACAGTGAAAATATGTGATTCATTGAAGCAAGAGGCAGAAGTAGAATGGTCTTCGAAGTGGTAAACGTGGTTCTTTTATTCTGGAAAATCTCAAATATTAAAAAAAAGAGAGAGAGAAAGAAAGCAAGCAAGCAAGCAAGCATACTATAATAAAACAAATCCATCCATTCAGCACCTGCCTTCAATAATTATCAACATTTTGCCAATTCTGTTTCATCTTCCCCTTTTTTTAATGAGTATTTAAATGCAAATCCCAGATATCAACTCTTTTTCTTTCTCTCTTTTTTTAAGATTCTATTTATTTGAGAGAGAGAGAGAGAGCGCACGAGCAGGAGCAGTGGGGAGGGGCAGAGGGGAGGAGCAAAGGGAGAAGCATACTCCCTGCTGAGGACCCTGAGATCATGACCTGAGCCCAAGGCAGATGTTTAAACAAACTGAGCCAGCCAGGCACCCCTCTTTTTTCTTTTGTAAATACTTTTATATGTATCTCTATTTGATAAGGATGTTTTCCCTCTGTTACCAGCATACACATATTTGAAAAGCATTATTCTCTTTAAAAAGAAGATATGATACTACTTGAATGTTTTCAAAATCAAAATGTAGCCTCTAGGTGCACCTGGGTGGCTCAGTCCTTAGGCTCTGCCTTTGGCTCAGGTCATGATCCCAGGGTCCTGGGATCAAGCCCCACATTGGGCTCCCTGCTCAGCAGGAGGCCTGCTTCTCCCTCTCCCACCCCTCCTGCTTGTGTTCCCTCTCTCTCACTGTCTCTCTCTGTCAAATAAACAAATAAAATCTTTTTTTTTTTAAAGTAGCCTCTATAAGAATAAAATGAAAAAAATGTTTAGCTCTACTCTGTAAACATATAAGGTCATGTAGACATCATTAGTCAAATCATATGCAAATGAAGTGATTCTGAATGATCAACTTTTGATCATTTTAGGCACACACAACAGGGTTTATGGTGTAAAGAAGCAGAAATCCTTCATTGGCTCAAGATGAATGAGGACATGTATTGAACAATGAGCTATAGTTTAAAAATGTGTCTCTCATGAAAATACATAGGATGGGGACACCTCGGTGGCTCAGTCGGTTAAGCCACTGCCCTTGACTCGGGTCATGATCCCAGGGTCCTGCATTGAGATCCATATCAGGCTCCTTGCTCAGCGGGGAGCCTGCTTCTCTCTCTGCCTCTGCCTGCCACTCTGCCTGCTTGTGTGCTCTCTCTCTCTCTCTGACAAATAAATAAAATCTTTTTTTAAAAAAAGAAAATAAAAGAAAATACGTAGGACAGAATTTAAAAGTCCTGCTCTTTAAACACATTAGATAAGAAGAAAATGTACAAACACACACACAAAAAAAAATTAGTTCCAGAAAACATATATACGAGTTTTATATAATATAGTTTATATAATATAGTTTCAGCTATATTAAAACAAACAAAAAATTAAAGAGCTAAAGTAATTCAACTAGACGTTTATTCTAGTTAATACCTTTATCAAGTACACATGTATCCGTTTATTCTAGTTAATACCTTTATCAAGTACACATGTATCATTTTTATAAGCAAGTTGCTTTTCCTCTTTCAAAACCATTCAGCTATAATGTGTATCTCACAGTCACCTGCGCCCCAGCTGTCTAGACCAAAGTCTCAAGTCATTATGTTAAACAAGGAGTCAAGTTCTAACAAACATAATAGAACCATGATAAAAATGATACTTGGTTAAATGGTTTACTGGCCCAATTTACACACAAAGAAAGTTAAGCATAAAATGTAACTTTGCCAGAATATCACAGTAGAGCCTTCATAATGGGTATTGAGGCTAGGTCTACAAAAATTTAGCCAAATTGGACTGGAAAACAATAACAAAACAAAACCCATGTGTCTGTTTAGCCCATAGCTTGCCAGTAGCTCTGCTAACAGCTAGAATCCTCAGCATTTTCTCCACTGGTCTTAAGGCCATCTTTTCAAACAACCCTGCTCCCAAAAGACCCCAGTGAAAGTCAGCTCCTACAGACATATGCTGACTCAGTCAAGAAAGGCCAGCCAAGCACCTCTGAAAGCTCACCTGGTTGAAGGATCCATGAGCTGGTCAGTTCACCTCTGATGTGAGAGAACAGTTTGTTTCTTCTCTAATTAGATACTAGCAAACTAAATGATTAGATTCGTAGGAGTAGGCTATCATTTTACCACCTTGATGGGAGAATGAGAGAAGCCAGAGATATGATTCTTCAGCACATTGGCTACAGCTGCCAAATTGCAGATTTGAGCAGCCCAAGACAGCAACTATATAACAGAATATCTGTGTTAGACCTAAAATTTTACTGAAACATGTTTTTATATCTCTTAAGTTGCAATCACCAGGTGTGTTGGAGTATATGCTGAGAAGTGCAGATTAGCTATTAGTTTGTCTTTCTAACTGGATTGAGCCAGTGAAAGAGCACTGAAAGGATTGATTCATTTAAGGTTCATGACTTTGACTTTTTTTGTGCCTCAGTTTACTCATTCATCTGTAAAATGAATGCGATAGACTAGTATCTTCTAGAAGTACCTTCTAGTATTGAGCTGAAAATAAATAAGAAAATGCATTTTAAAAGTTAAACATTCGAAGTGTAATTTTTATTGTGGGTGATTTTCCTCTCCAAGCTGTTTTTTGTCTTGTTTTCTTTGTGTTTTGTACCTACCTTTGTAGTATAGGAATGCTTAATATTTTACACACAGAGGAAAATTGGTCAAATGTAATCAGAATCAGATATTAATCTACAAAGGTGCTTAAATCTTCAAGATCAATGATATTTTAAGTAACAACCTCAAAGATCATGTAATCAATGAACAAAATAAATTGTAATCTCAAGAAATAGATAATTTGCAACCTTCTTGGATCTAATCTTTATAAACTTATTTTTGGACTTCAAGAAAAGGATACAGCAAAAGAAATTGTTATACACAGCACATGTTGATTTTAGGCTCTGCTAAAGACTATGATTAGGGTTTGGCTCACAAATTGTTGACAAAAAAATTGTTTTATTACTTTATTTGGTATTTTCTTTGAGTGAACATTTTATAGAAGTAAGGAAGACTAATGTCCTTTTGGTCTTTATATCCTTTTCCTCCCCATTCTGTCTTTGTATATATGTATTAGGGAGGGTGAGGGAAAATAGGAGGAATGCTTTATTTAAAAAGGACTATTTTTTTTTTTTTTTTGGCCAATTCCCAATCTAAATTCCTAAGAAAAAAAGATGTCTTCTGTGGAACTGCTACTTTGTGGATATTAGTTTCTGCTGTCATTTTCAGAAGAGCACATTCAGAAGAGTGATTTAGTGTGTTCACTCTGAAATCAGACTTATTGAGTTGCTATCTCTCTTCCACCACTTATTAGATATGTGACAATGAACAAATTATTTAACTGTTCTGCTTCCATGATCTGATCCATAGAGTGGGAGTAATGTGGAGTGGTTATGAAGGTTTAATGAGTTAATACATAAAGTGCTTAAAACAGAGTAATTGCTCAATAAGTTTTACTTATTACTTCCAGATATATTGCACATTAAATAAAACCTCTGTTTGCTGTGGGAAGTACTTTAATCTTCTTTGCTATGTTTGAAAATAAGAGATGCTTAAAGGAAAAAGAGAAATTTAAAAAAGCCTTCTACCAACTGCATAAGAAACAGATTTGAAATCTAACTTAGAATTGAAAGGGAAGACTCCTGACAATGGAAGACAAGGTCATGCCAGAAGAAAAAAATTACCTATGAAACTTTTTCTTTTTTGCTCATGAAACTTAACTATTGCTAACAGAGGTCCCTTAGGGAAAGCAGGATCCTGCAGGCATTGGTGTAGACACAGTTCTTTTGGAGAATAGCCCAGGAAGACAAATAAAAACTATCCAGCTTTCATTCTATGTGACTTAGTGAGCAATTCTTAGGAATCTAAGTTCTAAGAAATTAGTCAAGAGGGTAATAATCTCTATCATGTTCATAAAAATGGTCATTGTAATATTATGTATAATAATGAAAAACTAAGAAATGACCTAAATATCTCATGAGAGAATGTCTAATTGATGGAATGTTATATCATGAATAAACTCATACATAGAACTTTAGCCATATGAAAAAAATGAAGCTCAATATTCAAAGAAAAATGGTCTTGAAAGTATGTATACCATATTACTGTAACTTTGTGCAATCACATATTTATAAATATTTAATTATATAATTATAGGCAAAGAGGGAATTGGGAGAAAGCAAATGGATTTGTCTAGAGCAGTTGAGAGTAAATTTCTTTAAACAGTTCTATATTGATGCTTAAAGAATAATACAAAATTAAAGCACAAACATGTATGAAATACAATGCTGGAACTAATCAATTTGTGTTTTAACAAACTGATAGTTTAAATTACTGTTGGATTTCATTAATTCTTGGAGGATATTTTAATGTCTTTCTGCTAGTACAGTACAAGTAAAACAATGTACTTTTCACATGTGTGATAGGAAACCTGTGTTATGACTTGGTAGGTTTGAAGTGAGAAAATATTTTGTTAATTGTTCAATAATTGATAACTATAAAGAATGGGAGGCAGAACCAAACATCTACTATGCAGTATGTAAACTTTTTAAAAATATGACTTCTCACTGGAAGTATTACAAGAAAATTATGATTGATTCAAAAGTACAAAAATTTATCCAGTACCATTCTGGTTAGGCACAGTGCTAGCCTCAAGGAATTCCATAAAACCACAAATATAGACTGGAAAGAGTACATGTCTTGTCATAAGTAGATCTTGAATTCCTTCTCTGCTGACTTCAGCAACAAATTTCACTCTCATGCTCAGAAACATGACTCCACAAAGCACACCTGAGCTGGGTTGACCCAAGAATTGGACCAGCCACCTCATGGCAGAAATCAGCAAAATACCAACATGAGATCAAGTGACTCCTCTTCCCATTGTCAAGGGAAATTGTAAGGACAAACAGATACCATCTTGGGAAGGAAAGGGGGAAGCCACCAAGATAAGAACTCAAACTTAGAACTCATGGGAATATTTACCTCAAAAAGAGATCTGAAATCTCAACAGACTGCTTACACTGGAAGAGGAAGAGAAACCATTATCTGGCAATACTTATCTTTCTCCTTGCCACCCAGAGGAGTACAATGGAAGGGCTAAGGGAGGAATTTATAGGAACATTAGATAGATGATAGAAAATAGGGGTTTTTTGTTTGTTTGTTTGTTTGTTTGTTTAAGCAGTGTATGAATACCCTTCTACATTGTAGTCACTCTTAAAGCAGAAATTACATTTTATTATTCTACTCAACTGACATTAAAAATTAGGACATTTGCCCCTAATAGTTATACATGAAATGACACTGAATGAATAAATCATAAGAGTTGAAGGGAGTCAGAGAAGTGTCCTTATTCATCATCCTGATTTCAGGTAGATGCACATAATTCAGCACAGAAACCTTTTGCCTGGGGACCTGAAGCATCTATAGTGGGATTTGCTCTTGGTCTCTTGTGGTAAGGAGGCAGAATAGTCACTCTCCACCAGGCCTCTGTTTCTTTTCCTTTCTTCCTTTCATTTTGACTTGCAAACTATTTTTTTTTTACTATTAATAAATTTATGCCATTCCTCTCTCCACTCCTATCAGTTTATACTTCAAACTAAGAAAACACTACTCTTGTTGAACCATTTAGAACAAATGTTAGAGTAAAATAGTGAAAAGATTGTTTAATCAAGGAAAAACTTGTAAGGAGGTTAAATTATCACAACCCTTGATTATTTTGATTTTTTGGAAGAACATTTATTTTTTTTCTCTGATGAGAGATGTCTGCAGATTACTCTTTGAGTATTTGAATCCTCCTGATGTACTAGCACGATTTTATACAACAATCAAACTATAAAACATACCATATACAAAATTTTCCAGCTTCACCAAGTTTTGTTTTGCTTTTTTTTTTTCTTTGGTCTTATTTATTTGCTGGATTTTTTTTTTCCTTTAAAGAGAAGGAAGAGCCTTCCCTAGTTAACACCTACTTTAGGGACTTTTATTTAGAATGAAAAAAGAGTGACTTGTAATTATAGTTTAATGTTTCAATGTAGAAAACTGTGCCAAATTGCTTAACCAAATGTAGATTTGGTTAGGACTCCATAGTTAACCTCTAAGTCAAGGCCTTGGGAAGTCTGAACCATTGCTTATCTTTAATTTATGGTTCTTTGCTAAGGACATCACTGAACTGATTGTTTACCACATTAAAATTTTGGCTTAGAAAAGTTGTATAACACAGAACACACTGTAAGACAAACTCACATTGCATTCTTTTTCTCAGATATTGCATCTGTTTCTCTCAACTAAAAACTCACTTATTTAGATGTATCCAATCCTGGTTAACAGAGCTGTCTACAAAAGTGGTCTAAGAAAAAGGCAGAATGTTGGATGGGCTCTCCTGAGACTTCTAAGCTCTTTCATTTCCTTTTTTCTAATTTTGTTTTCATAAAATACTGTTTGTGGCCTCCTGTCACATTTGCCTTTTGTCACATTGTGGCCTCCTAATCTGCACAATATAAAAAATCCATATATCTACAAGTTTAGAGTAAAATATTATGATGTAGAACTATGTTTTTCTTGAGTTTTCTTAAACTTCCAGACTTTGGAGTTTAACTCCCAAACTTTGGCACTTTAAATGGAGAGCCTTACAAAATAAAGTTTTCCCTTTTGTGCCTGGATTTGTGCCTGGACAAACAGCCCAGACTTCCAGGGAACCAGAAGATGATCAAGGTTGACTATGGAATATTGAGTGCACCATAGGTTCATTCCAGCATTTAATACAGTACTCTGCCATAGTGAAGTACATCATATAGGATCTTAGGAAGAAATAGATTGTACAGTCAAATTAGGTCTTTTGAGGAAAGATTTGCACAGGTACTATTTATGAAGGTGAGGAAAAGGTAAGGAAACCACAAGTACACAGAGGTTAAGAATAGGGTCAGAAGGAGTGATTGATATCATTCGGGCCTGAAATACCAAGAGGAGGAGGCAGTTAACAGAACTTAGTGACAGAGAGCAGAGACAGGGAGATCCATTTGGAAAAGGCTGTTGGCAAGAGGTTGGTCTACAGTAAAGAAATGCAGCCCACCCACAGTGAACTGATCCTTGAGCTCCATAGCTGGCATCAGAGGATGAGAGAATCTATTGATACAGGTCAGAGTCTTTCCAGAGAAATTTCCAGAGAAATGGCAGGGTGGATCCTGGATCTGAAGGTGCAAATAAACAATATATAAAATTGGTTGGGATTGATCAGCTCAACTAGGGAGATATGGCTGGGGGCCTACTGAACTTTCAAGCCATCTGAGGCTGGGATCCCTTCATTATCTGGGAAAACTGTTGTTGGCCTTGGGGTATAGGTGGACCTGTACATTGGTAAAGAGTACAGTATCTGACAGAGAAAGTAATACAATGGTAGCTGTGACAGAGAACATTTTGGGGGGTAAAGGCAGTCAACCCTGCTTTTTATTTTATTTTTAATTTTTTAAGGTTTTATTTATTTA
Source organism: Enhydra lutris kenyoni (assembly GCF_002288905.1). Lineage (NCBI taxonomy): Eukaryota > Metazoa > Chordata > Mammalia > Carnivora > Mustelidae > Enhydra > Enhydra lutris. Next base: position 48,223,590 of record NW_019154101.1, read on the forward strand.
TTTTAGAGAGAGCATGAACAGGGGAAAGTGAAGAAGGAAAGGGAGAGAGAGGGAGAAAGCATCTCAAGGAGACTCTATCCTAAGCATGGAGCACCACAGGGGGCTCAGTCTCATGACCCTGAGATCATGACCTGAGCCAAAACCAAGAGTCAGACGCTTAACCAGCTGAGCTACCCATGCTCCCCCAACCTTGTTTTTTTATAAATAACTAGACAATGGGGCAAAGGGAGGGAGCCCAAAAGGCCCCATAACCAATTGTTAAAGACCAGCTTGAGAGAAAAGAGAGCAATGAAGGATGAGCCACTGAGGCACAAGAATGAAAGAACCAAGACTGCCTGTAGTCACCATGGGCCACAGGGTTTAGGGCAGAAACATTGGAAACTGACCACAACCGCATTATTCTCTACTCTATTTATATGTGTGCCCAGGATCACTAAGAAAGCATGCATACAAATTGTCCTAGAATGTCACTTTGATTCTTTTCAATTAATTATCCTTGTATTTCTAAAACTCTGTACTAAATGTACTAGCAACTGTTCTTTAAGAGAGGGCAAAAAAAAAAAGTTGCCAATTGTATTATATATTGTCAATTGTAAATCATAGAGATGTTAAAAAAAAAAAAGGAGGAATCTCTTAGAGCCTATAAAGTATTGTACCTGTATTCTCTCAGTTCATCTGTCACTAATATTTGGATGAATGTTAACTTGAATGAATCATTTAGGATGCCATATACCCTAAAAATGCTCCCTGCTGATGCCTAAATAGATATCAACCCAAGTGGGACACTAACATAACTAAAGTATATAAAATGATGACAACAGGGAAAACCTTTTTAAAGGTGGGCATGGGATACATTTTTTTTTAATTTAAATATCACACAATTTTTAATTCTTACCCCCTAGACAATGTCAAACCTAGGAAAATGGAATTTGAATGAAGTTAATATGACTTGTTCCTTACCCCTTTTTTTCAAGTTATTTTTTGTGATACTCTTTTCTATTACATCACCATTGCTTTCATTTTGCAGTCTCTTAGAATTTCTGACAGTCTAAATCAGTGGTTCTCAACCTGACTGTACATCAGAATTACCTAAGAAACTTTTGAGAAAATACACTCCTAAAATTCAAAAGCCTAATAACACATTCTGTTGGCCAGACTATGGAGAAAGTCTCAAACATTGCTGGTGGGAATATAAAATATCATAGAACCCCGATGGAGGAGAGTTTGACAATATCTATCAAAATGCCTTTGACCCAGAGAGCCCACTTAAAAGAATTTGCCCCAAGGAATAAACTGCTTTAAGTACAAGTATCTATCTATCTATCTATCTATCTATAGAAGGTTAGTCACTGTGGCAAATTATTATTATTTGTCATAGTGAAACATTGGAAACCACCCAACTCTATCAATAGGAGGGTATTTGAAGAAACCCTGCTACATCCAACAGTAGAGCACTCTTTCACACTAGAGTTATAAGAAAGAATGAGGATCACCTCTGAGAATGGACATGGAGTGGAAAAAAGCAGGTTGCTGAGGAATATGGTACCATTTTTTAATATATCTACCTATATAAATATATAGTTGTTTATTTTGACCAAAAAAATAAAGGGAAGGGGAGTGCCTGGAAGGCTCAGTCAGTTAAGTGCCCATTAAGTGTCCAACTCTTGGTTTCAGCTCAAGTCATGACTGCAGGATCCTGAGATGCGGCCTGCTTCGGGCTCCACACTCAACATGGAGTCTGCTTGTCCCTCTCCCTCTGCTCCTTCCTCTAGTTGTGCTCTCTCTGTGTGTCTCAAGTAAATAAATAAATAAATAAATAAATAAATAAATAAATAAAATTTTTTTTTAAAAGCTAACTAAAAAGAATATAAATGGTTCCCTCTCTGAGGTCAGAAGGAGAAAGAAGGGAGTGATGATGGAATTGGAAGGTGTATGAGGCTTCTATGAGTACAACTTTTTTATAGTTGTGGATGTTTTTGAGCCCTGTCAATATTTCATATTTTCAAAAATAAAATTATATCAACAAAGATGAAGAAAACAGATCCTAAATTTAATTCAAACAAAAACAAATGAACTCAATGTTATGTTACAATGATAACACAAGTTTTAAAAGGAGTATTCATATAACTCTTGAACACATTTTTCTGACTCTATACCCTTAATGAGACATTTTTTTCAAGGTAGAAAAAAATAATATCATGAACGTTACTTAGTATAATTGTTGATTCTTTTTTTTTTAAGATTTTATATATTTATTTGAGAGAGAGGCAGTGAGAGAGAGCATGAGTGAGGAGAAGGTCAGAGGGAGAAGCAGACTCCCCGTGGAGCTGGGAGCCCGAAGCAGGACTCGATCCCAGTACTCCGGGATCATGACCTGAGCCGAAGGCAGTCATCCAACCAACTGAGCCACCCAAGCGTCCCTTGTTGATGATTCTTAAAATTATTTTGTGTGTTTGTATTGTAGAATAAAACCAATGGGTAAATATATTGCTGGTGTTCAGATTCAGGGTTCTCACTGTGGGAGAAGCAATGTATAAATATAGAATGGGGAAGGTAAGGAGAAGCCCTGAGGTGTGGATTGAATTAGAGTTGACATTGTAAACTTATGATTTTAAAAATATAAATATTCCTAGCTCTTTCCACCAAAGGGGTCCAGAAGCAATTTCACCCAGAAGAAATGAACATTTTAGTGCCAAGATCTTGGTTTTAAAATACCATTCACCAGTGAAAAGAACCAGTGTTCTGTGGAGAAAGGGTTGACTCCAGATCAGAGACAGAGAACATACAAGGTGAGTCAGGAATATCTCATGTGAGAAAGCACAGTAAGTGTCCACAGAATGATAAGTACATGTCAAAAGGACAAGCACAAGCGTGACAGACCAAATAATGAACAATTAGAACAATATGGGGATTTAAAAACTGAAGAAAAAACGAATTGAATTTTTAAAAAATCCACAAGTACATAGAGATAGTGGAGGAGAGAGTTTTCACCAAAGATTCCAGCTAATAAATGTAGAAAGAATAATAAAATTAGGAAATCATTTTGTAGTCTCCAGTGTGGCTCAGACATGGATCATCAGTGCATGCTAAAAGTGCTGGATGAAAATGTGTTGGGGAATATAATATTCACATAGTATTAAAATAATCCACAGATTTATTAATTTTAAAGTGAAAGGGATACTTTTAAAATGAAAAAAAAATGGCAGACATCATCTTAACCAAGTGACCAAACTTAGCACAAAACTAATATACTGTTATCATGTAAAGTGATGCAGTGGGATATGCACAATAGCATCTGTGTAGTATTTTTACTGAAAATGTTTAACCTGACTCCAATTACAAGAATATAATCACATTCAAAGACATTCCACAAAACACCTTGAACTCTTCAAAAATGGCAGTTTCATTAAAGGCAAAACAGGTAGAAAAATGCTTTGGACTATTAAAAAAAAAAAGTCTAAAAAACAGGACAACTAAGTACAAGGTGCACAATCTGTGATTGGATTCTAGATTTTTTAAATTAGCCAAAAGTACATTATAGGGAAAAAATGGGCAAAAAATTACTGGAAGAACTGGGACAATTTGAATGTGGACTGGTCATCATACTCATTGGAGTATACATCTTTTTATTTAAATTTTTTTTTCAGAACCCAAACGATATGATTTTGTATGCAATGGATATCAAAGTTTTAATGATCAAACATTATTAATATTTAAATATGTAGGTCTTCTAAAGCATTTCATTTAATGCTTTTTAAACTGGTTAGAGTGTTTTATTTCACAATGAAAATATAGTTTCAAGTGTAGAGATTGTTTTATGTTTGGCAAAGATAAAAGTTGACGCTTACATGATTTCTCGTTTTCTCTCTCTGCCCAGGCAACTTAGAATAAGTGTTTTACAGATAGTCGACCATATAAAAACTCACCACAGAAAGCAAATTAAAAAGTAACCGCAACAAATAAACCAAAGAAGAAAGCAAATTGAAACAATTCATGCATATGGACAAGAACCTTGGCTTTTTAATCATTTCTTGTCTGTAATAATTAGCATAAGACTTTTTATATGACAGGTGCTTGTCATAGCCCAAGACTCAGCCAGTTATCTAAAGGTTGTAAAATTGACTCAGGAACAGGGCACATTCCCAGAACACAGAACAGGGCAGAAAAGTACTGGTGATGGCTAAAGCACAGACATAGAGTCCCAATGATATAGATGCTTCATCCCAAAGTGTGTGTCATCAGTGGGGATTATAAATACCTGGTGCTTAAGCTGCCCCTCTTTTTTCTACACCCTTGGCAGACATCTATTTTTCATTGCCATATTATTTCCCATTGTCTCACTATCTTTATCAACCCAGTGCTCAAAGTCACCCCCACAATTTGAAAATGCATTTTATATGAAATAAATAAGGACTACAGTTTAAATATTCTTCTTATTTCAGATTAGGCTAGAGTTGCAAGCAGAGGAGAGGCCATATCCCCACAACTTTGAAAGGAAGCTTGCCAGGCTAGCAACCAAGCAAGAATGAACAATGCTCAATAATTTTTAAAATAGAAAGTAAACTAAAGTATGGAAGAGCAACAATACATTGCAACATATATCATGTCCTCAAAAGATAATATGCCAAATGCTTGTCTGTGTGAAAACAAGAGGGCTGCCTCATTTCATAAAGGCAAGTTTCTGATTGGGATATCAGAAAGAGTCTGAACTAGATGGCTACAAAGGTGTTATTTTAGAGTTTTTGTGGGGCTGGTGGTATCTGCTAACCTGTGGTGTTTGAAATACATTCAAGGGAATCTTTTTTTTTTTTTTTCATTTTTAAATTTTTTTATTATGTTATGTTAGTCACCATACAGTACGTCATTAGTTTTTGGTGTAGTGTTCCAAGATTCATTGATTGTGGTTTCCCTGACTCCCTTCTGAATAACACCCATGCTTTTTCACTCTTTGAAATTCTACCATTATCAATTTTCTTCCAAAACTAGGTTTTCAGGTGCAAAATGGGACATACAATAGAACGATTTGAAATTATATGTAAAGTGACATGTTTTTGAGAAATGTTTATGCAGCATTTTTGTTTGCAAAATATTTTTTATTGCAAACAGCCTATCTAATTCTACTTTCTAGTTATTCAGGGGCTGGCTCACCCTTACATTATATATGTGAAAACAAGACAGAGAGGTAAATTTTATTTGAATGAGCTAAACTTTGCATGCCTCCTAACCAATAGAAATCAAAATAGCTTGCCCAAATTATATAGTAAAATCAATCATCTAGCCATGATTAAAACCTTCAGCCTCTGAACCTCTAGCTCAGTTCACTGAACAATTCAGCCCTTCATAAGGATTTTATTACTTTGTAATATACTGATTTTTCTTGAAAAATTGAAGTCTGCCTTTCAGCTTCCATGGCAAAGTATATAGTTGTCAAAATTAAAATTGTTGACTATTTAGGAAATAATGAAACCATTTATTTGCTCTGTATCTTCTATCTTTTATATTCCTCATATTGCCATCTTTTTCCCCACAACTTGTAAATATAAACATGCCCAAGATTCTTCAATTTTATCAAATCTTCTGACTCTGTGACCCCACTGATATATTACTTTATTTCTCCTCATTTCAGTCAAACTTACAGACAGAGTAGTCTACATTCACAGTCTTAATTCTGGCACTACCCAGTCACTTTTCAGTCCACTGAATTTTACTCTCTGCCCCAACCAATCAACTGATAAGTTCTGTTCAAATGTATCAATAGATGTTCATCTTACATAACTAAAACTTTATACCAATTGCTATAACATAATGCCTATGCACTTAAAAACTTGTTAACAGAGTAGATCTCATGCTAAGTTTGTTTTTGTTTGCTTGTTTTTTTTTACATCACAAAAAAATAAAATGGGAGACAAGGAAATTTGGAGGTGACAGATATGTCTATTACCTTGATGGTACCAGTGGCTACACAGGCATACACATATGCCCAAACCCCTAAAATCGTACACATTAAAAGTGTGAAATTTTTCATATATCGATTATATTTAGTAAAGCTGTTTTAGAGATGTATATGAGTAACCTGAATTATTTCTAACTCCAAATGGCACTTTAAGACTTTATTTATCTTTCTCAACCTGGCTGATAATCTGACTTTCTTGAGCTCTCTTTTTTGCCTCTTTATTTTTGCCTTTGTCCATTCCTTTTTTCTCTCTTCCATAAACTGTTCCTGATTTGTCTCTCTTCTAAATGTTGGAGTTTCTGAGTTCTATTCTCAGTCCACTCCTTTTTTTACAGTAGAGCTTCTCTTTTGACTGTCATCCACTCTCAGAACCTTCACTACTTCCCATATGCTACTGATTTCCAAAACTAAATCCCTATCCATGAACTTTCCTCCAGATTTCAGACTCATATTTACAGACACCTGTTGGACATTTCCAATTTTGTGAAATCCATAGGCTAATATTCAAAGTACATTTTACCCTCATTCCTGCTCCTGTTATATTCTCTATGTCACTTAATGAGTCAACATTAACCAAATATTGTATCTCATTGCTTTCATAGCTTTCTCCTTGCCCTTACCCTCCATATTCAATTAATTGAGTTCCTTCAATTGTATGTCCTAAATATTTATTAATTTTTTCTACTTTTGCATCTACTATCTCTAACATAGTTTGTCTAGTTGAGTTTCTTATTTCTAGTTGAGTTTCTTATATCTACTCTTGACTTCTTCAAATTCATTCATTGCATCAAAACTACAATAATCTATGTAAAACAAAATCTGACAATCACTGTCCTTCATACAGCTCCCAAAGTTTCCCTATGGCTTACAGAATAAAGTCCAAGTTTATAAGGGTGTTAAAAAAGTACTTTTACAACCTGGCTTCAATCTGCCATTGCCAAAGATGTCTGATACTCCCTGCTTCACAACTTATTTAGCAATATCAAAATGATTATAATTTCCCATCCACACAAAACCTTATCAGGGCTTGTCTGTTGGCTCTGTCTGGAATACTCTTCTGGTTTTTCCCCTGTGACAGTCATTAGTACTATTCACCACTATTTCCAAATATTCTCCTCTGAGTACATGATTGTACAGTACTCCCTATCCCACTGAAGTTAGCTATGATCATGTGACTTGCTTTGGCCAATGAAAAGTGAGTAAAAGCAGTGTGTGTCACATGTAAGCATAAGCATTTATGGAGCAGATGTATGATTTTCCATCTTTCTTCCTCCTGCATGGCACCTAACAACATTACAGATGAAGGACTATCAGTTTTAGTCCCTGAGTAAGGATAATGTCCTGAGATGGACATGAAGCATAAAGGAGCAATAAACCTGTATTGTTTTCAGCCCTTGAGAATTTTGAGATATTTATTACTGCAGCATATTCTAACCTATCCTGACATACGTTCCTTATTCTAACTTTTTAAAAATCTAATTATTACTTATGCTTCAAATTTTACTTGTTTATTATTTCCTTGAATTTGTAGGGTATTTCCTTAACTGTAAAATGGGGATAATAGAGCTGCTGTAGGCTTCAAAGAGTTAATTCACATAAAATACTTAAAATGATAATTATTTAGATATTAGCCTAATAAGATGTGCCTATTTATGTGGTTGCTATGATTCTGTAACTGTGTTAGTTACCTGATTTTCATCTCTCTCCATTTTGAATTTCATGTATATACATAACTCATATTCTTTCTAAAAGAGCAAGTTAGCCAATATCTTTCCCCAAATAGCTCTTTATTAAAATGCCAACATGATAATTGCTAGTTTCAGGACCAGTAATGTCCAGAATAAAAAAGGAGGTAGTGTAGAAACTATAGTCAGACTTCAGCAACATTGAGTAGTTAAGGTTTGTTAATGCAGTTAATGTCTCTGAGCTTCAGTTGCTTCAGTTGTAATACAGAAATAGTAATATGTAAAGTTTATTTTTAATCTCAGGATTGAAGTAAAGCATACATACATAAAGTTTAGCACCATATCTGCTATATAGTAATTTCTCAATATGCGATTATCATTCCTAGTTACTGTTGTGCTCAACACCTATCTTCAAGAGCTCTGTGGAAAGGCTGGTGTTCTGCTGCTGTGAATAGATCATAACTTTGCCTTGCCTCCACTACAATTTAACCAGACTAGGAGCTGCCTAAGGGCAGGTATCCCTATTGCATTCCATTTATCCAGAATGCCACATACAGTGCTCAGTAAATATGCATTGAATTCTGCTGACATTTTAGTCAAATATCTTGCTTATTAACCTAAACTCATAAGGTAAGTCATCATGTTGAGGACAGAGTTAGGGCTCCATTTGGAAATGGCACAAATCCCAGTCCTCTTGCACCTGGGAGACAGCCACCTTCAATCTATAAAATTGCTCCTCCATCTGAACTATTGGGCGTTGCCACCTATGATGTTGCTGATTGTTCATAGATACTGAGGGCACATTTGTATCAGAAGAACAATGAGTGTGTCTTCTGGATAATGAGATACTGGAGTACCTTATCTGCAAGCTTCAGCTAGCTGGAGAATTCAAAACATCTGGAGGTTCAAATCTCTGCTTCCATTTTAAGGTTCAACAACAAACAGAGATTGCCTAAAAGTATTTGTTGAGCTCTACATGAAGGCAACCAGTACAATGGCTGGTAAAAGACCATATTATAAATTGAGGAATTCCAGGGGCACCTGGGTGGGTTGGTTGGTTAAGCATCCAACTCTTGATTTCGGCTCAGGTCATGATCTCAGGATCATGAGATTCAGCCTCGTGCATGGAAGTCTGAGCTCAGCGAAGACTCTGCTTGTCCCTCTCCCACCCTCTCTGCCCACCCCACCTCTCAAATAGATACATAAATAAGATCTTTAAAAAAAAATAAACTTAGGAATTCTGTCACTTACTATGGAAAACCTCATGGAAATAATTAGCATAGAAATTTGAGAATTGGAGAAACTGGCTATAGAAGTATAATATATTTTGTCTGTATTTCATGCTTTGAATTATTTTTAGCAGAGAGTGGGAGCATGGGAGCTTTAAAACAATCTATAGAATAACCTACAGAACAACTACAACTGGGAGGAAAAAAAAAAGACAAACTTCTCAGAATAATTGGAGGCATTTCAAAAAACCACACAGAAAAATTCATCAGTAGGTTCTGACAAACTAGTATTGAACAAAGAGAATTTGTGATTCTTTTTCCATGCCATGGTTTAGATAAAGAAATCTTTATGACTAAGGTCACATAAATATTCTGACAGTCAATTGGGAAAAAAACCATTTGTCCTTTCAGAAGTGATGCATGACTCGTTCATTTAAACTACTGTAATCATTGCAGGTATCTCAAAGATACTGGCAGAAAACAAAACAAACAAACACACACACACACACACACACACATACACACACACAAAGACCAGCCTTCATCCTACACAGTGAAGATATGCCATTTGGCAAGACACCAGCCCACCAGATCGCACCAGCACTTTTGGCCTTTGGCCACCAGTAACAGTGCTGCAGACATTAAGCAGCTGGGCATTGAGTCCGGAGGAATCCATGTGATCTTCATGTTCTGCTTCTTTCTGCAAATGTATTCATATTTCTTATCTACCTGATCATACAAAGGTTCCAATTAAAGCAGCTAGCATAAATACTTTGTGTTTTGTGAAAATTTTTGGCATTAGCTAAAATAAATATGTGCAAACATTAATTTTTAAGGTACACTGTTCTTTGTCTGGTTTGCATTTTTATTTTGTCAAGCACAAGAAAAATTCTTTTTGGCCAAAAAAAAAGTATTCAAAAAGAAAACATGGAAGAAAAAGAAACAGTTGCTAGAACATTTTATTCAGATCTCTTCCTGAAACTTTATCTGGAAAGTCTTTTTAGAAAACATAACACATGATCTGTGAAAAATTTTAAAAGTGACTGGGAATTTTTATTAATTCTGATGTTCTGACCAAAACTTGCTTTTCTATCTCTAAGGGCCAAATTCTGCATTAACAAATGCTTTTATTCCCACAGCCTCTCTGGTTTTCATTGTGGATAAAGTTATTCCAATATTTTAGGAATTGGATAACTTTTTGATTCCTAATGATTTTGTGAGCAATGATATTCTGTGAAGAGACCAGTGAACTGAGATCTATTTCTCCAGTTTCAGGGTTTTTGTTTTGTTTTGTTTTGTTTTGTTTTTACTATCTCAAACAATTACATTTTGTTGGCACCATAGAAATGCTTGATTCTTACCTATATTGCTTAGTGTGGCAGTATGGAAGAGGAAAAAAAATGTTACGCTTTAAAATTAAACAGGAATTGAGTTCTAATTCAGCCTCTTACTAGTTACATGAAATCTATATAACTACTTAGAAATCTAGCTTCTTTCCCTTTCCTTATCCCCCTTCTCTTCTTTCTTCCCTTCCCTTCCTCTTTCCTTTCCTTTGTCATTCTTTCTTCTTCTTTCTTCTCCTTTTTTCTTTCCTGCCTCTCTCTCTCCTGCTATCTGCCTCTCTTGCTCCCTTCCTTCCTCCCTTTCTTCCTTTCTTCTTTCTTTCCTCTCTCTCCTTTTTTCCTTCTCTACCATCTATCTAAGTTATCTAGAACTATCTATATTAAAAGATTATTGGAAAGGATAAGCATATGAGGGCACACTGAACAGCGCCCGGAATGGTTTATGTTCATTTCACCATTTTGCCATCCAAGAAGTCCCAATTTGTTGATGAGCAGAACATCTAAGGAGGCTTCTCACACGTTGGCATGCAGCAGAGCCACCTGGAAGTCTTGTTAAACACAGATTCCTGAGCTTCACCTCTAGAAAAGTACGCCTTGGGTTAGGCCTGAGAATTTGTATTTCTTTTTTTTTTTTTTAAACCCTGCCTGAAGGACAGAGCATTTTTTTTTTTTTTTAATTTGACAGACAGAGATCACAAGTAGGCAGAGAGGCAGGCAGAGAGAGGAGGAAGCAGGCTCCTTGCTGAGCAGAGAGCCCGACATGGGGCTTGATCCCAGAACTCTGGGATCATGACCCGAGCCGAAGGCAGCGGCTTAACCCGCCGAGCCACCTAGGCACCCCGAGAATTTGTATTTCTAACAAATACCCAGGTGATGTTGGTGCTGCTGGTCCATAGACACGTTTTAAGTATCATTGATCATTCTAACAGATGGCAAACAAGATTTATCTCTTGGGCCAACTCTAATTGACTGGTGTGCTCTGTTGAGTTCTGAGGCCATGTTAGGACAGAAGATTGTGTTTTCGAAGTGCTGAATAGTTAACATCTCTACCCTCCCTGCAATACCTTTTTTTCTCTTACCACTTGTCCATTTCTCAGTCAAAATGCTAAGTCAAGCTCAAATTCCAGCAACTATGTACCATATGACCAGTCCTCATATATAATCAGCACGGTTCAGAATTGCTTCATCCACTTCCTTGCACCAGACCTCTTTTCAAACCCAAAGATACCTATGGACAGTCAGAGATAAATGCCCTTACATGTCCATCAGCCACAGAGAGCTCATAAAGTTCAGAAAAAAAGTAGTAACAACAGAATAAAAATAAGTAATAACTTATTTATGGGCCAGACCCTAAAATAAATGCTTTAATAAACATTATTTAATTATCCCAACAATTCTATGAAATAAATATATGTATTCCAGTTTAGAAATAAATGATATTTAGAAGAGTTTCCCCAAATAATTTTCTCAAGGTTATCTAGAAAGTATGTTAAATATTTCTTTTTTTTTTAAGATTTTATTTATTTGACAGACAGAGATCACAAGTAGGCAGAGAGGCAGGCAGAGAGAGAGACGAGGAAGCAGGCTCCCCGCTGAGCAGAGAGCCCGATGTGGGGCTCAATGCGGGGCTCAATCCCAGGACCCTGGATCATGACCTGAGCTGAAGGCAGAGGTTTTAACCCACTGAGACACCCAGGCCACCCTAGAAAGTACATTAAATATTTCTAATCCCAAAGGCTGTGTTTTTAATCCCTATAGAAGTAGGAGGTAGGCACACTGAAGCACTTTCCCTGGGTATTAGGAAAAAACCTGTTGTCTTTTTGGGGTTAGGATTTGTTTTGGTTTTTTCATAAAATGGATGAGATCCATCATTTTCATGTGTCACATTTAGGTGAAGTATTGGACACCTATATAAATGGAGTTCTATGCAATTATAGAGTCACTTCTCCTAAATAGAAACCATGTATATGTGTTCTAGCTTAGTATTCTTCAGTAGTATTCTTTGTTATCAACTGTTATTATTATAGAAGTACCTCACGTAAAAAGCAACTTTTTTTTTTTTTTTTGCAAGTGTGGGAGGGCAGAGGGAGAGAGAGAGAGAATCTTAATCAGGCTCCATGCCCAGCATGGCATTCAATGCAGGGCTCAGTCTCATGACCCTGAGATCATGACCTGAGCCGAAATCAAGAGTCAGACAGCTTAACCAGCTAAACCACCCAGGCTCCTCAAAAAGCAACACATCTTAACTCACATCTGATGATTCTTGTTCATCCCCAGGCTCTGAATTTAATGCATAGTCAATGCTTTGCTAGCCTTTAATACTAAAATACCCTTACTTTTTACTTGTGAGGCACCATTTTTGTGAGGGTCATTTTTGATTAAATATTTCTTCCTCCTGCATATTGATTATCAAATTAAGTATAGCCAAGCCTGATTCATCCCTATTTTTTAAGAAAGTGAATATTTAAAAATGTATCAGTTCATTGATGAATTACATGTGTGCTAGGAATAATTTAATATGACTGCTTAATAAAGGACTGCCATAAAAATCTTCTCAAGGCTCTAGAAAATGTAGTTAGTGGTAAAAACAGGAGTTGTTTCCCTCCCTTCCCCCAGGGTGTTGTAATATTTATGAAAACGGATAATCAAAACCATTTTTAAATGTCATTCATTCTGGGGTGCCTGGGTGGCTCAGTGGGTTAAGCCCCTGCCTTCAGCTCAGGTCATGATCCCAGTGTTCTGGGATTGAGCCCCGCATCGGGCTCTCTGCTCAGCAGGGAGCCTGCTTCCCCCTCTCTTTCTGCCTGCCTCTCTGCCTACTTGTGATCTCTGTCTATCAAATAAATAAATAAAATCTTTAAAAAAAATGTCATTCATTCTATCCGTTTTATGTTTGGGAAACTTCCCTGAAATAACATACTTGTGTTGATAGAAATTAATTTGGCACTTGCAAATGTTGCTTCAAGGATAGTACTATCAGTTGTTTTCAAGCTTCCTTATTCCCTTGGACAACTCATACTGCCATGAGCACCATGGAGGGAAATAGCCTGGTATTTGTTTTGCTCTGCACCTTACAGAGCTGTCTTTGAGATCAAAGAGATTTCTGTGTGAGGAGGAGGTCTGTGGAGTACAGGGTGAACAGGCAGCTCATGCCAAATAGGCAGGGGAGTATAATTGTGGAAACCAACTTCCAAGTCACCAAAAATATCATCAGCTGACTTACAGAAATAAGAATCACAGAATTATAGAGCTTTAAAGCCCAGTGGTACATTAGAGAAAACCTAGTCCAACATTCATATTTCACAACTCATTATACTGAAGGAGAGATAGCATCCTAGAGCTCATCTAGAGCAACCCAGAATTTCTCCAGAATGAAAATCAAGTGACACATTAGTTAAGAACCAGCCATATATATAGGTGGCTGGGGAAGAGCTTCAAGATACTATGGAGTAAGAAAACAAAAAGTCAAGAGTCCTTTGAAAAAAAGTAGAAATTACATTTAGATGAGAAAAACATCCTGTAATGCTAACCATACAGTATTCTCTAATACTAAAGGAAAGATAAAGAAAATGGAGTCTTCAGGGGTAGCTGAGAATGCACTGTTGGGAAAGAAAGCGTATTCTAAGCAGCGAAGATGGAATGTGCAATTAACATAGGTGAGAAAGAGCGTAGATATTCAGGAAATAGTTAATAGTCCACCTAGGATATATACCAAATCACCTAGTTACTAATTTTATATTATCATTTCCTCCTCTTAAATATGGCCATGAATGTCAGTGTAAACGTGTATGATAATCAAAAAAGAAAACAATTCCTGGTTACTTAAGGTAACCCCAACATTATTAGAAATGATTCAAACAAACATTTATCATCATACTCCATTTACTTATGTCTACAAATCTTAAGAATGAATTAGAGAAACAGTTGCTGAAGAAGTGAAAAAGTCCTTTCCACTGGGACATCTTCTGTTCTGTTTCAGAGCAGCTTTGACCAATGTTTATCTGGTTTCCATGGTGACTTCCAGAGAGTTAGGTTCCACAAGGATCTATGAATAGAATGCTTTGGTCACTAGGAGAAGAGAAGCATTAAGATGGGATCCTGCATGCAAAGACTGGGAGGACACAAAGGAGAAATTGTCCCCACTTTATACTCTGGTCGATGATGTGATACCTGCACTAACTGTGGTACCATCATGGCTTAACCATAAGACTTATGAGGTTGAGACCATGATTCTGAAATAGACTTTATCTAAGCAAATCTACTATAGAATTTAGGTCTACAAATTAGGATAAATATAGTAATATAGTGTAAAGCTACAAGTTAATACACACACACTAGCGAATAATACCCCAAAATTAACTCAAAATTTTACAGAAGGAAACTTTAATTATCATATTTATCAGTACGGCAAGTAAATGTTTGCCTTCTCTGCCAATAGGTGGTATAATAGGTGCCTGTTTACCTAGAAGATTGGCGTTGATTCTGTTGTTGCTATGGGAGATGGTTAAAGTTGATTTCACACTATAACCAAAAGGCTTCATATCTCTACTTTGGGAGGAGCGGATGGCTTCTATTACTGAAAGCCAGGGTGTTGTCTATATGATCAGGCCCTGCCAGTGTGTTTGTTTGAGTCATTTCTAATAATGTTGGTGTTACTTGAAGTAACCAGGAATTGTTTTCTTTTTTGGTTACATACACATTTACACTGACATTCATGACCGTATTCAAGAGGAGGAAATGATAATATAAAATTAGTAACCAGATGATTTGGTATACATCCTAGGTGGACTACTCACTATTTCCTGAATATCTACACTCTTTCTCACCTATGTTAATTGCACATTCTATCTTTGCTGCTTAGAATACACTTTCTTTCCCAACAGTGCATTCCCAACTACCTCTGAAGACTCCATTTTCTTTATCTTTCCTTTAGTATTAGGGGATACTGTATGGTTAGCATCATAGGATGCTTTTCTCATCTGATAATACATTTAGATTATCCATACTGCATTATTCTATATCAGCATATATAGATGTATCTTTAATTCACTACAAGTTTCCACTGAGTCACATAACATAAGCTATTTAATCAAGCTCTTACTGAAGAATATTACTTGTGTCTTCAGTGTGCAATTACACAAAAGGCCGCAAAGATCATGAATTTGTGTGTGTGTGTATGTGTATGTGTAAAGACACATATGTAAAGACACAACACATGTGAAAGTATAGCTAGAAATTACTGGGTTAAAGAGCATATTTATTTGAAATTAAAAGACTGAATCTTCTACATTTTAAATTAAAAGACTGCATTATATTTATTCCTGTTAAACTTTTGTTTGTTTCAACCATTCTGCCAGCCTGTTTTGCAATGCCATGGTTCACTACATTCAATCCTCCTCCCCAGGCTTGTGCTTATGTCCTTCTGTAAAGTACATCATTGACTTCATTCAAGTTTCTGGTTACAATGTGTAGTGGCCAGGGCCTGTCCACTTTATATCCTGTGGCCCTGCCCATTCTGACAGAATATTCCATGGGGACTCTTAGTCCTGGACTTGTTATAGAGGCTCAGTTTTCTACCTCTGAGCTCTGGAACATGCTTAGAACTCTCCTGCATAGGAGCTATAATTGGGGATGTTTCTACCGTATTTAATGAATGTTGTTCACCCCCACTTCTCCCTTATCCTGCCTTCTCATGGTTGTTTTTGTCAGCTGTATAATCAATCCTGGTGAGTCATATCTTAACTACTAAGGGAAAGGAGATGAAGGAAAAGCTGAGAGAAACAGTTCCTGATTTAGTGTATAAAATCGACTGACAAAATGAACAGAAGTTCCGGGTTTGTTTTCCTCCAACTGATATACTTGAATGTTATGGAATCATCTGATTTATCACAGAAAGTTTCTTTTTTTTTCCTTTCCTTCAAGGTGGTAAATTTATTTTTTTGAAAAATAAAACTGATCACCAGTTTACTGAACTTAACTCAATCTCCTTTGCCCTTCTTTTCTTTTCTTATTATAATAGTCATCTTATTTTCATCTGCAGATGATTGAAATTTATTCTGATTTCTTAATTTCCTTCTAGATCTTTTTCCCAGGATGCACTGGCTAGACATACCCACAGAGCTATGTCCCAGGACAAGAGATACTCAAACCCCTCTTCAGAGGACAGAAGGGTGGGGTAGGCAGGAAGGAATAGACTTCTTTCAAATCACAGCATGTCTAGACTTATGCCCAAATACATCAGTTCATGATAAAGTAGTAAGTAGGACTTTTGTGGAAAAATATATGGTAGAGAAAACAACACAGAAGCTTACATCCTTTGAAAATTGGACATAGCATAGGGTTCAGAAATTGTCTAGCCACAGGTTGTTTACATGTGGTCTGAGCATTTTCTTAATGTGATCCTGTACTTAAGTGTATATAGGTTTAGCCAGAAAAGAGAAAGATGAACATCAAAGTTGTTGCAATGCCAGAGAAAATTACAGGGTGTTTCCATGTTTAAAAGATCACTAGTTTTCACTATTGGTTTGGGGCAATGAATTATCCATAAATAAAAACCTTAGAGACCTCTGACCAAAAACATATACTGTGTTTACAAAAAGTACAAGTTTAATGACTAGGAGTGCTATCACAAAAGATCAAGTGTATTCAATTAGGAAAAAAAGAATTAGAGGAACTGAAGGCATTGAAGTAGCTTTGGAAACATTCTGCCAACACATTCTAGGATGATTTTATAAGTAAGATGCTTTGAAGACATATTCCCTGTCTTTTACAGTTAAGCCAGGACAAAATTAAAAACTACAAAGGCACAAAGTAATATACAACAGAGTATGCATTAATCATTAAATCAAAATATATTGTATACAAACATGAATTCCAGATAGATTAAAGATATAAACATAGATAAATAAAACTGTAAAATGTCAAGAAATATTTTCCCAGTCCTACTGTAGGAAAGCCTTCATATGCATAATGTAAAACACAAAAACAGTAAAAGAAAAATTAAAAGGTTTAACTACATAAAACAAAACAAAAATGGTGAGAGACACTGGCAACATGCATACAAAGGTTAAAAGATAATGCAGAAAGACCTCAGAAAATATCAACACAAGACATTTTTTAGAAACACATTTTAATTTTTATCAATATTAGCAGCATATATTCCATCTATCTTGAATGTCTGCTACTGTTCTCATTCAACAAATTTTAATAAATGTTTATTTACTCCTAATACATGCCAAGTGCAGGGAGTTCAGCATAAACAAAATAGAGTTATACCACTCTTTCATGTAGCTTACAGTTCAGATTTGATACTTATACAAGAGCATTTAATAATAATGAGATACTACAGGGTCATCTCTCTACATCACCAATAATAATAATGAATAATCTCAATGTCCATTTGTCTTTCCTCATAGTTCTATAATTATTTCCATTGTTCTTTGGAAAAGTTCTCACACTATAGAGTTCCAAATGGGGTGTGGGTATTATTGGAAGGAATATTTCCTGTTTCCTAATTAATCATCCTTTTAACAAATTTACAGGGTTCGCACTGTGTACCCAGGCTGTAATATATGCTAGGACTATAAAGGTGAGTAGATATGGTTCTTGTTTTCAAGGAACTTACAGCTAAAGGAAATGTAGACTAATAAATCAACAAATATGGGATGGTGAGGACTGTGCTGTCCTCTTATGATGGCTGAGGAACATATGGTACAAGATAGGAATATAGAAGGACATCCAAATCAGTACTGGGAGCGGGGAGAAGAAACTCTATGGAGGCTTCTGGGTTGATGGTGGTAAAATTTCATCAAAATTATGAAGGACAGCTTCTGGCCAGGGAACCTATGGTAGAGGAAACTGTGTGGTGTGCCAGGAGAATCTTGGTGCTGTGGGAGCCAGCAGGCACCTGGACATGTAGGGGCGCAGTTTCAGTGGAGCTAGCCAAGAGCCTGGTGACACTGGATCCATCTAAAGTAGCTGGAGCCACCAAGTGCTGATGTAATTTCATTGCTGAAACAGATCAATGCTTCTGCTTGGACGTAGGTGCACATTGTCTGGATTGTGGTTGATATATTCAGCTATATATCCCCTCAACCACCTCTCACCAAAATGACTAGGAGGAGGAACACACAACAGAGGAAAAATTCATAGACTGTGCCCTCTGCCACAGACCTATTGGATATGGACATAAACAGTATGTCAGAAAGGGAATTCAGGGTAACAATTATCCAGGCAATGGCAAGGTTGGAGAAGACCATTAGTGACAACATAGAATCTCTGAGGGCAGAAATGAGAGTTGATCTGGCAGAAGTTAAAAATGCTATACATGAGATCCAATCTAACCTAAATACTCTAACACCTATGGTAACCAAGGCAGAAAATAGAATTAGTGATCTAGAAGAAAAACTGATAGAAAAGAAGAATCAGGAGAAGGCCCAGAACAAACAGCTTAGAAGCCATGAAAACAGAATTAGGAAAATAAAAGACACCATAAAATGGTCCAACGTCAGAATTATTGTGATACCTGAGGGGGGGAGAAAGAGAGAAGACTAGAAGATATAGCTGAATAAATTCTAGATAAATATTTCCCTAACCTGGGGAACTGAAAAAGTGTTTCTGTCCTAGAGGCATAAAGGACACTCCCCAAGATCAACAAGTCTAGAAAAACATCCATACACTTAATTGTGAAACTCATGAATCGTAACTTTAGACAAGAGCTTCTGAGGGCAGCTAGGGGGAATAGTTTCCTCACGTACAGAGGAAGGTCCATCAGAATAATGTCAGACTGTCCACAGAAACCTGGCAAGCCAGAAAGGGCTGGCAAGACATATTCAGGGCACAAAATGAGAAGAACATGCAGCCAAGAATACTTTATCCAACAAGGCTGACATTCAAAATGGATGGAGAGATAAAGAGCTTCCAAGACCGGCAAGGTTTAAAAGGGTATGTGACCACCAAGCCTGCACTACAAGAAATATTGAAGGGGGGTTCTATAAAAGAAGAAAGAACCCAAGAGTGACATAGAGCAGAAATTTACAGAGACAAACTATAGAATCAAGGAATTCACAGGCAACACGATGTCAATAAAAATGTATCTTTCAATAATCACTCTCAACTTCAATGGCCTAAATGCTCC
The DNA here is from genome assembly GCF_002288905.1 of Enhydra lutris kenyoni. Classification (NCBI taxonomy): domain Eukaryota; kingdom Metazoa; phylum Chordata; class Mammalia; order Carnivora; family Mustelidae; genus Enhydra; species Enhydra lutris. Next base: position 48,242,936 of record NW_019154101.1, read on the forward strand.
CATAAAACAGCACAAGGTTGCAGACTGGATAAAACAACAGGACCCATCCATAGGCTGTCTACAAGAGACCCACTTGGAACCTAAAGATACATCCAGACTGAAAGTGAAGGGATGGAGAACCATCTTTCATGCCAACGGGCTTCAAAAGAAAGATGGGGTATCAGAGAAATTAAACTTTAAGCTAAAGACTGTAGTCAGAGATACAGAAGGACACCACATCATTCTTAAAGGGTCCAGCCACCAAGAAGATCTAACAATTGTAAATATTTATGCCCCCAATATGGAAGCAGCCAACTACATGAGTCAACTGTTAATCAAAATAAAGAGTCATATTGATATGAATATATTAATTGTAGGGGATCTTAACACACCACTCTCAGTAATAGATAGATCATCCAAGCAGAAAATCAATAAAGAAACAAGAGCTTTGAATGACACTTTGGACCAGATGGACCTCACAGATACATACAGAACATTCCACCCTAAAACAACAGAATACTCATTCTTCTCGAACGCACATGGAACTTTCTCCAGAATAGACCACATACTGGGTCACAAATCAGGGCTCAACCAATACCAAAAGACTGAGATTACTCCCTGCATATTCTCAGACCACAGTGCTTTGAAACTGGAATGCAACCACAAGAAAAAGTTTGGAAGGAATTCAAACACTTGGAAGCTAAAGACCACCCTGCTTAAGAATGTTTGGATCAACCGGGAAATCAAAGAACTTAAACAATTCATGGAAACCAATGAGAATGAAGACACACTGGCCCAAACCCTATGGGATACAGCAAAGGTGGTCCTAAGGGGGAAATACATAGCCATCCAAACCTCACTCAAAAAAAATTGAAAAATCCAGAATACACCAACTCTCTTTACACCTTAAAGAACTGGAAAATCAACAACAAATTAAGCCAACCGGATGCACAAGAAGGGAAATAATCAAGATTAGAGCAGAGATCCATGAGTTAGAAGCTAGAGATAGAGTAGAACACATCAATGAAACTACAAGCTGGTTCTTTGAAAGAATCAATAAGATTGATAAACCACTGGCCAAACTAATCCAAACTAAGAGAGAGAGAACCCAAATTAATAAAATTATGAATGAAAGGGGAGAGATCACGACTAACACCAAGGAAATAGAAACAGTCATCAGAAATTATTATCAACAGTTTATGCCAATAAGTCAAGCAACCTAGATGAAATGGATGCATTCCTGGAAACCTATAAGCTTCCAAGACTGAATCAGGATGAAATTGACAACATGAATAGACCAATATCTAGTAACAGGATTGAAGCAGTGATCAAAAACCTCCCCCAAAACAAGAGCCCACGACCTGACAGATTCCCTGGGGAATAGAAGAAATAATACCTATTCTCCTGAAGCTTTTTCAAAAAATAGAAGGAAAACTTCCAGACTCTTTCTATGAAGCCAGCATTACCCTGACCCCGAAACCGGGCAAAGACCCCATCAAAAAGGAGAATTTCAGACCAATATCCCTGACGGATATGGATGCCAAGATTCTCAACATGATCCTAGCTAATTGGATCCAAGAGTACATTAGAAAGATTATCCACCATGACCAGGCGGGATTTATCCCTGGGATGCAAGGGTGGTTCAACAGTTGCAAATCAGTCAATGTCATAGAACAAATCAATAAGAGAAGAGAGAAAAACCACATGGTCCTTTCATTTGATGCAGAAAAAGCATTTGACAAAACACAGCATCCATTCCTGATTAAAACTCTTCAAAGTATAGGCATAGAGGGAACATTCCTCAACTTCATAAAATCAATCTATGAAAAACTCCACAGTGAGTGTCATTCTCAATGGGAAAAAGCTGACAGCCTTCCCTTTGAGATCAGGAACACGACAAGGATGCCCACTCTCACCACTGTTGTTCAACATAGTACTAGAAGTCCTAGCAGCAGCAATCAGACAACAAAAATAAGTAAAAGGTATTCAAATTGGCAAAGAAGGGGTGCCTGGGTGGCTCTGTGGGTTAAGCCTCTGCTTTCAAATTGGCAAAGAAGAAGTCAAACTCTGTCTCTTTGCAGGTGACATGATACTTTGTATGGAAAACCCAAAAGGCTCCATGCCAAACTGCTAGAACTCATACAGCAATTTAGTAATGTGGCAGGATACAAAATCAATGTACAGAAATCACTTGCTTTCTTATACACTAACAATGACAATATAGAAAGGGAAATTAGAGAATCGATTCCATTTACTATAGCACCAAGAAACATAATAAACCTATCCAAAGAGGTAAAGGATCTGTATTTGAGGAACTGCAGAACACTCATGAGAGAAATTGAAGAAGACACAAAATGGAAAAGCATCTGTGCTCATGGATCAAAAGAATAAACATTAAAATATTTATACTGCTCAGAGTATACTTTCAATGCAAAATTCCACTGGCATTTTTCAAAGTGCTAGAACAAAGTACTATAAAATTCATATGGAAGCAAAAAAGACCCCAAATTGCTAAGGAAATGTCGAAAAAGGAAAGTGAAATTGGTTGCATCACGTTTCCTGATTTCAGGCTTCACTCACAAAGCTGTGATCACCAAGACAGCATGCTACTGGCCCAAAAACGGACACACAGACCATTGGAGCAGAGAGTCCAGATAAGGACCTGCAACTCTATGGTCAAATAATCTGCAACAAAGCAGGAAAAAAGTATACTGTGGGAAAAAGTCTCTTCAATAAATGGTGCTGGGGAAATTGGACAACTATGTGTAGAAGAATGAAACTTGACCATTCTCTTACACCACACATAAAGATAAACTCGAAATGGATAAATGACCTCAACATGAGGCAGGAATCTATCAAAATCCTAGAGGAGAACATAGGCAGTAACCTCTTCAACATCGGCCACAGAAGCTTCTTGCAAGACATGTCTCCAAAGGCAAAGGAAACAAAAAAAAAAAAAATGAACTGTTGGGACCTCACCAAGATCAAAAGCTTCTGCACAGCAAAGGAAACAGTCAACAAAACAGAGGCAACCCACGGAATGGGAGAAGATATTCACAAATGACACTATGGAAAAACGGCTGATATTCAAGATCTATAAAGAACTCCTCAAACTCAACACACACAGAACAGATAAACCTGTCAGAAAATGGGCAGAAGACATGAATAGACACTTCTCCAAAGAAGGGATACAATACAAATGGCTAACAGACACACGAGAAAATGTTCATCATCATTAGCCATCAGGGAGATTCAAATCAAAACCACATTGAGATACCACCTTACACCAGTTAGAATGGCCAAAATTAACAAGGCAGTAAACAACAAGTGTTAGAAATGATGTGGATAAAGGGGAACCCTCTTACATTGTTGGTGGGAATGCAAGTTGTTGCAGCCACTTTAGAAAACAGTGTGGTGATTCCTTAAGAAATTAAAAATAGAGCTACCCTATGACCTTTCAATTGCACTACTAGGTATCTACCCAAAGATACAGATGTAGTGAACAGAAGAGCCCTCTGTACCCCAATGTTCATAGCAGCAATGGCCACAATCGCCAAACCGTGGAGGAAGCCAAAATGCCCTTCAACAGATGCATGGATAAAGAAGATATGGTCCATATATACAATGGAGTATTGTGCCTCCATCAGAAAGGACGAATACCCAACTTTTGTATCAACATGGATGGGACTGGAAGAGATTATGCTGAGTGAAATAAGTCAAGCAGAGAAAGTCAATTATCATATGGTTTCACTTACTTATGAAGCATAAGAAATAACATGGAGGACATTAGGAGAAGGAAAGGAAAAGTGAATTGGGGGAAGTTGGAGGGGATGATGAAGCATGAGAGACTCTGGACTCTGAGAAACAAACAGGGTTTGGGAGGGGGCGTGGGGGAATGGGTGAGCCTGGTGGTGGATATTAAGGAGGGCAGATGTTGATTGCACAGAGCACTGGGTGTGGTGCATAAAGAATGAATCTTGGAACACTGAAAAAATTAAAAAGTAAAAATAAATTTTAAAAATTCTGAATGACAGCTAGGTTTCAGCCAAGTGAAACTGGGTGGGCATATTCTCAACAGAGGGACTAGAATGGACAAGGCACATAATAGTGACTCAATGATGTGTTTGGGAAATTGCTAAAGAGTAAAGTGTGCATGATAATGACAACAGTAAATTGGGTTAAAAGGCAGATAAGGAAACTGTGCTAAAGATTTTAAGAAGTATTCTGGAACCTGTTGGGAAGCAATGAAGAAATTTAAGGAAGAATTTGACAGGAATTTGATATTTAAATTTAACAATTACCCTGGAAGTGTTATTGAACACTCATTAAGTAGCAATTGCATAAATCCATCATAAAAGTGATGGAAAATGAATGAAAGCAAGACTGGATCAGCTATGATGCATATGAGAAAAATTTAAAACATATTTGCTCACCTATTAGATGGAGGAATGGAAGAATAAATGAAAAAGAAAGGTCCAAAATGACCCCAATTTTGCCATTCTTGATGCTGCAGTGAATAATGGTTCCATTCATGAAGATGAGGCTTTAAAGTAAAGGAGGTTTGGAAATAAAGAAGATAAATTCCATTTGCTCACATTGGATTTAAGGTGACTTCACTGTCTAACTGAATAGGAGGTTATCGAATGTTTGGATCTGGAGCTCAGGAAAGATGACTGGACTGAGCATTCAGACGTGTTACCACACACATAATAACAGAAGTCGTGGGTTAATATAAGACCACTCAGACAGAATATGTTGAGTAAGAAGAGTGGATATATTAAAAAGGAGTCCTGAGAAGCCAACTTGAAGTGAATAAAGGAAAAGAGACTGGTAAGGAGTAGCCAGAAGAATATGAAATGAATTAGAAACTTATAATGTACACAAAAGCCAATGCAAGAATTGTAGGATGTATCACTGATACATTACAAGTAAATGAAAACATTAATTTGTTTCTTCATAATTTTTCTGAACAATGTCATTTAGTTTCATGATTTAAGTATATCTTATATGTAGATGATTCCCAAATGTTTATCTGTATATAGATAACTTAATTCCTTCTAAACCACTTTTATGCATTCCATTTACATTCCAAAATTCTCTATCAGTCCCAAAACATCTGCAAACCAATATGTCTTAGTGATAAGACTGTGGACTCAAGAGCTGGGCTACCCTTTAGATGGACCTGGAGGATATTATGCTAAGTAAAGTAAGTCAGACTGAAAAAGACAAATACTACGTGATTTCATTCATATGGGAAGTCTAAAAAAACAAGACAAGTTAATAAACAAAATGCATAATCAGATCTATAAATGCAGAGAACAAACTGATGGTTGCTAAAAGAAGGGGGGGAGGAGATGGGCATAATGGGTGAAGAGGAGTGGGAGGTAAAGGATTCCAGTTAGGGAGTTAATAAGTCATGGAAATTAAAGGCACAGCATAGGGAATATAGTCAATGATACTGTAATAACATTGTAAGATGGTAGCTATACTTGTGGTGAATATAGCATAATTTATAGAGAAGTTAAATTGCTATGTTGCACACCTGAAACTAATATAACATTGTGTGTCAACCATACTCAGAACAAAACAAAACAAAAAGAGCTGGTCTACCTTTGTTTGATCCTTATTCCTTCACTTAATAGCATATAAAGCTTAGCTCAATTATTTAGCTTTTGTGTGCCTTTGTTCCTCATCTGTGTAATGGGGATAATAATAATGCCTAATTCACAGGATTATAACATGGATTAATTAGTACATGTGAAATAGTTAAGATTTAAGTACTGTGTGTGACACAGAGTGAACACACAATAATTATGTACAAAACTAAATATATTAACCTTTCTCTGAAACTTCCTATTTCTGTATTTACTTTTTATATTAACGGCCTCATCATCTTCCAATCACTCAGGTTGCAATTTTGGTGTTATTCAGTGGAATGTGAACTCTATGAGCATTGGGACTGTGCCTGCCTTTTTTACTGCTCTGTTGGCATCACCTAGAGTGTTTTTACACTGAGTGTTCAATGACTATCTGTTGAATGAATATTCAGTGTTAATTGACTTATAATTATTCCTTTTCTCCCTTACTCTTAACACCTCAGCTGTTAAAATTTGTTGATTCTCCTTCTATAATATCATTCACTTTTATATCTTCTTTGTCCACTGTCTCTACTTTAATTCAAATTCTTATTACCTTTAAGTTGACTACTATGAAGCTTTGTAACTGGCCTCTCTGTCCTCTCGCTCCCTCTCCACTCAGTTTCCCCTTCCTCATTTTCACCTTTTCCTCTCACTCACACACACACATCTACATGGAGCACCTTCTTAAAATAGTTCTGATTCAAATACAAATTTGTTACCCTAGAATTCAAGACCTTTTCTGTTATCACTGTAATCTGCTTTTCAGTCCCAGGTCCTGAATTGGATCAGAGAAAAAAATGGAAAGTTATATATTTAAACAAATTTTCATTGCAATATATGTTAAATTGCAAAATATAGTAAATATATTAAGTATTATCTTATGGGAGAGATTCTTTAGATTGGTACAACTAGGAAATGTTTATAATGAACTATAGTTTTGGATTGAGCCTTTAAAAAAATGTAGAACTCAGGTAAGCAGAACAGGAAGAAAAGGGTGTTCCAAGACAATAGAAAGAATATGCAAATATAAGAATGCCTACAGAATGTACATGGGCCAGTAATAGATTTGAGATATTTAAAGAAGGTAAATTAGGTAGAAAGCATGGGGTTTGAACTGTAATGATGGAGTTCAAATGGGAGGTAACTGAAGAATCAAATAACGTATCAGAGAAAGAATTAATTGATCTGAATGATATATCTAATGCCAATAAAAAGGAGAAAGAGAAATCTAAAATTATTTTGAGTTATTAGTAGTGTTGATAAATATGGGACCATGTTGAGAGAAAGCTATTTAGAACCAAAAGAAGATAAGCACACATTCAGAACTGTTAAGTTCCAAAAGAGGACTCCAGTGGAGATATCCAGTGGAGAAGAGCTTGAGCTCAAGAGGTATTATGGACTAGACCAGAAATTTTAAAGACATCTAAATACAGATGGTTGTTGTAGCAATGAAAATAGATACGATTCCTGAGAAAAAAAGTTAAGAAGAAATTTGCAACAAATGCTGTGCCCATACTGAGAACTTAGAAAACAAAAGGAATCTATTGTGGAAGACAGATCCATAACAGCAAAGAGAGCAGCTTCATCTATATCAATGCAGAAAAAGAGCTTTTAAAGGAATCATTAATAGCGTAAGAATTACTGGACTGAAGTGGAAGAGAAGTATTGGTTAGGTCATAGATTAAGATCTTAAAGGTAGTCTTAAGGGGAACAGTGTATACAGAAACTAAATCACATTCGCTTATTCTATAAATAACTATTGAACATCTATTAAGAGCCAGGGACTGGGGCGCCTGGGTGGCTCAGTGGGTTAAAGCCTCTGCTTTCGGCTCAGGTCATGATCCCAAGGTCCTGGGATCGAGTCCCATATTGGGGTCTCTGATCAGTAGGGGGCCTGCTTCCCTTCCTCTCTCTCTGCCTGCCTCTCTGTCTACTTGTGATAAATAAATAAATAAATAAAATCTTTGAAAAAAAAAAAAAAGAGCCAGGGACTAAATTGAATACTGGAATCATAACAGAGAATAGAATAGGTGAGTTTCCTAACCAGAATTTATACTTTAGATGGTAAAATGGACAAATAACCAGGTGGTTAGAATACAATATGAAAGCTGAGGGTATAAGTAGGGGGTAGTATGGATTTCCCCCATACTTATGAGAGCCCACAGAAAGGTCCAGGGAAGTGTTAGCAACGTCGTTACTGCTGTTGTTTGGATAAAGTGATATCCAAGCCAGACAATGGGGGAAAAATTAGAATGATTTGAATATTGTGCTGATAGAAGAGAGAAAAAAGTAATCCAGGAAGAGGAAAATATGTTCACAGATGCTTAGGCATGAAAAAACATGATGAGAACATAGAGTGGAGAGATAGGACATAATTAGAGGTCAGATTGTATAGGACTTTGTGAGCTGAGTTAAGGAGTTTCAACTGTTTTATCATAAGGCTAATGAGGAACCATTAAGAGAGGAAATTGCTACAATTGGGCTTGGAGTTCAGAAATGTTCTTCCAAGTATGTGCAGTATGGGAAAAGGTTTGCAAAATAGTAAGACTAGACAGGGGATAAGAAATGTTGGGAGAAGAAGCCATCAACTGAGAGCAAATATTGGATTGGACTGAGACTGTCCTAAAGACCAAAGTTTCAACTAGCATTGGTAGAGAGACCATTATGTTTTCAACAAAGACAAATACAGATTTTGTTCTGCTTAGTAAGGGCCTAACCAATGTTAAGTAACCAGAATGCACAATGGACTATTTATCAAATTCTGTAAACTTTCTGTAGCAATGCTAAGTGACCTAGGAAGATTAAGACTCTAAATATGTTCTGGGGCTGGGGATTAGTACAATATTCAAAGTAGAAGGTTATGAATCTCATAGATAAATAATTACCTTGGAACTGCTCATCTTTGGCTAACATCATCCAAAGATGGGTTATATAATAGCTTTTACCTTGAATAAAGTTCAAAAGTTGATTTTTGGGAGAGAAGAGTGGCAGAGTAGATCTAGAACCCTAGTTAGTGTTCTAGGATGGAAATGGAGGCGGACAAGTAGGACAGAACATTGACCATCAGAAGTTGGTCACTTAAATGCATTAGAAGATTCTACCATACAGATTGAGACATGTTGAAATACCATATAAATACAAAACATGATGATGATGACAGGGAATTTTGTCTGTTTTGTTCATTAATCTATCCTCTGAGTAGTAATGGTACACAATAGCTTTTAATATATATTAGTTGAATGAATGACTGAATTTATTAGTAACACTTGACAGGACATAATGGAGCAAATTAATTGGGAGAAAAATATCTAAAAAAAGGAATTTTTTTTTAGTTTTAATTTTAAAAATTAGTATATGGAGCTTGCTGAGAAATGAAGATCTAGTACAGAGAACAAGTCCAAAAGGAAAAAGACTTTTTGAGACAACAATGCACAGAATGTAAATACATCCCAGAAGCCCTCAATTTATTGACATATCTTCCCCAGTCTGATTATGCCAAAGCACAGTAAAACCAGAATATTTTCCTCTGTAGCATCATGTTTGTCAAGAAACTTTGGCTATAATCCTTAGTTGTATTTTAGCATATAAGGCCTGTTAGGAAACATTTGACAACATACAGTCAAAGGCTTAACTTTAATACTATTCAAATATTAGGAATATAAACATTGATAGCAATCTGTATTTCTTTAACCCATTACATTTACAAATATTCCTCATATCTGTTACCTTACTTGCTAGTTGGAACAACCCTATATATAGACAAGACAGAGATACTTTATAGATGAGTGAAGAATGCTCAGGGAGCTCACAGGATTTACTCTGGAACACCTGATTAGAGGCCCGATCAGGGACTAGAATTTAGTGTGCCCAACCCAAACCAGCATTCTTTCCAGTACCCCACACAGACAAATCTCAAACCACAGTTGGGTTACATTTGAGAAGATGGCTATGGCCCATGGTGCACAAGCTCTCAGTCTGATGGTTTAAACACCACTTTGCTTCGGCACAGAGCTTCATCCCAGTGACCCAGTGCTGTGTCTCAGAGTACTCTGTGGAAATCTGGGTATGAATCCTAAGACAAACACTGTCCTCTTCCAGAACAGTAGGCACTGGCATTCCTTAGTGTGCATTTTGTTCAGGGAAAGTAATTGTTCTGAGGTCAAGACAGAGCATCTGAGCCATAGACTTCTACCAGCTTTTCTTCATAGCACTAGTTCTGGGTAATGTCATTGGGAGACACCAGGCAATTACCCTTTAGATGAGCAATATTTAAAAAATGGCAGGTAGTCACTCCAAAATTACTTTATGAAAGACCTAAAAAATACTGTGATATACAAATAAACTTATTTTCCTTTATATCCTTTTTTTGCATATCCTAGAAAAGCACGTATCTTGAAGAAAAGCACATTCTAATCTATACCAGGTTTGGTTTTTCATTCTTTGCCAGTTATGAGACTTTGATTGAAGCATTTGCTTTTCCTGAGCCACAATTTCCTTGTAAGTTAAAAAAAAAAAAATCTCTTCAAGGTCTGTGATATCATTTAGGTATTTTAAATATTGAGATTTGATTAAGTTGCATTTTAAAATTTTAACACTAAAATACCTGGAGCATAAAAATAAGTCAGAGAAACATTGAATCATGTTAATACCTGTCAAAACTGGGGGTTATCTCTCTTTTTTTTTCAGATCTCTTTTTTTCCACTGTGAGGTTTCTTGGATCCTTATTCATTTACCCAAGAAAGCTTAATTTAGAATTGGCCTGATTCAGAGTCTTTAGGATTGGATAGGAGAATCTTAAGTGCCACTTAAATGCCACCTTCCATTTCCTGGGCAAGAGTGCCTGGGCTGGCACAACCCCACAGCCCAGCAGGGCAGTGGCAGTTGTGGTAGGAGCTACAGAGGGGTTGCTGTTTCAGCCCCTAAAATTAGTGCCTAGAGAGCTGGAAATTCTAGTAGTCTCTGATCAGATGGTCCAGAACTAGAAATAACAGGAGTGAGAAGTTCATGAAAGAGAAGGCTACAATCCCAAGGGAAATTTGCACAAGTGCTGCACACAGCTTTCAACAAAAAGGATTTCTACTCCATTCCTCCCTGGCTGTCTACCTCTATATGTTCTGTCATCTCCCAGCTATTGACCTTTGATACTAAAGCATGTGGCATCTCTGTCTAGACTCACAAAGAGCACACCAATCCTGCCCTCACCCAATCGCTTTCCTACTCTTTCTTCTTCCTCACATTCTTTTTGTTTTTCTTTGTCACCTCTCCTTCTCTCTGATTGTGATACCTCTAACACAATATATACCCCATCAGTTCTTACACTTTTTAAAATGTCAGGCAAGGAATAAACACAAGGCAAAATGCACAAACTGAATGTTTAGTTTCTACTTTGCCAGAGGAGGGGGTATGATTTTGCATTACAAATAGGTAATGTTAGGTGTCACATTATCTGTTAAGATCCCAGATTAACCCTGAAAAGACCTGTTAAAAGCTACCTGAGACTTCTCTCCTGGGCCCCATCTCAAGGTCACTCACTCAGTTACTGATGAGGTGACTAGTAAAAGTGTACTCTTCTAGTAAAGGGGAAAATTATATAAAACATGTCAGTACCAACAGTCAGTTTTTGCTAGAAGCACCTTACCTTTTTGAAGTAAAATAAGTTTTGGATCTTTAAATTGGTATTCAAAGCTGGTACACAGCAGCTCTATCTGGAAATTAGTAGCTCCTGAGAGTGAGGCAGGGAGCTGATACAAATAAGAGAGACACTGATGGTCTGATTACTCAGCCATTGAACTGATAATTAAGAGCAAGGCCTGGGATTATCTACATCAAGATACAGAGCTCCAGGAAATTAACCAGTTTGAGAAGGGGAATATCAGTTAACTGACTTCCTAACTCTTTTGAGTGTTAGTACTAAGCAAAAGAATGACAAAGACAGTAGGTATATCCATTCTTACCCATTTTCAATCTGTGCCTATAAATTCAGTAAAGCAGAATAATCTATAATTATTTACATGATAAAGGGAAGCTAGTCAATATTGTAGATTCTCTGGTCGTATACCTTACACTACAACTATATGAATTTTCTTACCTTCTTCAAACCACCCTGGCCTATTCAGGGCCACTAAACATTTGAACGCATTAACTTCCTGTCTGAACTCCCCTCTCCTCTTCAGGTTGTGGTACACTGCTATCCATTCTTCAAAACCAACTCAAAAGTCCATTGTGAAGCCTTTTTTCCCAATAGACCCCCCCCCAGCAGAGTTAAAAACTTTGTCCTGGAGGGTATCTCACAAAATTGATTTCTTTCCTTTTATAGAATTGGGCACATTATATTATAGTTAAGTTTATGTGTGTCACCTCTTCCCATGTTGTCCCTCTCTACCTTACCTAAGGACCTGGGTTTCACTGGAGCAGAGCCATTTCTTAGTTAGCTTCTTGTCCCTAGCACAGATGTGACTCATAGTAAGTGCTCAGTAGATACCTGAGTTGTGAATGCAGATGAAGTTGTTAGAGATGGGATTGGAGATACCAGGGGCCCAGCAAGTAAATTCACAAAAGTTCTTAGAGGGTGAGGCTTGGGCAAAGCTCTCATCTCTCCATGGTATGTTAGATAATACCCAAGAGATAATAAATTGTATGTTTGCATTGTGAAATTTTGAAGAGTATTTTGTTCAGCAAAATAGAATGAACTTTCTGTAACCATTTAGAAAAATAAAGGCAAGGAAACCATTCATGAACATGCTTCAATGATAAGAAAAGAAAAAGTTAGGTCTGAAGTCTCAGATAAGGACTAATCCCCATTAGTGAATTCTGAGTTAATTCAAACATCCAAGTTTTCAAAATTCAGGAGTGGAACATTTAGAAGCAGTAAAAGATATAAGACCACAAGTAGAGCAAGTAGAGCAGTGATGAGTACTTCACAAATATAAAACAATTGTAATCTGTAGATTTTCTTTCTTTTTACAGAAAGCTTACAAATGCTCCCACTCTGCATAATTAATGTAATGATATGGAAAGCTACCACTTGTAACTTCCCATAGTTGACCAAATAGGGAGATGTCTGAGAAGGCTGGGAAAAGCTTGCTGTTACCTCACAGATTCTGGGAACAGATCTCACCCATCTGTATGACTTCACACACGTTGGACTTGAATGTGAAGCAAAGTCCAAGACAATTTCACAAGAGATGAAACTTAGAATTTTTCAAAGAAGGGGAAATAAAACATCATCCATGTCTGGGCAAGAGCACTAAGGCAGACTCAACATGTGTTTATGAACATGGGAATGATGATTTATGCATGCTTCAAGGAGGGAGAAACATATTTATTTTTCTTTGCAATTATCTCTATGCATTTTTGAGGGACAGAAATTCGTGAGCCTTGGGACAGAGGCAGGAAAAAAAAAATCAAGAAGACAGCAAAACTGTACCACAGTTTCCACTGATGTGTGGTATGCAAGAACCTGCAGGCAAAGAGACCAACAGGGGAATTATGCATCGAGAGGCACAGGCATGGCTATTTGGCTTAGCCTCTCTAAGAAACCCTGAGAAAGAACTTGGGAGGAGAAAGGCCAGGTCTCATATGCAGAAATCCACTCTGGGAAGACACAGCTGTAAAGACTGCTGGTTCATCAGAGGACAGGAAGAAGAGCAGGTTTGACAGGAATGGTATTTCTGCTGCTGACAGTTCTGTTGTGTTCTGTGCTGCTGCAAAGCTATAAGGGAAGCAGGGACAAAAGGACATTGATGCTTATTTGGCACTGTCTGAATGAGAGAAAGTTGTGTAAGGGGCCAGCAGGCAGGTAGAATGAATGGCATCATTTAGAGCCAGAAGTCAAGCAGAAGGGATGGGGCAGGAACATTTTCATTTCTATGTTCCATCCACACAGTCCCTAGGATTGTTCCCCATATACTTGGGAACTTGGTCAATATTAAGTAGGAAGAAGGAAGAAGCACACTTGGAAGCATGAAGTACCATTGAAAAAGACTGAACGTGGTTAGAGAAAAACAGAAAAAAAAAATGGAGAAAGCATACTCATTTTGGAAAGTTGTGGTCAAATCTGTAAGCTTTTCGCCCAAATGAAAAGCTGGATCCAAGCCTCTTGCATAAACTTAGTTTTAGGATCTTAAAGCAGACGAGGCTGAGTTAGTGACTATAGCAAATAAAAATTTTCCTTTGTTTGTTTTCTAATGGAAAGAAAGAGAAAGGATAAGGTCCAGAACATTGGGCATTGCTGAAATTCTATGTTATTAATGAACTGGGGGCCTAAAAGGCAAAAAGCTCATTAGTGGCTTCTGTGGAGAAGTCTGGGGCACTCAGTGCTAGAAGGAAATGGAAAAGCGTCCAGTTAACAGCAGGAACATCTAAATCATCACACTTAGGAGGAGACTTGGAAAAACAAGACAGCATTTTACCCTCCACAGAAAAATAATAGTGAAAGAAAGCCTTCATTGAGTATATATTCGGAATGTCTTAAGTCAGGCTGCTAAATAAATAGTTGCTGTTGATGAAGGCAAGAAGATAAACAGGCATTCATAGCAGTCAGAAGGGCAGGGAGCATTGGCTGTGGGATAGAGTGCACCTTCAATCTAGATCACTAAATCTAGGTAATACTCAGAAATGACCATATGATTGCCCCTCGATCTGTGGCAAATGCTAGGTTCAACCTGTTAAAATGTAGTACAGCATGATGATCTGGATCATATGAAAAAAATCAACCAATATTTAACTTTACCATATGCAAAATACTGTGCTAATCCCTGTGGGGGTACATGGAAGCATCCTTCTTCTCAAAGCATTTCCTATGTATGTGGAGAAACAGGATCTAAACACATAAAAGGATAATATAACCAGCAGTACAATTCCCAGCATAGCACTGAATGATCAGATGATGATAAATATTCCAGGGATCGAAAGTAGGGCAAGATTGCCAGAGTATGAGGCATTTGAGTGGACTATCCAGAGACAAAAGTACATTTGAGTTGAAAGGGAATTTAGAAAGCAGCACGGTCCGAAACTTATTAGAGACGAGAAAATGAAGGTCCTAAAAAGTCATAATTTATCCATGGTATCACAGTGACTAGTAGTCTTTCAGAGGAATTTAGTATTTGAATCCCAACTTTGCCATGTATTACTGGCAAGTTATTCAACCTGTCTACATTCAGTTCATGAATAAAATAGGGATAATAATACTCAGCACAAACCAAAGGGAAAATTAACTATAATTATTACTATTATTTATTATTACAATTATTATTCAGACATGATGTTCTTTCCCTCTGATCCAAACTCAGCCTCAAAATCTTTCTCAACACAGAGTCAGCTTTCCCTAATTGTACAGAATTTCCAGTGATATTCAACATATTTTTTTTTTCAGTATATCAAGGAGATTTTTACTGTTATTGATGACAAAAATCTAGAGACAGGCTTAAAAACCCATTTTTTTTTTTATTGTGCAATCTAACTCTTTCTTAAACCTAAATTATTTCTTGGTTTGATTTGCAGTTTCCAAGGCCCACTAGATTATCTCCATTAATTCAAACCAAATTACTCAGAGATTCTCCAAAATACCTGATTGTTCCCAAAGAGTCTGCTTCAAGGTGCAGTTTACTTTTTCACTTTTAGATGTGATAAGCAGTGCTGTGGTTTAAGTTTGTTATGTGGTATATCATGAGGTGGATGTTCATCGGGGCGCTTATATAGGAGAAGCTGAGCTCCCCCCACTTCAGCCTTTCAAATGAGCCACAAGCCAAATATAGTCACTCCCAGTTATTTTAAATGTTCCCCTCCACATCATTTAACTATTTTTCATTTAATGGGCAGACTAGTCTAGGAGCCACCAAATGTTAAATGTGGGAAGGGACCTAAGGAGTGATTTAGTTCACACCTACATAATGCACAGTTCCTTGTCACTGAAGATTATCTTCTGAGGCAGTTAGAAGTTATCCATCCCACCTATTCAGCAGAACTGAATTAAGGATGTGTTTGTCACATGAAGAAAAGTCAAAACAGCTGGCACAGGAGCACCACTGAGAGAGAGAGAGCCCACCTATTCAGTAATCTCCCTACCAGGCCATCAACTGCTTACCCAATTCAGTGCAATATTGTGTTTGCATCTGACACCATGGAACTTTGAGAAGCAGGGCTGAAGAAACCCTCATGTTGAATGATCAACAATATCTTAAGCAAAAAGACAAGACAATGTGAAAAGAGTTGAGACTAAAATATGCCTGCTCTTCACAGTTCAAAGGGCATGTTTGCAGTGCAGCGACACTCAACTGCAAAAAGGGACAGATGTTGGGATGGGAGTAGCATGGATGACCCTTCCCTCCAGACTGTTTAATGGGAAGATTGTGTGTTGTATCCAGCCCCATAATGGAGGGAATCTAAAACGCTTGCTGAAGAAATGCTGATGGAAGTGCTCTGCTTCAGACCACTATTTACCTCCTTTGATTCGCTAGGGTATAAATAATCAAAATGATACATAAATTTAATTGCCGGTGTCATGTAGTTATTTTTGAGGAACAGCCACAAATCTGAGATCTGGTATTTAACAAACAACTCAAGCTACCTACTCAGACTAAACACATAGTGTGTTTTCCAGGCTGTAATTTTATAAAAACAAAATGTCTTGAGAGAGAGAACAAGCTAGTACTATTGCTTTAAAAATCACTTTAGGAAAAGTTTCCTTACTAAACTAAAATAAAACGTAGACAATCTAATCCATTTTGCCGGCTGGCCTTGATCCGCCGCCCTGCTGTGCCATGTTATTACCTTCATTTCATTGACATCCCACACAAATGTCTTTCCTCTAACAGTCTTTAGGAGCAGGTAAACTCTTCTCTCTTTCAGGTTTCTGTTTTGTTTTTTTCCTCCAAGAACAGAAGTTTACAGACATTTTCGTTCTGGACTCTTTAAACTCTTAAAAATTAGAAATCCGAAATACTATTTGGTATGTGTGTTGTTTCTATCAATATTTAATGCATTGGAGGGGAGCCTGGGTGGCTCAGTGGGTTAAAGCCTCTGCCTTCAGCTCAGGTCATGATCTCAGGGTCCTGGGATCGAGCCCCGCATCGGGCTCTCTGCTCAGCAGGGAGCCTGCTTCCTCCTCTCTCTCTGCCTGCTTCTCTGTGATCTCTGTCTGTCAAATAAATAAATAAAATCTTTTTTAAAATATTTAATGCATTGGAAATTAAACACATCTTTATAAAAATAACTATTTTAAAGCCAAACACAATTTAGTGAGAAGGGTGGCATTTTTTTTCACTTTTCAATGTGAATCTCTTTAATGTCTGAATTAACAGAAGAAAACTGGATTCTCATATTTACATCTATGTTTAATCTGTTGGGATATGTTGTTTTAGTTGAAGTATATAAGAAAATCCAGCCTCACACAAATATGTAGATTGAAAAGGGAAATTTATTCTAATAACCTTTCAGAGAATTATGGATATTCTTCCACTATCTTATTCAAAATCAACTAGTACTAATTTCTTAAAGATTAGTTGCAATGTAAAATCTGGAATATTATCAATCAACTTTTCATATTTTGTTACACTAAAATCCATTGGTATATCTTCTATTTTGAATGGATCTTTTTTATGTATGATTTTACAACATCATGCATTAATCAGTTGTTAGCATACAGTAACTTAAAAAAAATCATACACATCTGTGAGATCACAGTCCATAAAAAAGTCTTGAAGTATTAGAAAGCTTTCTACTCATGCTGGTGGATATGTCTTCCAAAATTCTGAGTATTGCTTTAAAATTTGTATTTTATCATTGACAACAAATATTATTAGTTATTTTCCTTAAAGAGTCAGGCTCACTTTGTTCATTTTTGAGAAAATGTGTACCCAACTCTGAACTACCAAGGTCTGTCTGTCAGACATTCTATCAGATAAAAAATAGTGTTCCATGGGGAAAGTGGTTAGTTCAGCCCACAACCGAATTAACTGCACAAGTGTTTGAGATAAACCACCATACTTTGATATGTAGCAGAAGTGATTTACATGTACCTCTCATAGAATATCAAAAATGTGTGTACTTGGGCGCTTAAGTGGCTCAGTTGGTTAAGTGACTGCCTTCAGCTCAGGTCATGATCCTGGAGTCCTAGGGAATCTGCTTCTCCCTCTTACCTTCTCCGCTCTCATGCTCTCTCACTCTCTCTTATTCTCACTCTCATATAAATAAATAAAATCTTTCAAAAAAATGTGTGTAGTCAAGGGTCAAGACAATAAATTTAGTAATTTATGCTGCTTCAGCAAGGACAATTTAAGTGAAACTGCTTTTTTAAAAAAATTGTTTGTATGTTTATTGTTACTATTTGGTGGGGAAGAATACAATGACCCCTAGTACAGTTTGGAACCACTGCCTTGATTTGTGCTAAGGCACCAGCAGTTTTATTCACCATTGTTTTTCTCTAGCAGTGCGAATGTAACACAGTGAGAAATGCAAATAATGCTTAGAATTGTTATGAAAATAATTTTGACCTGCAGACACCCTAAAAGTGTTTCAAGGATACTTAGGAATCCAAGGAACAAAATTGGAGAATTCCTGTCCTAGAGTACCTCAAAAAAATTTGCAAGCTGGCATAATTCTGTGTAACAGGAAGACCATCCAAATGGATAGCAATCATTAAAAAAATCATCTTCATAAATGATTGATAAGAAAGCCAACAATAATCTCAAGATACAAGAATGTTACATTCCCAAAACAAAACCTGTTCCCTTTGTCCCACAAATTTTGCCCATAACTCTTGATTACTTAAATTCATTTGTGCCTCAGTTCTTGTGGCTATACAATGGAAATAACAAAAGTACCTATCTCCTAGGAGTGTTTGGAAGATGAGATAATTTCAAGTCAGGAGAGTACTTAGCACAGTGCCTGGCACATAGTAAGTACAAAATAAACCTTATTAGCTACTATTTTATCCATAATCCATCAGCCCTAATTTCCCTCACTTTGTTCAAAATGGATATCCTCTCTTGTGAACATTATTACATTTCATTTTTTCACAAGGGCAAGCTTTTCACTGAGGACATCTCTGACTCATGAGTGTAAAGTTATTTACAGTACTCTTCTGTGATAAAAATATAACTGTGCTTCTCCTTCTTTTAGTATTCTTGTATCACAGTGCTGTTTGATAATTTCTTCTTAAAATATTTTTAAAAATAAGTTTAATACTGTCAAGATAAAATTTGAAACAAAATTCAAGGAGCCTATGTAATTAATACCTACTATATTTTATCTATAAGCAAAAGACAAATGGTAGCTCTCAGCCCTTGTACAGTATGACTGTTAACATAGAATGGTGAAAGTTATGGTGAGTTAAGAATTTCATCATACAGCTCAAGATTTTAATAGCTGAATAGCATAAAATATTACTCTTGACATGGCTTGACGTTTTCCTTTATTAGAAAATATTTTTAAATAGCTAAGAAACAACACCATTAGCAAAAATATTTAATTTTTCAGAATATTACACTGGGTGCCGGCTGGCAGAGGATGAGACATACTGCTCAGTACAAATTCCACAGGCTGAATGAAGGCTTTGAATTTGAATGAATGTTCACATACCTCACAAAATGTTGCCTTCCTTCTGGCTTGGACTTTGAGAAATACCTCTGTCAGTGTTACACAGTTTTAGGAGGGCTCCATGGTTTATGATCAGATTATCCTATTTTCCTCCCAGCGCATGGCTCTCAAATCCACATGTGGAACTGTTTCTCTTAAGGCAGGAATAAGTTAAGCATGTGCTTCAAGAGTTCCTGCAGTCATGAATAATCAAAGTCTAATAAAGGCAATCTGTTTGAGAAATACTACATTTCAGACAAGATCTAGATTTTAGCAAGCTAGATTATAGAGGGGAAAACTTGGGTTCTTAAACAATATTTGAAAGTAAGCCCTCTCTCCCTGAAAACAAGTAAAACATCTATATGAGTTTTAGGCAGCAACTGCCATGTTAAAAATGAAAGCTAGATATAGGATTGGCACAGTGCAAAATGTGGCTAAATCACCTTCTTTGTCTCTGCTACATGCTTCTGAACTGGTGTTGAAATGGGGAAATACTGAGTCAGTTGAAAGCCCTCCCAGACACTTGACGCTGGTCATAGTCATGTATGGACATGGATGATGATGTTATGTAATCAGTTTAAGGATACTGAGCCAGTGAGCAATACCTTTCATAGAAAAATATGAAGAAGAGCTGTGCATTATAGATATCCATGGCTAGAAAACAGTAGCAGGAGCACATCTAAGCACACTCTATCATTCAAAGTCTTAATATACACTTAACTGTGTTCGATGGACTTACACTCTGATCATTGGATGATAATGTTCATTTCAACAATGCTTGGGGCAGGGCGCCTGGGTGGCTCAGTGGATTAAGCCTCTGCCTTAGGCTCAGGTCATGATCTGAGTCCTGGGATTGAGTCCCGCATCGGGCTCTCTGCTTGGCAGGGAGCCTGCTTCCTCTTCTCTCTCTCTGCCCGCCTCTCTGACAACTTGTGATTTCTCTCTGTCAAATAAGTAAATAAAATCTTAAAAAAAAAAAAAAAAAAAAAAAAAAAAACAATGCTTGGGGCAGATCATGAGCCTAAGAAGGAACCACCACAAGGGGGAACATGTGCTAAAGAAAGGTTGACCAGTGGGCAGAGTGCTCTTGGCTATAGGAAGGAAAGAATATGAAGCTTTTGCTCTCCACCTAAGCAGCAACAACATGTCTTCAAATATACACATAAAGACAAGTGAATGAGTGAGTATATAGATGAATAGACAAAGGGATCACAAGTAATCCATCAGTTGAAAACCCAGGCATCTCCTGCAACTTGCATAGTTACTGTAATGAATAATTTACTTTCTTCCTTCATTTCTGCAGCCCCTTGAGCTCAACTTAATCCTTGCATAAAGTGACAGCTGGAAGTAGTATTTCACTTTTATAACTTTCAGAACATTTCTTACAGTCAAGTATTTGGTTTTATGCCCATGTTTGTTTTTGCACCTCCTTGTGCTACACAGCAACCCTGCCATCTCCAAGCCAAGGCCAGACAGTCTGGGAGACAAATTCCAAATGGCTGACAGTGCCAGGTTGCAGATATAAAAAGGCATCATTCCCCTGTCTCTCTCTTTTTTGGTGACAAAGAGTGATTTCTCTGCAATGTGACATTTGAAATTATGCCTAGCTTTTGCTAAAGATAAGTAGGCTGCCAGCCCTAAAAGAATTGGGAGGACACAGGATTCGAGAGCCCAAGAAGTGTTGGGAGGTTTATTCCTCACCCGTTTGTATGATTCTAGAAAGAGCCAGCCACACTCAATCACCCTCTCTCCATTTCCAGGATTCTGGACATTCCACTGACACACACACACACACACACACACACACACACACACACACACACAGAGTAAAATAGAATAGTGAAGAATATTTAGTAGAATAAGAGAAGAGGCTAGACTTTCTAGTAAAAGCGATAAGAAAGAAAACCAGAGACATATTACATATAGCATAAGTAGCTTTGATCATTTCATAAATGTCAAAATTAAGTTTAACATTAATGTTAAAAAAAACTGTGGAAGACTAAGATTTAGATTAAAGGCTTAAATGTTCACTTCTGCAAATGGTTTGTCTTCTCTTCTGTTAAACTTAAAAAGTATTTAATAATTTTCTGCCTTTGATACTTTATACCAGCATTAAACATAATAGGCATGAATCACAGAATTGTAAAATCCGAAATTCTGAGCAATCAAAAGCCATGATCCTGTAGCTTCTTAATACCTACCCATGCAATTCCCTTCCATTCTAATTACTCTCTGCAAGGATCATCTGGATATTGTCACCTTCTTAAATTTCTATAATGGTTCCCAAGAGTTCCTCGGTTAAAAGCAGAGCTCATGGGGTGCCTGAGTGGCTCAGTTGGTTAAGCATCCTATTCTTCATCTCAGCTCAGGTCTCAATCTCAAGGTCTTTAGTTCAGGTCCCACATTAGGCTCCATGTTTTTTGGTTTGTTTCTTTATTTCTTTGTTTTAAGTAGAACAAGAAAAGAGACATTGTCAGGGTGAATGAAGTCTATACACAAGGAACAGCATGATGTACAAGGCAAAAAGAAAGAACATGGTTCAGGGAAGTAAAGGAGGAAGAGCATGTTACTGAAGTATAAAGCATATGTGGTAGGTCATGAAACCATTCTGTTGGGTAAGGGACAACTCACTAAAAGCTCTCATAACATTGGATTTTAACTCTAGTATTATGAGGTGACATCAAAGATTTTATGTAAGCGGTCTGAAACATGATAATTTTTATATTTTAGAAAGATTTCTCCAAAAGCTCCATTGAGAAGGGTTTGATATAGGACCAATCCAGAAGCTATTATATATATACGGAGAGTCTGGAAAAAAGATGTAGACAGATGAAATTTAGAAACCAAACAGAAAAACTCTGGTCAAAAATTTGATTGGGGAACTGTTGTTGTGAGAGAGAAATCAAATAAGATTCCCAATTGATGATTTTGTGACTTTGAAAAATAATCAGGTCTGGTAGGAGATATAAACTCAATTGTGGACATGTTGTTTTGAATGACCTTTGTATGTGTATAAGCCTTTGCTGTATGGCATGTATTGGAGTAGGAGATATATATTTAGGAGTTATCAGCCTAACAGTCACATCATATTAGTTCAAAACCAGGAAAGTAGATGAGATTTATTTGGGTTTTATACCTAAAACATATAATTAGTGATCTAAAAGGTGAGTCAAAAGACTGATGTCATTGAAATCAAGGGAGAAGAGAGTTTTAAGAAAGTGGTCAACAGTATTATATGACAACTCCGTTACCTTTCCACAACAGTTTCATTCAAATGTTAGGCATAGAAATCAGAGTGTAGGGAGCTGAGGACTCAAAGAAAGGCCAGCCATGGAGAAAATATGACATTTGAATCACCCAAGGTGGGGCTAGGTTATGCTGCTGGGGCACCTTTCAAATTTCAGTGGCTTGACACAACAAAGATTTATTTTTCATTCTGTTACACACCTAATGCAGGTCATCAGGGGACTCTGCTCAACACAGTAGACTCCAGTTAACACAAGCATTTGCAATTGTTGTAACAAGAAAAAGAGAGAACTACCAAATGACAACTAAATACTTTTTCCTGGAAGCAATACTTGACATTTCATTCTTATTTTACTGGCCAACACAAGTCATATGGTCACAGAAAGCAGAGAAATACAATACTACCTTGTGTCTAGAAAAAGAACTAGGATATTCATGTACAGCCTTCATGACGGGATTAGGGCATCATTAGATACAGAAGGTTATTAAGTTTAAGGATGGATTTTTGTTTGGTTTTTAAGCGGAAGCAGCCAAAGGCACTGAAGAAATGCATTTTTACAACTCACACTTTCGCTCCTCTGTGCAACCTACAAAGTAAACATCATTCATGTCTAAGTTCTTCGCAGAAATATCCTTCCTACTAGATTGGATATATCTTCAAAACTCTGCTCAAGAATTACTTCTGGTGTGAAGCTGTCCATGGATGAGACTACTTGGCTACCTGTGTCTAATTGTATTTAGGTAAGTATATTTCTTCCTGTTATCATTGTTGACTTATCTGTGTCATCACATGTTCATATTTTGAAGTCTTT
This sequence comes from Enhydra lutris kenyoni, assembly GCF_002288905.1. Classification (NCBI taxonomy): domain Eukaryota; kingdom Metazoa; phylum Chordata; class Mammalia; order Carnivora; family Mustelidae; genus Enhydra; species Enhydra lutris. Next base: position 48,266,187 of record NW_019154101.1, read on the forward strand.
CCCCCTAACCCACTAAAGGGTAAGAATATTCCCTTTTGTTTCCTTTCTTTCCATGTGGTAACTGGCCATAAGATATATACTCTATCCATGATGATTTTTTATGGCCAGAGAAGTCCCTTCCACAGAGTTCTTTGGATCTGACCACCCCTGAAGACATAGAGTCATTTATACAATGGTTTGTGAAGAAAACTGCAGCCTGGTTTTTTGTTTTGTTTTGTTTTGTTTTGTTTTGTTTTGTTTTGTTTTGTTTTTTTCCGTGGCTGAAGAGGCAGGAAATTGAGCAGCAGTGGCCTAACTCATGGAAACTCCACCCTGTGTACTGGCACGATGGTAATTTTGCCAAGTCTACTTTCTGGGACTAGCCCAAACCTGTCAAGTTCTCACTTGAAAAACTTGCAGATGCATCCACCACATATTTATGCACTCACATTCATATGCAAAGAAGTTGCTACTGAGATGAGACACCTCATCAGGAAGGCTTACAGCTGAGTTGTTTTTATGATGATGAATTTACTCACATTTGCCTTCAGCCTCTCATCTGGTCCTCCAGGACCATGGCCATACATGTGCAGAGTATCTGTCTGGGTTCCGAGAACAGTCTGGCCCTCAGGACATGTATGCTAACTGTCACCTACAAGTCAAAACTATAACCTAGGCCTCACTAACACAATCCAGTTTCCTGAGCTAAACAACCACAGATATGCAAACTCAGTGGGCTTTGGAAGTGAAACAGGTGCACATGCATTGTGGTAAGGATTTCCATTGTGCTCAGAGCTAAAAATTTAGATTCAGTCATTAAATTTTTGAGCTAGGAGGAGTCACAGAAACCACCCACACTCAAAATAAATAGGTCAATACATAATCCAGACAGACCAGTAGAGAATTCTTACAGAAAAGGGAAAATTTGTCAAGAAATGTGTTTAGTAGGAAGATGAGTTAGGCAGCAAGGACTGTGTATGATTTGAGAAAAGCTAAGCAGCAATTTTTGGGTTTTGTCCTAAGAACAGGATCTACTCTGATCCAGTAAAGCTACTGAAGGTCTTTCCCACAGAGGTGAGAAAATACAATTTTTGATCCTAATTCCAATTCTTTGATTCAGGGTAAAAGAAATACTAAATACTAAAAGAAATGCCACCAAATTGTAATCATAATTTTCTTCTCAAGTGAGTTGACTCCAGTTGGCATTTATCAGCTTATAGGTCAGCACAAATGTTTTTATAATGAGCCGTAAAAGGAGGAAAGTATAGTCTAGACCGGCACTCAAAAAGCCTGCTGCTTTCTTTCAGCAATTCAACTGAGTCTGACTCACGGTAACTGACTGGCCCAAACTGATAATATCAGGTCCCTGACATGCTAAGGGGGCAGGATCTTACTTTTGAAGTGGTGTAAGTTCTTGTAGCAATGAGCAATGTGTACTTCAAGGCTGGGTGGTCTGGGCCACTGAGTGGCTCCCACAGAATTGCTTGTGCCTTTCACCCTATCCCTACCTCTGCAGCTAAGCACACATTTCTTTTTATTCGTTTTTTCTTTCTACTCCTGCCTGTCTCTTTGTTCAAATTGTCTCCAATCTGATGTATTTTAGTTTTGCTAGTGGTTCCCACTATAAGCTTCATGAAAAGGTTGAAGATGTTGCTGTCCCATCATCTATAGTGAAATGCTCTAAAATGGAAGCTCCATGAGGCAAAAATCGTGTCTGCTTTGTACATATTAGGCCCCAAATAAACATAGATATATGGTCTTTAATAGGTTTTCAGTAGTTGAAACACATTTCTCTTAAGTTTTCTGAGGAAAATATTTATGAACAATATTGAGATACTATATCCCATCCCCATTCCCCAAAAATGCTAAAGCACCAGGAACAGAAAGCTGCTTGTTATACATTGCAACCCCCCAAAATTCATAAACTGAAACCTAATCCCCAATGTGATAGTATTTGGAGTGGGGCCTTTGAAAGGAGATTAGATCATAAAAACGGGGTCCTCATGGATGGAATTAGTGTCCTTATATGAAGAGACCAGAAAGCAACTAGCTCTCTTTCTCTATCCCAGAATTGGTCCTCACCAAAACCTGACAATGCTAGCCCTCTGATCTCAAATTTTCAGCCTCTAGAATTGTGAAAAAATGTATTTCTATTGTTTATAAACCACCCAGTCTATGACTTTGTTATAATACCCCAAACCACTAAGATATGGAGTATCAAGTCTCCGAGAATTTCTAGCCAGACTCTCAATCAGTGGTTCTATTTCAGTAAAATCGACAGAATAGAAATGGCAATAGAAACAGGAAATAGTTTGGATGTCCCTCACTCATTTAGAACAAGACTTCACAGGATTTTGGAAACTCGTGTTGTCACTCTTGCCTTTCTAATATTTTTCCCAACAGCTAAAAATCTCATACCATTTTAAGGGGGCAGGGCGCAAATACAATATGAAGTCTATAGAAAACTCTGAGGAATGTGAGCCTCTTATCAGAGAGGTGCTGGGATACAGCTCAACAGACTTGTTGAATGAAGATAGGTCCAAACTGTAGTAGAAGGAGACAAGCAATGTTTAGCCCTTCTGATCTATAAAATGAGGGGAGATGTTTTCCAATTTTGCACTTCCAGTACCTAATCTCCTGACCTATCCCCTCAAATTCTATTGACTGGTAACTAGCACAAGCCAATTAACTTCTACTTCACTAAGTACTATGGTGACCAATGAAGCCCTCCAAATTATTATTCAGTTTGTTTTTATTTTTTATGACATATTTTGAATTTAGAGACCAACATACTAAAATCACCTACTATAAATTTAGACTTCTATTTTCAATTTGGAGCTTTATTATGACAAGAGAAATAGAAATTTTAGAGTAAACCATCATTAGCACAGCCAGCATTCTACCTTCCAAATTGTCTTCAGGAAAATCAACATTGTACAACCTTGATGTTCTCTGAAAACAGAAAAACAAACCAGTTCTACCCAGGACACCCAGAAGGTTCTTTGCAGATACATGCCATTCCTACAATTTAAATGTAAATAGAAGGAAATGACTTAAGAAATACAAAGATCTGTAATTTCCTATGGCCCAGCCAGGTGAAACTGAGTCTCACTCTATGTACCAATGGGATGACAAAGTATTTTAACTTAATATCACAACTTAATTTTGTGGCATACTTTTTGGCTACTACGTACTAACACAGGTAGTCTAGTAGCACTTTTCCCAGTTCCTGTGTTAACTTAGGAATGCCCATCAGAGCCTGCCCCTCAAGGAGGGAAGTTAGTATTTTCCAAAGAAAGAGAGCCCAAAGGAATGACACTGTGATAACATCACCCCATCTCAAAATGTCCCATTTTATGTTAGATTACTCTTTTAAGTCTAGAAATGTAGTGCCCACCTCATATCTCAGCATATCTTACAATAGGAATCCCTAAATACCAAGAGCCAAAATTATAAACCAAAAAGTAATCTAGCATGGAGGACAAGGGGAGATGGAGAGGAGAAGGGAGTTGAGGGAAATTGGAAGGGGAGGTGAACCATGAGACTATGGACTCTAAAAAACAATCTGAGGGTTTTGAAGGGGCGGGGGCTAGGAGGTTGGGGGAACCAGGTGGTGGGTATTGGAGAGGGCACAGATTGCATGGAGCACTGGGTGTGGTGCAGAAACAATGAATACTGTTACGCTGAAAATAAATAAATAAATAAAATAAAAAGTAATCTTTATTAGAATAATTTGAAACAAAGTCTTATCTCCTATCAGGCACAGAAAAGAAAAAGAAAAACTTGAGAAATAATGAAATGTTCTAAACTCACAAATAAGATATTATCATAATCAATACATTTAAGTGGACATACCCTGAACAGTATGACTCAAAATTTTTCATTTTTAGAAAACAGATAAATTGATTGTTCTTTAGGGGATCCAAACCATTCACTCTGAGAAAGAATATGAAATAGCCACTTTCTATTAAGAAAAATGAGGGTTTTTTTTTAAACTTTCTTTTTCTCAGTGTTCCAAGATTCATTGTTTATGCATCACATCCAGTGTTCCATGTAATACGTGCCCTACTTAATACCCACCACCAGGCTTGCCCAACCCCCAACTGCCTCCACACCAAAACCATCACTTTGTTTCTCAGAGTCCACAGTCTTTCATGGTTCCTATCCCCCTTCAATTTCCCCCAACTCCCTTCTCCTCTCCTTCTCCCAATGTCCATATAATTCCTTATCCTCCACAAGTAAGTGAAACCATATGATGATTGACTCTCTCTGCTTGATTTGTTTCATTCAGCATAATCTCTTCCAGTCCCCTCCATGTTGATACAAAAGTTGGATATTCATCCTTTCTGATGGAGGCATAATACTCCATTGTATATATGGACCATATATTTATCCATTCATCCATTGAAGAGCATCTCGGCTCCCTCCACAGTTTGGCGATTGTGGCCTTTACTGCTATGAACATTGGGGTACAGATGGCCCTTCTTTTCACTACATCTGTATCTTCGGAGTAGATACCCAGTAGTGCAATTCCGGGGTCATAGGGTACCTCTCTTTTTAATTTCTTAAGGAATCTCCACACTGTTT
>NW_019154101.1:48280752-48291657 GCF_002288905.1 Enhydra lutris kenyoni
TGCAGCCACTTTGGAAAACAGTGTGGAGATTCCTTAAGAAATTAAAAAGAGGGGCACCTGGGTGCCTCAGTGGGTGAAGCCTCTGCCTTCGCTCAGGTCATGATCCTAGGGTTCTGGGATCGAGTCCCACATCAGTCTCTCTGCTCAATGGGGGTCCTGCTTCCTCCCTCCCCTCTGCCTGCTTCTTTCCCTACTTGTGATCTCTCTCTCTGTGTCAAATGAATAAATAAAATCTTAAAAAAAAAAATTAAAATAGAGCTACCTTATGACCTTGCAATTGCACTACTGGGTATTTACCCCACAGATACAGATGTAGTGAAAAGAAGGGCCATCTGTACCCCAACGTTCATAGCAGCAATGGCCATAGTCACCAAACTGTGGAAAGAACCAAGATGCCCTTCAACAGATGAAAGGAAAAAGAAGATATGGTCCATAGATACAGTGGAGTATTATGCCTCCATCAGAAAGGATGAATACCTAATTTTTGTATCAACATGGAGGGGACTGGAAGAGATTATGCTGAGTGAAATAAGTCAAGCAGAGAGAGTGAATTATCGTATGGTTTCACTTACTTGTGGAGCATAAGGAATAACATGGAGGACACTGGGAGATGGAGAGGAGAAGTGAGTTGGGGGAAATCAGAGGGGGAGACAAACCATGAGAGACTGTGGACTCTGAAAAAAAAATTGTTGGTTTTGGAGTGGAGGGGTGTGGGGGGTTGTGTGAGCCTGGTGGTGGGTATTAAGGAGGGCATGTATTGCATGGAGCACTGGGTATGGTACATAAACAATGAATTTTGGAACAGTGAAAAAAATAAAATTACAAATCAAAAGGAGCTTATTGATACTATTTTAAAAGAAAGCTATTAATATTGACAACGAGCCTGATATTCACTAAAAGATATTCATATTAAATAACTTCGATTATTTTTAAGTAAACAAAATGTATTTAGATCCTGTGAAGAATTTCACAAAGTTTCTCATGATTATCCTATGGGCATGAGGACAGTAAATAGGGCTTGTATGGTTAGGAGGATTCATGACTGTTTAGATGACCATAGTGAAGATTATTATACCTCAGTCTAGTAGCAAATTTCCAGGGCCTTGCAATGGCCCTCCTTAGTTTTTAGAAACATGTTTTGATTCCCCCCGCCCCCAAGGATTACAAACCTCCAGTTATAAGATGTATATAGGGGTATTTTTAGTCTCCATTTTACTTAGCATTTTATCAGCATTTGGTCCCAACATTTCTTTTCTTTCTTTCTTTCCTTTTTTTTTTTTTTGATAGGTTTTACTTATTTATTTATTTGTTTATTTTTATTTATTTTTACCCAAAACTGCATACTACCCTAGAGTTTTTTGTTTTGTTTTGTGTTCTTTTGTTGTTTTTTTAGTTGAAGTAGAGTTGACACACAGTGTTACATTAGTTTCATGTATACCTGTGTTATTTCTTTAATGATTGCAAATAAAACATGTTCATTCTTGAGAATTCAAAATCTTAAACATTATAAGAAAGAAATGAATGTCACTCCAGATCCTAATATTAACCTTGGGTTTATATCCTTCATTCTTTTTTTTTTTTTTTTTTCCGATCTCCAAAAGGGGTGTGTGTGTGTGTGTGTGTGTGTGTGTGTGTCTACACAACCACAAACTGGCTTTGCATTATACACAAACCTTTTTTTTTTTTAACATTCTGTTCACATGAAATATCTTTTTAAGGTTTTACTTAGAGAGCACACATGTGCGTGAGCAGGGGAAGGGGCAGAGAGAGAGAATCTCTAGCAGACTCCATGCTAAGTGGAGAGCCCAATGTGGGGCTCTATCCCACGACCCTGAGATCATGATTTGAGCCAAAATCAAGAGTCTGAGGCTTAATCATTGAGCCACCCAGGCTTCCCTCATGTGAAATATTTTATGACTAAAATATTTTATGACTTCTAAAACATGGTTTCTAATGGCTGCTTCATGTTGCATCTTATGAAATTATTTTATGTATCCAATTCTTAACTAGAATTCTAATTTTGTTTTTAATATTTAGTAATTTAAATATCAATGATGAATAAAATTGTAGAAAAAAATTTATGCATATTTCTTATTTTCTAAAATTTATTTTCTATGACACCTTTGTAAATTTGCTGGGAAATAGAATGCACATCTTCATTCTTTGGATATATACTTCAATATTATCCCTCAATGTATCTATTTTACTCAAATCCACAAACCCTAGGTATTAATGACTACTTTGATTTATACTTCTTTTCTGACCGTGAGTTCAAGAATTTTTCATATATGTATTGAACACTTGTTTTTTCCTTTTTAAGGAATTATCTGTTCACAGACTTCTCCCATAATTCAATTGGTCTTTACTTATAATTTCAAATTATTCAGAAGAGCTTCTAAAAGAGTTTAAAAACCCAAATCCAAATTTTTAGAAGACTGTCATCAAAAATACTATTTATTTAAGGTAAAAGGATAGTAACTCATGCACCAGTTAATGGCAGATAACAAACAAATAATGCTTGCAATATTGGTATAAGAAAAATTAGAATTCAAGGCAAAACAAAATAAAATCAGAAGACAAGTATATTTTATATCAATAAGGGAATAATCTGTAAGAAGTATAGAATAGTCACAAAACTCTATAAGCTGAACAGTCAAGAGGCAAAATACACAAATCAAAACTATTAGAAGATCAAGGAAAATTTAACAGAAACTTGATTTTATTGTAATAATGGACTTTACCACTCAGTCTTTGACAGTTAAGTAAGCAAACAACAATAACAGTAAGAAACAAAAAATAAAGATTTGGATGAACTTATTATTTTGTACACCTGAAACTAATACAACTGTATGTTAACTAACTTAAAAATAAAAACTTTTTTTAAAAAAACAAAGGATGCATAAGTAGATATATGTTAAAGTCCATGGCCAAAATAAAGTACATCTTTTTCTAGGCACCTGTTTAAAGTTTTAAGGCTGTTTAAAACCTAAAAAGCAGCACTGCTCTCACAAAGAAAGCATAACTTTCTGAAAAAGTGTATCTACTATATACAATCTGTTTGCAAAGCAGTAACACTAGACAAAGTATAAGCTAATAGAATGAAGTGGGTTGGAGGTTTTATATAAATAAAAGCAACTTGACAATTCATATCAAATAAGAAATTTAAACAGTATTTGCCAGTTAGATACAAATTGTTGCCAGAGTCAAATCTCAGAGTTTAAATGCTTTAGTTATTAACAAGTTATTTTAAGGAAAAAGATACATTTTTAATCCTGAATATGCCTCAAAGGGCAACTGCACAAGCCTTTGGGGATTTTCATGGCCACAAACTCAGTAAGAACCTGCGCTAATGGTAGACAAAGGAACCAGTGCAATTGTGGGCTACATTAATAGGCATTAAATGACCAGATAAATCCCAGAGATGATCCCCATTCTACTATGTTTGTCAGCTTCCACTCCTCTTTCATATCCCACTTCAGGGGCAGAAGATATTATGTGGCTCAATGGAAGGAGAAATAGGAAAAAATGCTAAAAAGATTGGGAAGAGCAAAAAAATACTCACTTTACATGAGTAAACCTCTCACTTTCCTTTTGCTCTCCAACTTCCAAGGTTAAGACAGCATAAGATATGGTAGGATGAAGCAAAGATGATGGCCATTTTGTCAAAAAGCATAAGAAAATTAATAATACTTTCTTCATCTCTTTCATTTCTCTAAGGGATAGTGCTTTTATAGAGATGTGCTTTTGGGGTTGGGGGATTCCTTTTTATTAAGAAGCATTGTTGACTTCAGGCAGAAAGAACCATCAGAATAGAAACCTGGGAGAGAATACATGTAGAATCTGGTTACTCGTGAAACCTCTTATCTCTCTCTCTCTCTCTATCTCTCTTTTTAAGATTTTATTTATCTACTTTTTTTTAAGATTTTATTTATTTATTAGAAAGAGAGAGTGAGCGAGTGTACAAACAGGGAAGTGGCAGGCAGAGGCAGAGGGAGAAGCAGGCTCCCCACTGAGCAGGGAGCCTGATGTGGGGCTTGATCCCAGGACCCTGGGATCATGACCTGAGCCAAAGACAGCTGTTTAACTGACTGAGCCACCCAGGCACCCCAGGATTTTATTTACTTATTTTAGATAGAGAGAGAGAGAGAGAGAGAGCACAAGCAGAGAAGAGGATCAGAGGGAAAAGGAAAAGCAAACTCCCTGCTGAGCAAAAGCCTGACAAGGACTGTGACTCTAAGCTTGATCCCAGGACCCTGAGATCGTGACTTGAGCAAAGGCAGACAATTAGACAACTGAGCCACCCAGGCACCCCTCTTGTATCTCTTGTTAAAGGTGACAGGAAAAGGGTGTGCTTAAGTTTCCTTCCAGCTAGTCTATCGTGGTAAGAAAGTTAGGGAAGGATTGAAGATAGAAGCATGATCCAAGAAGAAAGGAAGTGCATTTGGCTGAGATGAACTTGAGCTGCATTGTCTGGGTTCCTTGAGCTCTGTAGGTAGCAGGATGACAGATGCAGACAAGAATATCCAAGTCATTGCTTAGTCCATGTCTAAGAAATGCATTCAGGGATGGGTGCTATATTTTAAGTAAAGAATGTAATAATCCAGGGAACTTCCAGAAGATGGGGACTGTGGATGATAAAGGGTCTGAAAATCACATTTTATGAGGAAAGTTTGATGTTTAGCCTGAAAAAGTCTGAATTAGATCAGGGGATTTCATGTCCCTATGCTTATAATGGGCTTCTATGTCTGTGGGTTCAAAAGGGCAAAGCAAAGGGGGAAATGGTGGAATATAAGGTGACCAAATATGTTTCCAAATTGGGGACATTAAAGCAATTCTAAAGTGAAAGTGTTGCCTAATGGAGCTAATGAGGGCCCATCACTGAATGTATCTAAACAGATATTGAAAAGATTATCTTATAATTCATTTTAAAAATTCATGTCATTCCTTCCTTCATTTATTAATTTTGTGGAGCATCTGGTGTCGGCTGTTCATTCTAGTTGCTGGGGAGGCTAAGAACAGTAAAGGATGTTCTGACAAACAGAGACCTCTCATTTGGAGGATACTGATATAATGTAAGAAGGCAAGCTGGCAGACTGAGAACCCATGTAGACTGGCAGGGCTTGACTTAAGAGATAATTCTAAGGGAAGGGGCATAGAAAGAGAGCACCAGTCCTCAAAACCAGAACCAGTTAACCTCCTTTCCCTCTGCAGTGTAGCAACTGCAAAGGCAGTTCCTCAGGGGTAACATCCCTACCAGAGAAGCAGATTTCCAGGTCCAGGAGGGTGTTTCTGAAAATGGTAACCTTACAGGCCTGGAATCTTCATTGGGGTCTCCTTCTGGGCCCCAGTAGTAACAACATATAAATAATCAACTTAGGCATTTAAGTTCTGCTGGCCCTATAAAAAGTTGAAACTTGGGTACCTGCGTGGCTCAGTAAAGTGCCTTCAGCTGAGCTCATGATCCCAAGGTTCAGCAAGGAGTTTGCTTCTCCTCCCTCTGCTCCTCCTCCTGCTCATGCTCTCTATCTCTCAAATAAATAAAAATCTTTTTTTAAAAAGTTGAAAACTATATATTCTTCTTTAAAAGTAATCTCTGCTAGATGCTTCTAGTTTATATTCACCAAAATGCCTGGCTGCAATCCCAATAACACGACCTGTATGAGTACAAAAGGGGAAAAACACAGCCCAATTGATCCTTGACCTTGGAATAGCATAAGGAAGGTACTCTGACTATGTCAGCATCAGCCTCATGAAAATAACTATTGGAATGTAGAGAGGAGGAAAAAAAAGGGGCAGAATGATAAAGGAAGATAAAGTTAAGTACATATTACCAGCATCTATTTTGGGTTAGTGTAATATATCACAGTTGTTTTCCATTAATAACATTTTCAAGTCAGGTATAACCCTCAGGGTAAAATGGTAACATCAACAATGTTGGTAGATGAAGTTAAGCCCTATTGAGTGAGGGCACTCCAGCACTCTGAGTACTCACTCTGTGTCTTCCTCTTCTAACTGTACCTATCTCTATATAGGTAGGTAGGTAGATAATAAATAGATGATAAGTAGGTAGGTAGGTAGGTGGTAGATAATAGATATATGGTAGATAAATTGATATATAGATATTAAGTAGGTAAGTAGATAATAGATATATAGATGATAGATGGTTAGGTAGGCAGGTAGATGATAGAAGATAGATGATGATAGAGAAAGAAAGAAAGAAAGAAGAAAGAAGTTTGCAATGTCACATCTTTACACAGCTTCTTTGGTGAATATTAAAATGCATATTCATTGGAAAAATCATGTATTATTCTGTCAGACATCAATACTCTCTAGGGCTCAAAGTGTTAATGCAGTGTGACTGCACTCCAAAGATTCACTTTACTTCACTTGAGAGATGTAGCAATGAAATGAGAATCTTTGTAAACTAATGAACATGGTATTGGCCACATAGTAGGTGCTTAATGAAGGCTAATTTCCTCCTTCCATGTCTGTACCTCTTGTACTTGCTTCTCCACTAAATAAGGTAAAAGAATCACATAGCTGGAGTCAGGCTCATTCTCCAACTAAATGGTCCAGCCTTAGGGGTCATAATAAGTACAAACTTCTTGTGTGCCTCTATTCTTTGCTATAACACATTATCCTGTCTACTGTACTACCTCTTCCTCTTGGCACAAGATAGGACTTCAAAACAATGTTGAGTCTCTCTGTTTCTTCTTGTTCCAGAGGAAATGAGTTTTCAAGCTTTAGTTTCTCTTCCACATAACTCAATTTCATTAAATTCAACTCAACAAATATTTAGTGTCTTTTAGGACAAAATGATAGAGAAAAAGGGTCAGGAGGAGGCATGGAACAAAGAGCTTAGAAGCCATGAAAACAGAATTAGGTAAATAAATGATGCCATGAAACATTCCAACGTCAGAATTATTGGGATCCCTGAGGGGGTGGAAAAAGACAGAAGACTAGAAGATATAGTTGAACAAATTCTGGATGAAATTTTTCCCAGTCTGGGAAATGGAACAAGCATTCATGTCCTAGAGGCAGAAAGAATACCCCCCAAGATCAACAAATCTAAAAAGACCCCGAGGCACTTGATTATGAGACTGATGAATTATAATTTTAGACAAGAGCTTCTGAGAGCACCTAGGGGAAAGAGTTTCCTTACATACAGAGGAAACTCCATCAGAATAACATCAGATCTGTCCACAGAAACCTGGCAAGCCAGAAAGGGCTGGCAAGACATATTCAGGGCACTAAATGAGAACATGCAGCCAAGAATACTTTTTCCAGCAAGGTTGACATTCACAATGGATGGAGAGATAAAGAGCTTCCAAGACCATTGTTATATATATATATATACCACATCTTTTTCTATATACAATGGAATACTATGCAGCCATCAAAAGAAATGAAATCTTGCCATTTGCAACAACGTGGGTGAAACTAGAGGGTATTATGCTGAGCGAAATAAGTCAATCAGATAAAGACAATTATCATATGGTCTCCCTGATATGAAGAATTTAAGAGGCAGAATGGGGGGCTTGGGGTAGTGAAGGAAAAAATGAAACAAGATGGGATTGGGAGGGAGACAAACCATAAGAAACTCTTAATCTCACAAACCAAACTGAGGGGTGCTGGGGGGAGGGGGAGTGGAGAGGGTGGTTGGGTTATGGACATTAGGAAGGGTATATGATAGGGTGAGTGCTGTGAAGTGGGTAAGCCTGACGATTCACAAACCTATACCCCTGGGGCAAATAATACATTATATGTTAATAAAAAAAAGAGCTTCTAAGGCCAACAAGGTTTAAAAGAGTATGTGACCACCAAGCCAGCACTACAAGAAATATCAAAGGAGGTTCTATAAAAGAAGAAAGAACCCAAGAGTGACATAGAGCAGAAATTTACAGAGACAATCTGTAGAAACAAGGACATCACAGGCAACATGATGTCGATAAAAACATATCTTTCAATAATCACTTTCAACGTGAACAGCATAAACACTCCCATAAAACAGCACAGGGTTGCATATTGGATAAAACGACAGGACCTGTCCAATATGCTGTCTACGAGAGACTCATTTGGAACCTAAAGATACATCCAGAATGAAACTGAAGGGATGGAGAACCATCTCTCATGCCAACGGGCCTCAAAAGAAAGCTGGGGTAGTGTCTTTTAAATACTATGTGCTATCCTGAGCACAATTACCTGAGATTTCAAAATGCACAACCATGGAGTTCCTAGACACCTAATAATTCTTAGAAACTAAAGCCACACTCAGTATGGCTGGAGGGTTTCTCATAGATGGGTTTCACTGCTCTTCTCACTTTTAACCTGAGGTTCAGGGGGGATTCTCTGAGTCAGCCTTCATTCAAAGGCATTACAGTGTCCTGACCATGCTCAGAATGCTTTTTTGGTTTTATCATAGTTCTAGATTTGAATGAAAGAGCAACATTGCTGCCTTTGGAGCCCAGATAAACTCAATTTGTTGAGGTGATGACTAAGTTTATCTGATGTCCAAGATTTGGTGATAGAGATATTAAAAGGTAGGCACATCTTTTCTTGTAAGCATAGGGTATGGCTATGGCAATAAAGCTTTTAATTAAACTTTTAAAGTGTTTACTTCCAAACGCTACTAGCATTTTGACAAATTGGTTCATGCCTACAATTTTACCAGCTCAAGGAAAATTCTTGTCATTCAGGCATTTTCCACTGGTCCCTAAAATGTTTTGATTAATCCTTCACTATACCTCTCTCCTTTTTAAATGGCTTAAAAGAATGACAATGTGATTAGGAGAGAGAAGCAAGACATAGTATCTATGGTAGTTCCAGAGTTTTCAAAAATATAAAGGATTTACATATCCAAATCCAACCATCAGAGAAGTTAAGAGGTAATTGGTACATAAGCAGGTGAACTTGGTCCACATGTGATCACAAATTTCTCTCACATCACCTAAGGTTCTTAAACTCTGATTGTTGCAGAGCATTTTTCCAGGAAGGCAATACAATGCTGATCCCCAGAGTGACACATCCATGCTTCTTAAGGGAAAACTACCTTATTAATTCAAAGATTTTAATCCCAGTACCTAACACTTACTGAATCTGTGCCATGTGTTTGGCACTATGTTAAGCACTTTACATGCATTATCTCAGAGAAAATAGGTAATATTACTATGTCTACTTTAGAGATGACAAAACTAGGGTTTAGAAAGTCATTGAAGCAATAACAACAGTAAAAGCCAGAACAGGGGTCTGACTAGACCTCACTAAACCTAAAGCCACACTCTTACTTGTTGTGCTGGACTTCCATGGGAAGAAGAAACTCTTTAGAGACAGAACAGCCTGGCCACTGTGATCACCTGCACAACCAATCTCTCTTCTTGTACCATAAGCAAGGTTTGTTTGTTTGTTTGTTTGTTTGTTTGTTTGTTTGTTTTTTATCAAGCAGAATATAATGTACTCATATCCCTGCACATACACTTTTGACTTAGAAAGACCTCATGAATATATTCAGAAAGTAAAGATATTTACTAACAGCCTTATCTTTGAAAAGAAAATGAACATCAGTATATAGGGCTAGTGAATTGATAAGATGATTATCAGTTTCTGGTAATTTGAAGAATTCTGGTAAAATCTTTTCTCCCTTCTCAGCAAATTCTACATACTGATGTTGGAAAGCATATTTTATGAGTTACTTTCTTTTGCTCAACATTCTCCTTCTTGTGATATGCCTTTTTTTTAAAAAAGATTTACTTATTTATTTATTTATTTGACAGACAGAGATCACAAGTAGGCAGAGAAGAGAGAAGGAGGATGAGAAGAGGAGAAGGGAGGAGGATGCAGGCTCCCCACTGAGCAGAGAGCCAGATGCGGGGCTTGATCCCAGGACCCTGAGACCATGACCTGAGCCAAAGGCAGAGGCTTAACCCACTGAGCCACCCAGGCGCCCCTGTGGTATGCCTCTTTTAAAATGTAAATATTCCTGGAAGAGTAACATGCTAAGCGATAAAAAAAACTTTGTGTACTTTTATTATAATCCCCAGTTCCCATGATCCAGAGAAGACATTAAGGGTGCCTGAATGCACAGTGAGCCTCACGGGGGAGAAAAAGGAGAAAAATCTAGTAGGTGTATGGGATTTGTCTCAGAATCAATAAACAAGTTTGCAAACTGACTAACACATAGGGATGATGGTATATCTTCCGTGTTGGGGGGAGCTAGATGTTTCTGTTTTCTAAGACAACAGTAACTTTCCTAATGTGGTTCTGATATCTAAGTTATTTCCAAATGTTATTTATGACCTCTGAGCATTCTCAGCATTTTCAGATTCTATGACTAATGATTACCTTGCTTTTAATAAAACATTCCAGGATATTTTCTAAAATTTCCTAGTAAATAAAAAAGATAGACCTGAGCTTCCACTTCTGGGACGACAAGAGTAGACACACTTTTCTCTTTTCCTCCCACTAAGTACAACTAATAGCCAGTGATACTGTATATGAAATGAACATAAGAAAACTCTGAAGGATAGAGAGAAGAATGCAGACTGGCTATGGAAATCAAGACCCAAGGAGCAACATAGCAATGAGTTCTTTGATTTTCTGTATTTCATATATCCCAGACTATAAGTTGAAAAATCAGCAACCCAGAAGTGCTAATGAATCAATCAAAACATTTAAAGCCCCCAGCAAAGAAATAGAAGTTATCAAAAAGAAACAAATTTAAATTTTAGAAATTAAAAATATAACAACTGAAATAAAAAGCTCAGGAGATGGGCCTAACAGCAGAGGGGAGGGGACAGAGGAAAGAACAAATGAACAAGAAGCTAGAACAATAGAAATTAACCAACATGAAAGGAAAGAAAGGAAGGAAGGAAGGAAGGAAGGAAGGAAGGAAGGAAGGAAGGAAGGAAG
>NW_019154101.1:48291667-48313631 GCF_002288905.1 Enhydra lutris kenyoni
AAAGAAAGAAAAAGAAATAAAATAAGAAAGAAAGAATATGAGCAACAAACCAAGAGAAAATACACTAGAGGAAGAAGGGGGCAGGGGAGGAGGAGAGACTCAGGGGCCTATGGGACTATAACAGAATACTAACATTTGTGTCATTGGAATCCTGGAAGGGGAGAAGAAAGAAAGTGGTGCTGAAATCATATACTTTTTAAACTTATACTTTACCCAAGCTTGAAGTAATAATGGTTGACAACTTCCCAAATTTCATAAGAGACATAACGTAACAGACTCAAGAAGCTTAGCAAACCATAAATAGAATAAAGCCCAAAAAATCCACTTCCAGATACATCATAATTAAACTTGAAGTGACACAATATTTTTAAAGTGCTGAAAGAAAATAACTGTCAGCTCTGAATCCCATTCTCAAGAAAAATATCCTTGAGGAATGAAGGAAAAATCAAGAAATTCTCAGATGAAGGAAAACAAAGAGTTTGTTACCTAGACCTACCTAAAAGTATAGCTAAGTAAAGTAGACCTACCCTAAAAGTATAGCTAAGTAAAGTTGCTAAGAATGAAATAATAAAAGAAAGAACCTTAGACCATCAGGTAGGATGAAACAGTACAACAAGCAGAAATATGGGTTAAATAAATAGACTTTTCTTCTCCTTCTGAATTTTCTAAATTAGTTTGGTGGCTGGAGCAAAAGTTTCCATATTGTATTTTATACTTCTAAGTGAATGTAAAGGAAACATTTAAGACAATTATATTATAAATTTGATAGGATAAAGGGATGTAATGGGAGATAGGGTTTCTATACTTCACCCAAACTGGTAAAATGGCAACATAAGTAGATTGTTATGTTATGCACATATAATAGAATACCTAGTCATATGAAAAGCATTTTTTTAGTTACACAAAAGAATACACTAAAAAATACTATAGATAAATAAAAATGGAATTCTTAAAAAATATTCAAGTAACCCACAGGAAGGTAGGATATAAAAACAGAGAAAGAAAAACTGAGGAAACAAACAGTAACCAAGAGGAAAATGGCAGACTTAGGTTCTAATTTGTCAATAATTGTATTAAATATAAATACACCAATTAAAAGAGAGGCCAAATTCATAATTTAAAACTCCCCAAAAAAGAAATCCCCATACCTAGATGTTTTCACTCTAGAGTATTTTACCAAGTATATGTAAGAATTAAAGCCAGTTCTACACACTGTTTTGCAAAAAATAGAAGAGAAGGGAACATCTTCCAACTCATTTTATGAGACTAGCGTTACCTTGATGCCAAAAAACAATATAAAAACAGTACAAAAACGAAAACAGACTAATATTGCTCATGAATATAGATGGAAAAATAGTTAGCAAAATATTAGCAAATAGAATTCAGTAATAATATAAAAAGAATTAGACACTATAACTAAGTGGGGTTTATTCCATAAATGCAAGTCTAATTCAATATTCAAAAATCAGTCACTGTATTCTACCATATTAATAAGCCAAAGATGAAAAATGACATGATCATATCACTGACATAGAAAATTAGACAAAACTCAAAAACCATTCATGTTAAAAATTCTTATCAAAACAGAAATATAGGAGAGCTTCCTTAGCTTGAGAAAAAGCATCTTAAAAAAAAAAAAAACCTATCGCTAATATTATACGTAATGATGAAAGACTGAGTAATTTCCCTCTAACATCAGGAATAAAGTAAGGATGTCCCCTCTTACTATTCTAATTCAGGATAGGGCTTTAAGTTCTAGTCAACACAATAAGGCAAGAAGAGGAAATAACAAGCATACATGTCAGGAATGAAGAAATAAAACTGTTCTTATTTGCGCATAACATCATGATCTACATAGAAAATCTCAAATAACCTACAAAAAGACTATAAGAGCTACTGAGTCCAGCAAGGTCATAGAACATAAAGCAAACATATAAAAGTCTATTGTAGTTCCATATACTGGCAGAGAGCACACAGACACCAAAATTAAAAACACAATACAATTTACAATTGCTCAAAATATGAAATACTCAGGTATAAATCTAGGAATACATGTGCAGGATTTAAACTAAAAACTACACAATGCTGGTGAAAGAAATAAAAGGTTTAAATGGGAGACATACTATGTTCATGGATTGAAATACCAGACATAATTAAGACAAACTACAGGCTGGGATGAAATATGTGCAAACCACATATCTAACCAAGGATAAATTCTCTCTGGAATTGATATGTAAATTTAACATCTTTTTTTAACAAAATCCTAATGACACTATTTGTACATATAGGCAAAGGTATTCTAAAATCCATGAAGAAAGGCAAAGGAATTAGTATAGGTAAAATAATTTCAAAAAAAAGTAAAATGAGAGGAACAAATCTATCTGATTTTAAGACTTATTACATGGCTACAGTAATTTATCCTGTGGTATATATGTAGGGATAGATACATAGATTGTTAAAACTAAACACAGAACTATACTTACATAAATATGACAAGTCAGTTTTTGACAAAGCTGCAAAAACATTTCAGTGGAGGAAATACAGCTTTTCTAACTAACAGTATTAAAGCAATTGAACATTCATTGGCATGGAGAGAGAACAAGAGAGGCAGAAAGAAGAAGAGGAACAGAAAGGAGAAGGAGCAGGAAGAGGAAGAAGAAGAAGAAGAAGGAAGAGGAGAAGGGGGAAAGAGAGAGGAAGGAGGAGAAAGAACTTAGTCTTAAATCTCACACTGTATACAAAAATTAAATAAAATGAGATCAAAGGCTTAAATGCAAGACAAAAAACTAAAATTTTTAGCAAAACATAGGAGGAAATCTTCAAGATCTAAGGCCAGGCAGAGTACTTAGACTTGACAAGAAATACACAATCTATAAAAAGAAGCAACTAAACTGTACTTCATCAAAATTAAAAACTTTGGCCCACACAAGACTCTGTTAAGAAGATGAAAAGATAAACTACAGGCGGAGACAAAATATGTGCAAACCACATATCTGACAAAGGACTGATTTCTAGAATATATTAAAATTCTCCAAACACAGCAACAACAACAGCATCAAAATCCTATTAGAGGGGCACCTGGGTGGCTCAGTGGGTTAAGCCACTGCCTTCGGCTCAGGTCATGATCTCAGGGTCCTGGGATCGAGTCCCACATTGGGCTCTCTGCTCAGCAGGGAGCCTGCTTCCCTCTCTCTCTCTCTGCCTGCCTCTCTGCCTACTTGTGATCTCTGTCTGTCAAATAAATAAAATCTTAAAAAAAAAAAAGAAAATGGGCAAAAGACATGAAGAGATATTTTATGGAAGAGAATACACAGATGGCAAATAATAAGTATATGAAAGATGTTTGGTATCATCACCTATTAGGGTAATACAAACTGAAACCACAATAAGACATCACTGTGAATCTATGAGAATGGCTAAAATAAAAACCAGAAGTGACATAGACTGTTGGCAAGGATACAGAGGACCTGGATCTCTTCTGTATTGCTGCTGGAAGCATAAAATGCTATAGCCACTCTGCAAAAACAGTTTGGGTGTTTCTTTTTAAAAGTAAACATGCGAAGATGGCGGAGAAGTAGCAGGCTGAGACTACTTCAGGTAGCGGGAGATCAGCTAGATAGCTTATCTAAAGATTGCAAACACCTACACATCCAACAGGAGATCGAAGAGAAGAAGAACAGCAATTCTAGAAACAGAAAATCAAACACTTTCTGAAAGGTAGGACTGGCGGAGAAGTGAATCCAAAGCAACGGGAAGATAGACCGCGGGGGGAGGGGCCGGCTCCCGGCAAGCGGCAGAGCAATGGAGCACAAAATCAGGATTTTTTAAAGTCTGTTCCGCTGAGGGACATCGCTCCAGAGGCTTAACCGGGGTGAAGCCCATGCGGGATCAGCGTGGCATCAGGTCCCGCAGGGTCACAGAAGGATTGGGGGTGTCTGAGTGTGGCAGAGCTTACAGGTATTAGAACAGGGAAGCCGGCTATAGAGACAGAGCCGAGGAGTAAGCTCTAAGCTCGGGGTTACCTTGAACCGGTCGCAGGCTCGGTCAGCGCGGCCGGAGGCCAGGGTGACGGGAGTAATTGGGCGCTGTTCTCTGAGGGCGCACTGAGGAGTGGGGCCCCAGGCTCTCAGCTCCTCCGGGCCAGAGACCGGGAGGCCGCCATCTTCATTCCCGCCCTCCAGAACTCTACGGAAAGCGCTCAGGGAACAAAAGCTCCCGAAAGCAAACCCGACCGGATTACTCAGCCCGCCCCGGGTAAGGGCGGTGCAACTCCGCCTGGGGCAAAGACACTTGAGAATCACTGCAACAGGCCCCTTCCCCAGAGGATCAACAAGAAACCCAGCCAGGACCAAGTTCACCTACCAAGGAGTGCAGTTTCAATACCAAGGAGAGAAGCGGAATTCCAGAGGAGGAGAAAGCAAAGCACAGAACTCATAGCTTTCTCCCCATGATTCTTAAGCCCTGCAGTCAATTTAATTTCTTTTTTCTTTTTCAATATTTTTTTCTCTTCTTCTGCTAATTTTTTTTAACTTTTAACCTTTCTTTTTTAACATTTTTTAACTAGTTTATCTAATATATATATTTTTTTTCCTTTTTATATTATTTCCTTATTCGTTTTCTTAATTGTTTCTTTTTTTTTTTCTTTCTGAACCTTTTTATCCCCTTTCTCCCCCCTCACGATTTGGGATCTCTTCTGATTTGGCTAAAGCATATTTTCCTGGGGTTGTTGCCACCCTTTTAGTATTTCACTTGCTCCTTCATATACTCTTCTCTGGACAAAATGACAAGGCGGAAAAATTCACCACAAAAAAAAGAACAAGAGGCAGTACCAAAGGCTAGGGACCTAATCAATACAGACATTGGTAATATGTCAGATCTAGAGTTTAGAATGACGATTCTCAAGGTTCTAGCCGGGCTCGAAAAAGGCATGGAAGATATTAGAGAAACCCTCTCCGGAGAGATAAAAGCCCTTTCTGGAGAAATAAAAGAACTAAAATCTAACCAAGTTGAAATCAAAAAAGCTATTAATGAGGTGCAATCAAAAATGGAGGCTCTCACTGCTAGGATAAATGAGGCAGAAGAAAGAATTAGCGATATAGAAGACCAAATGACAGAGAATAAAGAAGCTGAGCAAAAGAGGGACAAACAGCTACTGGACCATGAGGGGAGAATTCGAGAGATAAGTGACACCATAAGACGAAACAACATTAGAATCATTGGGATTCCAGAAGAAGAGGAAACAGAGAGGGGAGCAGAAGGTATATTGGAGAGAATTATTGGAGAGAATTGCCCCAATATGGCAAAGGGAACAAGCATTAAAATCCTGGAGGTTCAGAGAACCCCCCTCAAAATCAATAAGAATAGGTGCACACGCCGTCACCTAATAGTAAAATTTACAAGTCTTAGTGACAAAGAGAAGATCCTGAAAGCAGTCCGGGAAAAGAAGTCTGTAACATACAACGGTAAAAATATTAGATTGGCAGCAGACTTATCCACAGAGACCTGGCAGGCCAGAAAGAGCTGGCATGATATATTCAGAGCACTAAACGAGAAAAACATGCAGCCAAGATTACTATATCCAGCTAGGCTATCATTGAAAATAGAAGGAGAGATTAAAAGCTTTCAGGACAAACAAAAACTGAAAGAATTTGCAAACACCAAACCAGCTCTACAGGAAATATTGAAAGGGGTCCTCTAAGCAAAGAGAGACCCTAAAAGTAGTAGATCAGAAAGGAACAGAGACAATATACAATAACAGTCACCTTACAGGCAATACAATGGCACTAAATTCATATCTCTCAATACTTACCCTGAATGTTAATGGGCTAAATGCCCCAATCAAAAGACACAGGGTATCAGAATGGATAAAAAAACAAAACCCATCTATATGTTGCCTACAAGAAACTCATTTTAAAACCGAAGACACCTCCAGATTTAAAGTGAGGGGGTGGAAAAGAATTTACCATGCTAATGGACATCAGAAGAAAGCAGGAGTGGCAATCCTTATATCAGGTCAATTAGATTTTAAGCCAAAGACTATAATAAGAGATGAGGAAGGACACTATATCATACTCAAAGGATCTGTCCAACAAGAAGATCTAACAATTTTAGATATCTATGCCCCTAACATGGGAGCAGCCAACTATATAAACCAATTAATAACAAAATCAAAGAAACACATCGACAATAATACAATAATAGTAGGGGACTTTAACACTCCCCTCACTGAAATGGACAGATCATCCAAGCAAAAGATCAACAAGGAAATAAAGGCCTTAAATGACACACTGGACCAGATGGACATCACAGATCTATTCAGAACATTTCATCCCAAAGCAACAGAATACACATTCTTCTCTAGTGCACATGGAACATTCTCCAGAATAGATCACATCCTCGGTCCTAAATCGGTCTCAAAAGGTATCAAAAGATTGGGATCATTTCCTGCATATTTTCAGACCACAATGCTCTGAAGCTAGAACTCAATCACAAGAGGAAATTTGGAAAGAACCCAAATACATGGAGACTAAACAGCATCCTTCTAAAGAATGAATGGGTCAACCAGGAAATTAAAGAAGAATTGAAAAAATTCATGGAAACAAATGATAATGAAAATACAATGGTTCAAAATCTGTGGGACACAACAAAGGTAGTCCTGAGAGGAAAATATATAATGGTACAAGCCTTTCTCAAGAAACAAGAAAGGTCTCAGGTACACAACCTAACCCTACACCTAAAAGAGATGGAGAAAGAACAAGAAAGAAACCCTAAACCGAGCAGGGGAAGAGAAATCATAAAGATCAGAGCAGATATCAATGAAATAGAAACCAAAAAAAACAATAGAAAAAATCAACGAAACTAGGAGCTGGTTCTTTGAAAGAATTAATAAGATCGATAAACCCCTGGCCAGAGATATCAAAAAGAAAAGAGAAAGGACCCAAATAAATAAAATCATGAATGAAAGAGGAGAGATCACAACTAACACCAAAGAAATACAGACAATTTTAAGAACATACTATGAGCAACTCTACGCCAACAAATTTGACAATCTGGAAGAAATGGATGCATTCCTAGAGACATATAAACTACCACAACTGAACCAGGAAGAAATAGAAAGCCTGAACAGACCCATAACCAGTAAGGAGATTGAAACAGTCATCAAAAATCTCCAAACAAACAAAAGCCCAGGGCCAGACGGCTTCCTGGGGGAATTCTACCAAACATTTAAAGAAGAACTAATTCCTATTCTCCTGAAACTGTTCCAAAAAATAGAAATGGAAGGAAAACTTCCAAACTCATTTTATGAGGCCAGCATCACCTTGATCCCAAAACCAGACAAGGATCCCATCAAAAGAGAGAACTACAGACCAATAGCCTTGATGAACACAGATGCAAAAATTCTCACCAAAATACTAGCCAATAGGATTCAACAGTACATTAAAAGGATTACTCACCACGACCAAGTGGGATTTATTCCAGGGCTGCAAGGTTGGTTCAACATCCACAAATCAATCAATGTGATACAACACATTAATAAAAGAAAGAACAAGAACCATATGATACTTTCCACAGATGCTGAAAAAGCATTTGACAAAGTACAGCATCCCTCCCTGATCAAAACTCTTCAAAGTGTAGGGATAGAGGGCACATACCTCAATATTATCAAAGCCATCTATGAAAAACCCACCGCAAATATCATTCTCAATGGAGAAAAACTGAAAGCTTTTCCGCTAAGGTCAGGAACACGGCAGGGATGTCCGTTATCACCACTGCTATTCAACATAGTACTAGAAGTCCTAGCCTCAGCAATCAGACAACAAAAGGAAATTAAAGGCATCCAAATTGGCAAAGAAGAAGTCAAACTATCACTCTTTGCAGATGATATGATACTATATGTGGAAAACCCAAAAGACTCCACTCCAAAACTGCTAGAACTTGTACAGGAATTCAGTAAAGTGTCAGGATATAAAATCAATGCCCAGAAATCAGTTGCATTTCTCTACACCAACAACAAGACAGAAGAAAGAGAAATTAAGGAGTCAATCCCATTTACAATTGCACCCAAAACTATAAGATACCTAGGAATAAACCTAACCAAAGAGGCTAAGAATCTATACACAGAAAACTATAAAGTACTCATGAAAGAAATTGAGGAAGACACCAAGAAATGGAAAAATGTTCCATGCTCCTGGATTAGAAGAATAAATGTTGTGAAAATGTCTATGCTACTTAAAGCAATCTACACATTAATGGAATTCCTATCAAAGTACCATCCATTTTTTTCAAAGAAATGGAACAAATAATCCTAAAATTTATATGGAACCAGAAAAGACCTCGAATAGCCAAAGCAATATTGAAAAAGAAAGCCAAAGTTGGTGGCATCACAATCCCGGACTTCAAGCTCTATTACAAAGCTGTCATCATCAAGACAGCATGGTACTGGCACAAAAACAGACACATAGATCAATGGAACAGAATAGAGAGCCCAGAAATAGACCCTCAACTCTATGGTCAACTCATCTTCGACAAAGCAGGAAAGAATGTCCAATGGAAAAAGACAGCCTCTTCAATAAATGGTGTTGGGACAATTGGACAGCCACGTGCAGAAAAATGAAATTGGATCATTTCCTTACACCACACATGACAACAGACTCAAAATGGATGAAGGACCTCAATGTGAGAAAGGAATCCATCAAAATCCTTGAGGAGAATACAGGCAGCAACCTCTTCGACCTCAGCTGCAGCAACATCTTCCTAGGAACATCGCCAAAGGCAAGGGAAGCAAGGGCAAAAATGAACTATTGGGATTTTATCAAGATCAAAAGCTTTTGCACAGCAAAGGAAACAGGTAACAAAACCAAAAGACAACTGACAGAATGGGAGAAGATATTTGCAAATGACCTATCAGATAAAGGGCTAGTGTCCAAAATCTATAAAGAACTTAGCAAACTCAACACCCAAAGAACAAATAATCCAATCAAGAAATGGGCAGAAGACATGAACAGACATTTCTGCAAAGACATCCAGATGGCCAACAGACACATGAAAAAGTGCTCCATATCACTCGGCATCAGGGAAATACAAATCAAAACCACAATGAGATATCACCTCACACCAGTCAGAATGGCTAAAATGAACAAGTCAGGAAATGACAGATGCTGGCGAGGATGCGGAGAAAGGGGAACCCTCCTACACTGTTGGTGGGAATGCAAGCTGGTGCAACCACTCTGGAAAACAGCGTGAGGGTTCCTCAAAAAGCTGAAAATAGACCTACCCTATGACCCAGCGATTGCACTACTGGGTATATACCCTAAAGATACAAACGTAGTGATCCGAAGGGGCACGTGCACCCGAATGTTTATAGCAGCAATGTCTACAATAGCCAAACGATGGAAAGAACCTAGATGTCCATCAACAGACGAATGGATAAAGAAGAGGTGGTATATATACACAGTGGAATACTATGCAGCCGTCAAAAGAAATGAAATCTTGCTATTTGCGACGACATAGATGGAACTAGAGGGTATCATGCTTAGCGAAATAAGTCAATCGGAGAAAGACAACTATCATATGATCTCCCTGACATGAGGGAGAGGAGATGCAACATGAGGGGTTAAGGGGGTAGGAGAAGAGTAAATGAAACAAGATGGGATTGGGAGGGTGACAAACCATAAGTGACTCTTAATCTCACAAAACAAACTGAGGGTTGATGGGGGGAGGGGCGTTGGGGGGGTGGGGTTATGGACATTGGGGAGGGTATGTGCTATGGTGAGTGCTGTGAAGTGTGTAAACCTGGCGATTCACAGACCTGTACCCCTGGGGATAAAAATATATGTTTATAAAAAATAAAATTAAAAAAAAAAACCAACAAACAAAAAAAAAGTAAACATGCGCTCATGTGGAATTTAAGAAACTAAACAGAGGAACATAGGGGAAGGAAAGGAAAAATAAGATGAAAGTAGAGAGGGAGGCAAACCATAAGAGATGCTGAATTCTAGGAAAACAAACTGAGGAGTGCTGGAGGGGAGGTGGGTGGAGGAAAGGGTAATTGGGTGATGGACGTTAAGGAGGACACTTAATATAACAAACTAGAGAAACAATCCCTGAAAGTATAGTTTCAAGGAGGGCACTTGGTGTAATGAACACTGGGTGTTATATGCAAGTGATGTATCACTAAATTCTACCTCTGAAACTAATAAAAAAAAATTAAAAACTTTTTAAAAAAGTAACTATGCAACTATCATGTGGCCCACTAACTATACTACTAGATATATTTTTCTCCAGAGAAAAAAGACATGTTTATATGAAAACCTGACCACAAACTAAACACAAATTTTTATAGCAGCTTTGTTCATAACACACCCAAACTGGAAACAACCCAGATGTTCAACAGGTGAATGGTTAAACAAACTGTGGTACATCCATACCATGAAATACTACTGAGCAATAAAAGAAATTATTGCTACACAAAATGATCTGGATGAATCTCCAGAGAATTATGCTGTGTGGAAAAAGCCAATCAAAAAGGATAACAGGGCTCTTGAGTGGCTCAGTTGGTTAACTGACTCCTTCGGCTCATGTCATGATCCTGGCGTCCCAGGATCGAGTCCTGCATTGGGCTCCCATGTCCACCGGCAGTGTGCTTCTCCCTCTGACCTTCTCCTCTCTCGTGCTCCCTCTCACTGACTCTCTCTCAAAAAAATAAATAAAATATTTAAAAAAGAAAAGATAAGATAACATACTACATGGTTCCGTTTTTATAGCATTCTTGAAATGACAAAATTATAGAAATGGTGAACAGATCAGTGGTTCCCATGGGTTAAGCAAAGGATAGGGGCAGATGAGAAATGGATGTATCTATAAAGGACAATGTGAAAGATCCTGTGGTAAAGGATTGTTTCATATCTTGACTGTATCAATGTCAGCATCCTAGTTGTGATATACATACTCTAGTTCTGCAAGGTGTTACCATCGGGGGGAATTGAGAAATGGGTCCATGAATATCTATGTATTATTTCTTACAATTGCATATGAATCTATAGTTTTCTTAAAAAAAAAAAAAAAAAAAAAAAAAACTCTGGGGTGCCTGGGCATCTGCCTTCAGCTCAGGTCATGATCTCAGTGTCCTGAGATGGACCCCTACATCAGGTTTGCTGCTCAGTGGGAAACCTGATTCTCCCTCTTCCTCTGCCTGTCACCCACTCTGCTCCTGCTCATGCTCACTTGCTCCCTCTCTCTCTCTCTCTCGAATAAATAATTAAAATCTTTAAAAAAGAAATTCCAAAAAAGCTTAATCCAACAAATAAATAAATAAATAATACCAAGAAGCCTCCAAAATAAAATAAACACAGGTTATTTGAAAAATACACATTTTGAGTTGTACCTATATATATTTGGTATCTTCTACCAAGAAACTGAAAATTTTGATCACAGAAATTAAATAATTAATGTTATTTTTTTAAAAGAGAGAGAGAGAGACCTGGAAAAGAGATTGTAAATAGTATTAACTCAGAGGCATTCTTTTTTTCTTCTATTTTCAACCTTTTTTGAGGATTTATTTTATTTTATTAATTATTTTTATTAACATATAATGTATTATTTGCCCCAGGGGTACAGGTCTGTGAATCATCAGGTTTACACATTTCACAGCACTCACCATAGCACATACCCTCCCCAATGTCCATAACACAACCACCCTATCCCTACCCCCCTACCCCCCAGAAACCCTGTTTGTTTTGTCACATTAAGAGTGTCTTATGGGGGCGCCTGGGTGGCTCAGTGGGTTAAGCCGCTGCCTTCGGCTCAGGTCATGATCTCAGGGTCCTGGGATCGAGTCCCGCATCAGGCTCCCTGCTGAGCAGAGAGCCCGATTCCCTCTCGCTCTCTCTCTGCCTGCCTCTCTGTCTACTTGTGATCTCTGTCAAATAAATAAATAAAATCTTAAAAAAAAAAAAAAAGAGTGTCTTATGGTTTGTCTCCCTCCTGATCTCATCTTCTTTCATTTTTTTCCTTCCCTACCCCCCACAACCCCTACCCATAGTTTGGCTATTGGGGATATTGCTGATGGGAAAGGGGGTTATGGTGAAAAAGCAGTGTCTGTTGTGGGCCTTGAAGATGGAGGGATCTGCAGCCTATGTGCCATGCAGTTGCCATTCCTGACCTGAAATTTGGAGATTTAACTTAAACATTTATCAGTAGGATCTCTGACAGCTTGGGAGCTCCAAAGACTAGAACTTTCCAAAACAGCACTCATTTTAGCTTCACTCAAAACCTAGAGTTTAAAAGTGTCTAAATCCCCGGGCCGTCACTCTGGCTGGGCCCAGTAAAATCCCTGGGCTACAGAGTTGGCTGTTTAGCTGATGTTCCACAGTGATCATTTACTGGCCCCCAAATACATTATGGAGTTCATTGCTTAGGAAAATTTTCTCTTTGTTTGAGTTACAGGGATTAAAAACATTACAGTTTAATCCCTTTGATGTATCCAGGCCATTTTGAAATTGAATGTTTTTCTATTAACTCTCCTACTGGGAACCAATTCACTGCCACTGTAGCAACAGAGCCAGGCAATCCTGATTAATTACAGAATATCTGCCCTTCTGCCTCCACAAGTCTTTCTAAAATATCTAATAACAAAAGCACTTAAGTAAATCTATGGGTTTAATCAATATTTCATGTAATTTAGAATAAGAAACCTCAAAATCTTTCAATAAAAAATAGTGGTGGAGAGAGATGAGAATTAGTAGATTGAAGAAACCAGTGTTTAAGAATTCATATTATTAAAGGCTCAAGGCTTGTCAGCTTGCAAACTCACCAAAAACTGAATCCACATTAGAAAATCAGCATACATTTGGGTTATTACAATTGTTGAAGTGAAGAACATGAGTGTATAAGGTAAACTGTACATTTAATTCAGAAGCTGTAATGCTGCTGCCATATTTACAGCCTCTAATTTATAGAGACCAAGGTGTAATAAACTGTCAGGGAAGGTGGCTGTCTGCTCATCAGATCTGCTTTCAGAAGCTGGGTTAGACTGAACATTCTCCATAAAGGAACCCCAAGATGAATGATGATTCGACTTTGCTTTCCTTTGTCAACAGTGCCTGTGGAATGAACTGTATTGGAAGAACCCGCCTGATATAGAAAAATGAATATAATATTTCACTTTCTACACTACAGAAAATGGAAGAAATTACAGGGGATAATTTAAGCATATCAAATGCAGGCTACCGATGTGGAAAAATAAATCTGCCCATTTAATAATAAAAGAAAAGGTGGTGATTTCAAAAGATTTCGCATCATAGGAAGACCACAGCATGGACTCTGTTTCTATGCTTGAAAACCAGAATTGAGGGGCACCTTGACAGTTCAGTGGGTTAAGCCTCTGCCTTCAGCTCAGGTCATGATCTCAGGGACCTGAGATTGAGCCCCTCTTGGGCCTCTCTGTTCAGCAGGGAGCCTACTTCCCACCCCCTCTCTCTGCCTGCCTCTCTGCCTACTTGTGATCCCTCTCCCTCTGTCACATAAATAAATAAAATCTTAAAAAAAAGAAAAAACAGAATTGGTACTTACTTAAAATTCACAAACACTTCAACATCATTTCTCACTGGCAGTCTATTTGGCAAGATATTTTATACACCAACAAGGATCAACTCTACACATGAGTATTTTCATGGTATTATCTTATTTTCTTACACTCAAAAAAGGTATTCATTTCCTAAGCCCTACATTACAGACATGTGCTAAGGAAAAACAGCAGTGTTGGGGAATCATGGCTTAAAGATAAAGCATATGTTGAATACATCATGAAATTATTATGTGGTGTTCATACACACAGAGTCCTCAGAAATGAATTCAGCCATTTTTTTTGTGAGTACAATGAGATATACCTCTTTGAAATTTGAAAAATGAAGTTTCTTTATGAAGTATCATTTGTCAATCTCGTAAGAAAACCATCATCTGCTTTTCCCTAAATATTTTCCTGGGAGCTATGCTCTTTCCTAAAGATCATCTGTTCATTCAAAGGTTATAAAATTCATTTCTTTTATTTAGCAAAATTGATTCATTTGAGATACCACAGACTATTCATAGGTTTTTCCATTTTTATTTTCTAACAAATATTTTTATTCCCTTTTTCTTTTCTAGTTTCTTTTTACTTTTTTGTAATTTGAATGTAATCATGTTTATCAGCATTATTTAGCTCCTATATTTGCATAAGCATTATGCTAGATGCTGGAAGACATACATAGTTCAGTCATGGTTTCCACTCTCCAGGTATCTTTCTTTCTACTGGGAGAAAAAGTCATATAAACCAAACAGAGGGAGCTTGACTGAAAACCTTGCTGCTCAGATGGTGGTTCTCAGAATTCTCATCTGAGAGTTTGTTAGAAATGCAGACTCTGATATACTCTCCCATTCAGTAGGTTGCCTTTTTATTTTGTTAATAGTTTCCTTCTTGAAGACACAAAAAGGTGGAAGAACATTCCATGCTCATGGATCAAAAGAATAAACATTGTTAAAATGTCTATACTGCCTAGAGCAATCTATACTTTCAATGCCATCCCAATCAAAATTCCACCAGCATTTTTCAAAGAGCTAGAACAAACAATCCTAAAATTTGTATGGAACCAGAAGAGATGCCAAATTGCTAAGGAAATGTTGAAAAAGAAAAACAAAACAGGGGCCATCATATTGCCTGATTTCAAGCTACACTACAAAGCTGTGATCACCAAGACAGCATGGTACTGGCACAAAAACAGACACATAGACCAGTGGAACAGAGTAGAGAGCCCAGATATGGACCCTCAACTCTATGGTCAAATAATCTTCGACAAAGCAGGAAAAAATATACAGTGGAAACAGACAGTCTCCTCAATAAATGGTGCTGGGAATTGGACAGCTATGTTTAGAATGAAACTCAACCATTCTCTTACACCATACACAAAGATAAACTCGAAATGGATAAAAGAGCTCAACGTGAGGCAGGAATCTATCAAAATCCTAGAGGAGAACATAGGCAACAACCTCTTCGATATCGGCCACAGCAACTTCTTGCAAGACACGTCTCCAAAGGCAAAGGAAACAAAAGCGAAAATGAACTTTTGGGACTTCTTCAAGATCTAAAGCTTCTGCACAGCAAAGGAAACAGTCAACAAAACAAAGAAGCAACCCATGGAATGGAAGAAGATATTCGCAAATGACACTATAGACAAAGGGCTGATATCCAAGATCTATAAAGAACTCCTCAAACTCAACACACACAGAACAGATAAGCACGTCAAAAAATAGGCAAAACACATAAACAGACATTTCTTCAAAGAAGACATACAAATGGCTAACAGACGCATGAAAAAATGCTCATCATCATTAGCCATCAGGGAGATTCAAATCAAAAACACATTGAGATACCACCTTACACCAGTTAGAATGGCCAAAATTAGCAAGACAGCAAACAACAAGTGTTGGAGAGGATGTGGAGAAAGGGGAACCCTCTTATATTGTTGGTGGGAATGCAAACTGGTGCAGCCACTTTGGAAAACAGTGTGGAGATTCCTTAAGAAATTAAAGAGAGCTACCTTATGACCTTGCAATTGAACTACTGGGTATTTACCCCACAGATACAGATGTAGTGAAAAGAAGGGCCATCTGTACCCCAGTGTTCATAGCAGCAATGGCCACAGTCGCCAAACTATGGAAAGAGCTGAGATGCCCTTCAACACATGAATGGATAAAGAAGATATGGTCCATAGATACAGTGGAGCATTATGTCTCCATCAGAAAGGATGAATACCCAACTTTTGTATCAACATGGAGGGGACTGGAAGAGATTATGCTGAGTGAAATAATTCAAGCAGAGAGAGTGAATTATCATATGATTTCACTTACTTGTGGAGCATAAGGAATAACACGGAGGACATTGGGAGATGAAGAGGAGAAGTGAGTTGGGGGAAATCGGAGGGGAAGACAAACCATGAGAGACTTTGGACTCTGAGAAACAAACAGGATTTTGGAGGGGGCGAGGGTGGGTAGTTGGGTGAGCCTGGTGGTGGGTATTATGGAGGGCACGTATTGCATGGAGCACTGGGTGTGGTGCATAAACAATGAATTTTGGAACACTGAAAAGAAATAAAATGACATAGGGGCACCTGGGTGACTCAGTGGGTTCAAGCCTCCGCCTTCAGCTCAGGTCATGATTCCAGCATTCTGGGATCGAGCCCCACATCAGGTTCTCTATTCTGCAGGGAGTCTGCTTCTCCCCTCTCTCTCTGCCTGCCTCTCTACCTACTTGTGATCTCTGTCAAATAAATAAATAAAATCTTTAAAAAGAAAAAAAATGAAATAAAATGAAGGAAAAATGGTTTCCTTCTCTGTGCAAAAGCTTTTACCAAATAGGTGTAGTCCCTATAGTTTACTTTTGCTGTTGTTTCCTTTGACTCAGGAGATCTATCTAGAAAAATGTTGCTATGGCCTATGTCAGAGAAATCACTGTGTATGTTCTATTCTAGGATTTTTATGTTTTCAGGTCTCACATCTTTTTTTTTCCTCCAAGTTTTTACTCAAATTCCAGCTAGTTAACATACAGTGCAATATTAATTTCAGGGTAGAATTTAGTGAATCATCACTTATTTAACACCTAGTGCTCATCACTATACATGTCCTCCTTAATATCCATCACCTGTTTAACCCATTCTCACCCTACTCTACCCCCCATCCACCATTGGCCATTGGCCATAAGTTTGGACTCTTTCCATAATTTGGCTATTGTTGATATTGCTGCTATAAATGTCAGGATGCATTTATATACGAATTAGTATTTTTGTATTCTTTGAGTATCTAGTAGTGAAATTTCTGGATAATAGAATAGCTCTATTTTTAACTTTTTGAGGAACCTTGATACTATTTTCCAAAGTGGCTGCATCAGTTTGCATTTCCACCAACAGTAAGGGTTTGCCTTTCTCCACATCCTCGCCAACACCTGGTATCTCCTGTGTTGTTAATTTAGCCATTCTGACTGATGTGAGTGATATCTCATTGTAGTCTTGATTTGTATATACCTGGTGATGAGTAATGTTGGGCATCTTTTCATGTGTCTGTTAGCCATCTGTATTTCTTCTATGGAAAAATGTCTGTTCATGTCTTCTGCCCACTTTTAATTGGATTATTTGGTTTTGGGGTGTTTAGTTTTATAAGTTCTTTATCTATTTTGGATACTAACCTTTTATCATATATGTCATTTGCATATATCTTCTCCCATTCTGTAGGTTGCCTTTTAGTTTGTTGATTGTTTCCTTCACTCTGCAGAAGTTTTTTATTTTAATGAAATCCCAGTAGTTTATTTTTGCTTTTGTTTCCCTTGCTTCAGGAGACATATCTAGTAAGAAGTTGGTACAGCTAATGCCAGAGAGATTACTGCCTTGTTCTCCTCCAGGATTTTGATGATTTCCTGTCTCACACTTAGGTCTTTCATCCATTTTGTATTTATTTTCCTATATGCTGAGAGAGAATGGTCCAGTTTCCTTCTTTTGCATGTAGTTGTCTGTTTCCCAACACCTTTTAAAGAGACTGTTTTTTTTTTTCCATTGGATATTCTTTCCTGCTTTGTCAAAGATTAATTGTCCATATAGTTGTAGATCCATTTCTGGGTTTTATATTCTGTTCCATTAATCCATGTGTCTGTTTTATGCCAGTACCATACTGTCTTGATGACTACAGTCTGTAATATAGCTTGAAGTCTGGAATTGTGGTGCCTCCAGCTTTGCTTTTCTTTTTCAATTTTACTTTGGATATTCAGGCTTGATGTCTTTTGTGATTCCATACAAATTTTAAGATTGTTTGTTCTAGTTCTGTGAAAAAATGTTGATGATGTCTTGATAGGGATTATATTAAATGTATAGATTTCCTTGGGTAATATGGACGTTTTAACAATATTTGTTCTTCCAATCCATGAACATGGAATATTCTTCCATTTCTCGTGTGTCATTTTCAATTTCTTTAATAAGTGTTCTGTAGTTCTCAGAGGACAGATCTTTTACTTCTTTGGTTAGATTTATTCCTAGGTTTCTTATTGTTTTGGTGCAATTGTAAATGGGATCAATTCCTGAGTTCTCTTTCTGCTACTCCACTATTTCTGCATGTTGATTGTGTATACTGCAATTTTACTGAATCCATGTATCAGTTCTAGCAGGTTTTTTTGGTGGGGTCTTTTGTATTTTCTATGTAGAATATAGTGTCTTCTGCAAATAGTGAAAGTTTTACTTCTTCCTTGTCCATTTGGATGCTTTTTATTTCTTTTTGTGGTCTGATTGCTGGAGTTAGGACTTCCAGTACTATGTTAAATAACAGTGGTGAGAGCGCACATCCATGTCTCGTTCTTGTCATGTCTCACATTTAGTTCATTAACCCATTTGAGTTTATATGGTGTAAGAAAGTGGTCCAGTTTCATTCTTGTACACGTAACTGTCCATTTTTCCCAACACTATTTATTGAAGAAGACTGTCTTTCCCCTTTTGTATATTATTATCTCCTTTGTCATAGGTTAATTGACCATATACGTGGGTGTTCACTCCTGGGC
Source organism: Enhydra lutris kenyoni (assembly GCF_002288905.1). Taxonomy (NCBI): domain Eukaryota; kingdom Metazoa; phylum Chordata; class Mammalia; order Carnivora; family Mustelidae; genus Enhydra; species Enhydra lutris. The sequence continues at coordinate 48,310,236 of NW_019154101.1, forward strand.
TGTCCATTCTATTCCTTTGATCTATGTGTCTATTTCTGTGCCAGTACCACACTGTGGAGAAAAAGGAATCCTCATACATTTTTTTGTGAGAACGTAAATTGGTACAGCCACTGTGGAAATCAGTATGGACTTTCTCAAAAAAATTAAAAATAAAAATACCATATAATCCAATAGTTCCACTACTGTTATTTACCCAAGGGGGAAAAAACCACTAATTCAAATAGATACATGCAGCCATATGTCTATTGCAACATTATTGATAATAGCCAAGATATGGAAGCAATTTAAGCATCCATTGATAGATGAATGGATAGATGCCACAGTTCTGCCTGTAATTTTGTATAACATATTTTTTAATAAAATTAAGAATTTTCCTGACATCATTAGCTTACAAGTAAAAATAAGGTCAGACTTACTTTAATACTAAAATTACATAGATTTCTAGCTCCCTAGTGATTAGAGGAGCAATGAAGTTATTCACTAACCCAACCTCTAACACCTTACTAACTTAAAAAAAAAAGTATTGTAGTAAAATACAGATAAGATTAAATTTACCATTGTAACCACTTTTAAGTATATACTTCAGTGGCATTAAGTACATTCACATTATTATGAAACCATCACCACTATCTATTTCCAGAACTTTTTTATCACTCTAAGTAGAACCTCTGCACCTAATAGCAGTAGGCTCTTGCCTCTTCCGCCAGTCCCTGGCAACCACCATTCTGCTTTCTGTCTTTATGAATTTGACTATGCTAAATACCTCTTATCAGTGGAATCATACAGTATTTGTCCTTCTATGACTGACTCATTTCACTTAGCCTAATGTCTTCAGGATTCATCCATGTTGTATTATATGCCAAAATTTCATTCCTTATTTGAGGTGAATAATATTCTATTATCTATGCATAACATTTTTTGTTTATCCACTCATATATTAATAGACATATGGTTGTGTCCACCTTTTGGCTATTGTGAATAATACTGCTACTACAGTTTACTATTTTATATTAATGAATATAAAGCTATTGAAAGCTACTTTTGTCTTGCTGTTAAGCTGGGCAAGTTAGGTACATTCTATGGAAAATGTCACCACATACATAATGGTGCCCTTGAGGGAAATGTATCCCATTCCACTCTATTGTTGCTGAAATTCAGCATCACTACCAAAACCAAGATACTCCACGGCAAGTCTAGCAACCAGTGTTGCTGTTATCTTTTTCAAAACACAGAATTCCTGGTGGGAAGGAGAAGACACCTCCCCACTCCCCAGCAGTAAGCTTACCCTCAAAACCGACCTGGTTGCCTTGTGTACAATACTGGCAGATACTTCCTGTTGTTCAGAGGCAGACAATTCTCCCAAAACACTCCATGGATGGGTTAGGGTAATCCCAGTTCAGGCAGAATATTCCAGAATCAGAGGTGCCTGGGTGGCTAAGTCAGTTAAGTGCCTACCTTCGGCTCAGGACACAGTCCCAGAGTCCTGAGATCAAACATTGCATTGATCTCCCTGCTCAGTGAGGAGTGCGCTTCTCTCTCTCCCTCTGCCTGTTGCTCCCCCTGCTTGTGCTCTCTCTCTGTGTGTGTCAAATGAACAGACAAATCTTTTAAAGAATGATAAAATAAAATAAAAAGAATATTCCAGCATCAGTTCTCTATGCCAATAACCCATGGCTTAAGGTGCAAACTAAAAAGCCAGTCTGGATCTCCTTTCCTTCAGTTTCCCTGGGCTATCTCTTAATGACTTTAATTTCAAAGAAGTTCAATAGTCTTTTCTTGCCATCTCACCTCCATAAAGATTACTGTTAGTTCCTTGGATGTGTTTTTAAAACTTCGAATCACAAAGTGAAAGAACTGAGATCTGAAGTATTTTCATCCTGTGATGACTCTGTGTAGCAGTTTTTGGAATGTGTATCTTATAACCGCTAAGATCTATAGACCACTGGGAGCACAGTGAGGCATGAGGAGTCCATCTGCCTACAGAACTAGAGCCAGGCTTGTCTACATCAAAAGTCCCATTGTATTCTCTTCAGTACATTGATGAGTATTTGCTTTATTTACATCTCTATGAAACTAAAAGATGCCATAAAAATGGTTTTTCCCAGACCAAGGGAGTCCACCTGAAAGAGAATGGACAGATCCTCTTCAAACATGGGAAAAGAGAACTTATTTTAAATGATTTTCCATCCTATAAAAAATCTGAATCTGATTTCCTCTGGATACTCTATTAGACATATATACACTTACCTTTGGAGGTCTGCTGTGGCAGGCCCACAAGAACTCATCAAATCAAGGAGTAGCCCTCTGAAGGAAGAAGTCATCCTTGGGGAAGGAGAATCAGGCAAATGAGTCTGACCCAGTAACTAAACCTCAGGTGTTTGAGAGTCATGGCAATTCTGAATGCAGCATGGGCATCAGTCTCTCAGCTCTGACCCCAAACACACAAACAGCTGAGTCTAGGGGAATAGGTATTCTAAAAAAAATTATAAAAGTTCTCTTTACTAGAGAACTCTAAGAAACTGACACTTAGCAAGTGCCCTGGTGGTGTGTATATGCTATCATGTGACCCAAAAGTGGTGGTTTATAGGGAGAGATAACTCCATCTGCAAGAAACAGATAAAGTTTTGGTGCCTGCATGACTTGAGGCACCTAATCGACCAGTATGCAGACTACAGTGTCTGGAGCAAGTGTGCAGGTGGAAGTGAGTGACAGAGAGTGGTATTAGTATGACCAGAGTGGTTTCAAGCCTACACATGTATTGGTACTCACAGAGAGGCTGATGCCAGCTGATGGAAGTATCATGTTTAGAAAAGGCTGGTTGGGAGCAGTTTCATACAGTTTGGCTAGTCATAGCCTTTGCTTAAGAAGACTGGAGCATGTGAACAGAAAATGGTACATGCTATGGTGTGTCATATGATCTGCCCCTAAGCATGTGTGAGACACTCCTAGGGACTCTTAATGAGGATGAGATGAAATTCTGACTCATACTATCAAAGGGGTCCCATTATTTTTATCAAGAATTTCCTTGGACTTCGGAGGCACATGGTTCCTTAAATTAGGCACAAATAGAAAAATTGGAGAGCATTTCTTTAAGTTACTCAGATGATCAAATGTTCACTTCTTACCTCATCTTCTAGACAGGATTTTTTTTTTTACTATGCTATTTGTTTCTAGTAGTGTCTTTTATGTTTCTAAGAATGAGGAGCAGGTAACTATAGTAGCTGTTAAACAGTGAGCTGTTTACTCCTTATAATACAGAGTAGGATCAGAGCTTCATGGACAATGGCGTGAAAGAACAGGTATATATGTTGAATGAGTGACATGATGATTATAAGACAATAGGGCATGGCTGGAGAAAGTGCAGTCCCTTTCTTTTTTTTTTTTTTTTTTTTTTTT
>NW_019154101.1:48318631-48649290 GCF_002288905.1 Enhydra lutris kenyoni
GCAATCTTTAGATAAGCTATCTAGCTGATCTCCCGCTACCTGAAGTAGTCTCAGCCTGCTACTTCTCCGCCATCTTGACTCCTTCTCCAGTGCAGTCCCTTTCTAAAGGCAAGCTATTTCACTGAAAATAAAACCCAAACCAGAAATTTTGCTAGGCCTAACAAAACCTGTTTATGGGACATATTAAGCCAAGAAGCTGCTCAGGATCATCACCTTAACTTCATCTTTCTAATCCTCACCACAAAGAAAGTTGCACAACACTACTGGGATCAATGACGTTTTTCATGGTTAACATGGGTGAAAACCAACAGAAACATATTATAATATTACTCCAGTTATCCTAGAAGCTGAACAAAAGCAGGAACCCTGCTACTCTATCTTTGTATTCTTGTGCCTAACCAATTTACAAATACCAGGCATCATGATTTCATGGGGAAACCAGATCAGATATATAGGAGTGATAATACCTGACAAACACTGAGTGCTCATTTCTTGCACACATGTTCATTGTACCAAGAGTGTACCATATGCTATCTTATTTACTCTTCCCAGCTAACTTACTATAAAAGTACTATCATTATCCCAAATTTACAGATGAAGACACTAATGCTAGAGTTAAAAAAAAAATTGTAAGCAGAGCTTCCATGACTCCAAAGTCCATGATTTTAACCCAAATGTAAATACTTATGATAAAGCAGGAGTGTGAGTCAGCAGTAGTATTGTGCAATCAGGTAGAGCAAAGATATTGAATGTAGGTAAAATTTAACGGGGAATTATTACTTGCAAACATAGACCTTTGGCACTTTTTATACAGAATGCAGGAGTAATGGGTCCAGGGGAGTTTGGACAGGAGTTTGGTGGTAGTAGGGGGATGTCAGTGGGGTAAGGGCAAGGTGGGGTCTGACCAGAGGTATATGGAGAGAGCCTTGAAGCCCAGCTGTTCTTCTACCATAATTTCTCTCTGTCCCTCCCTCCTCCTCCACTCTTCATCTGTTCATTTATACAGCTTCCAACTAAGAAGAACTAAACTAAAACTTAGGAAAAAATACTCTATTTCAATATTTAAAGCACATTTGATTTTTCTATCCACCTCCCAACCCACATATGAAGGTCTGGTCTCTATCAAGATAGAAAAACAGAAAAGTGTAAACTTTATTAATGTAGAGAAAAGGACAGAACACTTTCCCCTTCATAGCACACCAGTTATGCTCTAGGCAGTGAGTTTGATTATATTGTGGATGTTTCCCTCTGAGGGAAGGGCTGGAAGAGATTAGAGAGGATGAACCCCAGCTCCCACAGGAGCTTGAGAGGCAGAGCAAAGTGCTGTTCTGTCTTGTCTCTTGACTCTGTGGTGGGGGGTGGGGAGGCGCAATTTATAGCAGTGATGTTTCTGACAATGAGGAGAATCTTCCCACACTTCCTAATGTCACTCTGTGATGGTTAATTTTATGTGTCAATTTGTCTAGGTTACAGCACCCACCCACGTATCTGGTAAACCATTATTCTAGACGTTTCTGTGAATATATTTTTTATATGAGACTTAAATTTAAATCCATATACCTTGAGTAAGGCAGATCACCCTCCATAATGAGGTGGGCCATATTCAATCAGTTGGAGGCCTTAATAGAAAAAGACTGATCTTCCTAGAAGAAAGGTTAATTCTACCAGCAGACCATACACCTCTAGACTCAAACTACAACTCTTCCCTAAGTTTCCAGCCTGCCAGCCAGCTTTCAGATTTTGGATTTTTTAAGCTTCTTTAATTTAATTTAATTCTTAAAATCTCTCTTTCTCTTTTTATGTAGATAGATACATACATACATTTACAGATATATGCAGGTATATATATATATATGTGTGTGTGTGTGTGAGTGTGTGTGTATGTATATGTATACACACATCTTGTTCTATTTCTCTGGAGAAACTTGACTAATACACTCCTTATTTTATCACTTCTTTTTTTAAGATTATTTATTTATTTATTTATTTGGGCAGGGGAGAGCAGAGGGAGAGGGAGAAGCAGACTCCCTGCTAAGTAGGGAGCCTGAGGCAGGGTTTGAGACCTGGACACTAGAATCATGACCTGAGCCCAAGGCAGGCACTTAATCAACTGAGCAACCCAGGCACCCCTGTCAGTTCTAAGATATACTTTTTTTTTTTTTTTTGCATTTTAACATATCTGAAACCATAAGGTGTCTTAAATTGATATTGTTTTAAATGAAATATTATTTTTCTTAGTTTAACAGAATATTCAGCATCCCCCCAACTAGATCTTAATTTGCAACCTGCAGGCAAATTGCTGTATTGAGCCAACTGATTATAGTATAACCACCATCTATGACGTGTAGTTACACAGTAACTTTTCTCCAAGGACCTAGGAACTCTGTGAAGTTTTATTTTTATTTATTTATTTATTTGAAAGAAAGAAAGCATGAGAGAGGGGCAGAGAGAGAGAGAGAGAAGCAGATTCCCCACTGAGCAGGGAGCCCCGATGTGGGGCTCAATCCCAGAACCCTGAGATTATGACCTGAGCTGAAGGCAGATGATGAACCAACTGAGTCACCCAAGAGCCTCTCTGTGAAGTTTTAAATAATGGTTTTCCATAACCCTATCATTCAACTGCCATATGTAAACTCTGAAAAATAATTTTTTTTCTAGAGGATGAATGTTATGAATGTTATGAAGGATATAGTCTTAAAGGAATATTTTGAAAGGGGAAAATAGGAAAAGCCAATAAAAGGTATTTCTCTTTAAGTAAGCTTCATTGCACTACTTAAGTCCCCCTTGCCTTTCAGTACAGATTTCTAGCACTTTAGCCACTTTACTCTGTTGCAAGTGGTAACATTTTGTTTTTCTAACAGGTAAATTTTCAAAAGGACTGGATAAATGGCCAATACGGCAACATTTTTTTTTTTGATATATCGATTTGTTACACAAAATTAACAGCTCTTGAAGATAGGAGTAGGTCTTAGGTGTGTGCATATCTCTAGTATTTACCATGGTATACATAGACATTCATCAATACACGCATGTCACTGAATGTGTTGACTATTTCATGAAGTGTTGACTACTTCATGAATCCAAGGGAGATTATCTCTTTTAGGTTGTGAAAATCTTGAAGGCGGCTTAGTCAAAATAGCAAAGGTTTGGTGCTATCAAAACACTGATTTGGGGACACCTGGGTGGCTCAGTCGGTTAAGCAACTGCCTTCTGCTCAGGGTCCTGGAATGGAGTCCCACATTGGGCTCCCTGCTGAGTAGAGAGCCTGCTTCTCCTTCTGCCTGCTCTGCTCCCCCTGCTTGTGCTCTCTCTCTCTTTCTTGTTCTCTGATAAATAAATAAATAAAAAGCTTTAAAAAAAAAAACAACACTAGTTTGAATATTGGTTCTGCCAATATACAGGCTGGGTGACTTTGGAATATTAGTTTATTTCTCTGATCTTCAGTTGGAAAATCTTCACTTGGAAAAGAAACATCATAATATTTATGTTGAAGAGTTTTGTTAGGGTTAAAGTAACTTTTGAAAGAAACGGGCACTTTGTACTCTCATAGAAATATGATAGGTAGCTCTCTTTGTTCTGTCAATCCCCACTTCTTGCTTCCCTGCTGTAACACTAGGCACAGTGCCTAGCACTTGAAAGATACTTTGTTGTGGGGCACCTGGGTGGCTCAGTGGGTTAAGCCTCTGCCTTCAGCTTAGATCATGATCTCAGGGTCCTGAGATAGAGCCCTTCATTGGGCTTTCTGCTCAGCAGGGAGCCTGCTTCCCTCCCTCTCTCTGCCTGCCTCTCTGCCTACTTGTGATCTCTCTCTCTCTCTCTCCGTCAAATAAATAAATAAAATCTTTAAAAAAAAAAGATATTCAATCATGTTTGTTAAATGAATCACAAAAAAGTGTCTTGACAAAAACACACACTATTTTTGGCTTTCTATAACATGCAATAAATTTTACAACTTGACTCATAAATAAAAAGTAAAGAATCATTCATGATATGATTCTTTTTTACTTCAAATTTTCAATATTTTCAACTGTTGTAGAGCCATAAGCTCTGTTATATTACTCATATTCTAGTTTCTCTCATGTATAAATATCATCTTCATTTAAATGAAAAATAACCAATCATCAAATAAAACCACAAGTACTTTAAATCACAGAACTTACCTCAAGTTTACGGTATTACTAGGTTGAATTTTCACATGGGGAACCAAAATGCTTATTTCTACTTTTTAAGAGATACTCACAACTCTGATGTTTTAGTGTCAAAATTATTTCCTCTCTTTCCTGTCCTTTCTTTCCTTCCTTTTTCTTGTGTCTTCTCTCCTACCCACATCTGTTTGTTTGGAAGTTCAATGAATGAATCATCCAACAGGCGAACGAACTCTGGATGACACATTACTTTAAGCCACATCTGAAATGAATTGAAAGTTTAAAAGGCTACATAACATCAATCGGTGTGCACGCTATTCTCGCTGAAAGACAATCAGATGCCAGAAGGGCCTTTTGCAGCACTGTCCCAGGAACTATAAGTTCCAGCATCCACATGTATATTCTTCTTGCGAAACATTGGCAGCCATTTTGTACTTACTGTTTAAGTTCATAATTCTTCAGATAAATGATTCACTACATTATGGTAGCATTAAGTCAGAGAAGTGACGCTAATAGCTAGAGGACAATGTCAAAAACCAAATTTCAGGTGGCAATAGGAAGAACAAAATCTAGACAGACTAGAAGCTGAGGGCAGACATATGAAAGGAAGTTAAGAAGGAAGGAGACGTGGGTTGGTGGATGGATTTAGGGCCAGATTACTTAAAAAACCTGAATCAAATTTCAATTCTAAGTTGCGGAAACTGAGCAGAAGCTCAATTTGTTTCCAAACAATCTGTTTCTAAACAGAAACTTCATATATTCAGTGGAATTGGAACCATTTAATAAATACTTTGTCAGATATTTAAGACATGGAGGATATATGACTGAACAAAATAGAAATCTATAAATTCAGAGATTTTGTTTCAGTAGGGAAAGATATAATAAACAATTAACATAATGAACAAATAAATTATAAAGTATATTGAAAAAGGAAGAGAAGTGCAATAGAGGAAGAAAAAATCAGAATAGAGTAATGTAAATGCCAGAGTACCAGAGTAGAAGTTTCAGTTTAAATGATGTAGTCTTAAGATGAGGATTACTTAAATATCAATTATTTAAATGATCGAAAATGGTAGAATCACAAAATTTTTTTAAAAAGTAACATTACACAAAGAGGAATTTTATGACATAAAAAACACAATTTTTATTAAACTTAAAATAAAGCCCTGAAAACATTTCAGAGATAATTGCTTATCTATATATTTTTTTAAATAAAACTATTAAAACAAAGAACACAGGTATGTGACTTTAACTTACTGGCAAGGTTAAAGTCCTTCAAAAACAGACTCATCTCATCATTGTTCATGTGACCGATACTATTATCCCTATTTTAAAGGTGGGGACATTGAGGGCCAAAGAATGTTTATGACTAAACACAATGAGTCACTGGTAAGGATTATGGAAAATGCATGTCCTAGGCAGCATGCAAATGACTTCATCTTATGTGGGTTTGGCTATGTAAGTTACATTATCTCAGCAGTTTTGTGAACATGGCTTTCTTCATGATTATCCCTCTTCCTGTCTGGTTGTTCCAAGAGACCTGGTTATTGAGAAAACCTCTGTGAGAGCTGAGAATGAGTGCAAATGTCTGAGAAATACCATAGCCATATTCAGAATGTGCCATGCTACAGTTTCTCTAATGAAGGAATTCAGGAAAAGACTAGCTACTGCCGACCAGCTTAAACTCCAAAGTTTTTGTTTTTTGTCTGTGTTTTGTTTTTTGCTTCTGGAAAAATGCCTTTTTGGCTTCCACTTCATAGGAAGTGAAAAAGTCTTTACAATAAGTCAGTCCATTATCTTCTTTCATTTTTTAAATCTTAAGAACATGGTTAATACCATATGGTTCAGCTAATGAACTCACTGATTACACTTAACAAGTGACAACAATGGCAGCAACTGCATTAAACTTAGACAATGATGATTTCTTTAAACTTGGAATTCAAGATAAAATTGAGAAATTCATCAAGGAGGGGTGAATTTTTCAGGTTGCTCTATCACATAATTTGAAATTTTAGGCCAACAGAATGCAGCTAATTATTTATTTTCTATAACTGGATCATTTTGAAAATTTTTCAAGTTACTGCAGACTAAACTTAAGACAGGATATTGTATTAATCAACTCTTAAATATGGTTTAAGAGCTTGTGCCAAACTGGTTTCCTTCAAATGCCTTTCATTTTTGTTAACCTACTATTTTCCCATGGAAGAGTTGAAGATAAATGTGCAATGCTGTTAACCCATTTTGCTACTTGGATTATTATGTTCACACATTTACACACACACACACACACACACACACACACACACACACACACAAACACAGATGGAGTACCTAATTATCCAGAAAAAAAAGGCAGCCTCTAAATATACAAACTATTTTTGCCCAAGATTCCTTAATTTAGCCATCTTCATTCCATTAGTGGCCATTTTCCTTCCCTTGAAAGGTATCATAATTAAAACCCCAGGAATTCCAAAATAAACAACTCCCCCCTCCCTCTGTCATCCTTGTTCTGCTGCTTCTGACCTTGACCCTAAAAACTATTCACACCTTATTAGAGCCAGGCAAGCTGGCTGGGGTTAAAGTCAATTTAATTAGAACTTGAGTGTGCTATCAGGTGTGTGAATTTTTCCCCATTTCAGAAAGAGGTTAGAAACATGACAGTGGAGCCCTGGTCTGGTTTGAGAGAAAATAAATTGGTTTCACTGTGACCATGGTGATGTCTGGCTATCTAATTTCTCAGTTGAATTACAACTAGGTGCCCTACACAAGGCTAGTCTCAATAACTACACAAGGCTACCAGAAGGAAACTTTAACTGGTGAGAATGCTGGAGCTGGAGCTGTCCAGGAAACTGGGAACAGGGTGACATCAGCTGGCCTCCAGAAGTTTTGAGAACTTCCATTTGGCTTCCAAGAACAATTCAAGGTGTTAATTCTGATTTATAAAACTGTCTGTGTTTTGGATGCTAGTTACCTTAGAAATCAGCTCTAAGGTTGTAAAGAGTTCCCAGCTTTACACTTTAGATACCCAGTAGCAACACCCTTCTGTGAAAAGCCAAAATGACTAGACTTAATAGCAGCCTTAATCTGACAGAATCCTGTTTTGTACATTTAGTTCCCACTGCTGACCTTGGCTTCCCTTATTGAGTAGAAATGTGAATGTGGGAAAACTTTGACATTAACAGCTTAATATTATTGAGTTTTTAAACGTTCAAGGTCCAATTTTAGAAGAATTTAATAATAAATTCAAGTGTGTATTTTAATTACTTTTATTACATTATACCACATGTTTATTTTTATTAGATCATGTATTTAAACCATTATCTTCTCACTGGTAAGCACATATTCACATGAGCAATGAGATTTGAATACTTTAGGTGTCATCCTCTGTAAGCACATTTTTTTTTAAATCTGCCTTATATTTATACCAGGTTTTTAAAAGGATTTGGCAGAATTCTGTGAGATTAATTTAACCTGCATACATCTGTGCCTTTACTATTATATCTTAATTACTCAACTATCATCTCATTCTTCCAAGAAATTCTGAAAATTCTTTGACCTAAACAGTGAACTGTTGAGGCTGTCTGGTAATTCAACCTAAGTCTCCTCTGGAAGAAGCAGTATCCTCAGCACGAAAAGCTACTCCTTTTTAATATTCTACAGAGTGTTCCAGGACCATTCTGCAGCATTATTTTCACCTATAGCTTGTCTTCCCCATATTTTCTTCACAAAGAATAGAACAGAAGCAAACTGGTTGAGAGGCTTGCTTAAGGCCATCCAATAGATTAATAATAAAATAGCATTGGCATACCCTATTTCCTCGAAGAAAGTATTTTATGTGTATGCATTTTTCTACCAACTAAACTATTCTGTACACTATCAGCAGATAGTCTCAAAACAAACTGTTCTTGCTATTTTGTTAAATCATGGATATGGACTATACACATATGAGAAGGTCCTATAGAAAAACAAGAAATAAGTAGACAGTCAATTCAACATTTAGGTATGGGTAAAATACATAATTGAAATTATGTACAACTGAATGTACATAACTTTGAAATTGTACAGTTACTGATAGCCTTAAAGACTCTTGCATTGGTATCAAAACCAAAGAACTGCTGTGCTAACACACTAGGAAGACAAACAGTTAATCATTCCCTTTCATAAACTCACCAGTACAGTCACTAGCATATAAATTAAAAATTGTTAGCAATGCCTAACCACCTCATTGCCCAAATAACCGTCTTTTCTTATTGTCTTGAGCATGAAGGAAGTGGCAAACCAGTAGGACTGTAATCTGTTATCTGTTACCACTGAGAGCAATGTCATGTTGTGACACCAAGAGAGAAAAAGTCCAGAGAGACAGACATAGAAGAAATGCATCCAATAAAAGCTGTGCTAGACGTTGCCTTCATCTTCCCTCCACATGACTCACTTATAACTGTGAGAGTACTGGGTGTGTGTGTCTGTGGGAAGAAGGAAAAGAGAAATATGTGAAGAAATGTTTAGAAAAGCTAGAATAGGGTGGGCAAGGGGTGACTGCACCAGAGTAGGTAGTCTCCTGGTCCTGATCCACATGCCTCTGAATTAATTTCATGTGTGCACACACAACCCCATGAACTAGTTATCCCTACAGATCACTGGATGGAGGAGCCCAGACACTCAGTGGCAGAACACATGATGAATCCTAAGGGCAGGACCCTTGGATATACATACAGTGGAATTTGGATAACACACATCAAAGGCACACTTGTTCTAGTCACTAGAGACCACACGAATAAATGTAAATGCAAAAGGAGCTGAATTGTAATGCTGTTGTGAAGCTCCCCTGGCTGCCAAGTATGCTCAAATCAACTTTTTGTTTGCTTGTTTTAAGTCCTAGAGCTTGTAGTTGTTTGCTTTTATGATTAAGACATCAATTTTGAGAAAATCCTTTAATTGTTATGCTTTTTAAAAACCTTAATGCCTGGATACTACTCTATAAAGATTCCCTTGACTCTCTTCTGTCTTAGTCTGTAAAATGTCAGCTCCACAGTTCAAGGATCTAGCACAAAGTATAGATCATAAAGATCTATAAAATTAGATCTATAAAATAAAGATCATAAAATTAGAGGGTCACAAGCATTAAGATAAAATAGTTCTTTCTCCCATGAACTAAAAACTAAACTAGTGTAAACTTTTGTAGAGTTAAAACTTAAAGTTAAGCTTCAAATAATCCTAGAAAAAGTCAATATGAAGTCAATATAGGATAATAACAGTGAAGAAATCAGGTTTTTATAAACATGTTATTTCTGTAGAAAAACATTTTTAAACATTCCTAATGAAACGTTTTAAGAACCTAAATTGATAAAAACACTGGAAGTATTAATATGAAGTCTGGTTGACTTATTTTACTAAAAATTGGAAATAAAATATAGATGCTAAATATCCATTATCAGTTTGTAACTGATATTTATAGCTTTATATCAAATGGTGTGCTGTGTAAGCATATTCTGAGTGGACCTTGAAGATCTAGGGACAGATTTCAGACAGACTATCCTTTATAATTGTATGAAAAAATTGTGCACCTATGTGAAGCTATCTTCCATCAAACTTCAGATGGCTTCAAGACATAAATGAGAAAGCTTTAAAAACACTGACCCAAAGGCTACATCTTACACAATTCAAATCTTTTTAGTAACCAGTACTGCTTTTCTTTTAGGAGAGGTTTTCCAACTAAAGATTGTTATACTTACCCAACTAGTAAGGCATTATCTCAAACTTTTGTAATATTTGGTCTACCCACTCCTTGCACAATGCAAATTTCTTTTCATTATCCATGCTGTGCGGAGAAAAGGTAAGAAGTGTCTGATAGAATAAAGACTAGCTTATAGGCTAGTAAGAGTGTTCTTAGAACCTTAGAGAATTTATTTAAAACCAAAATGAAAATGCACGTATACTGCCCAACATTATTGTCTATAAATTACAAAGCAGTTTCATTTTTTTATTGTCTTTCAGAGAGAGAAAAAAGCTTTCTTCCCCTGTGTTTTAAATAAATTCATAGGCACTATGAGTTATCTTATAAAAAATTATTTGGCAATATATATATATTTTTTAAAGATTTTATTTATTTGGAAGAGAGAGATCACAAGTAGAGAGAGAGAGAGAGAGAGGAGGAAGCAGGCTCTCTGCCTAGCAGAGAGACCGATGTGGGACTCGATCCCAGGACCCTGAGATCATGACCTGAGCTGAAGGCAGAGGCTTAACCCACTGAGCCACCCAGGCAGCCCCTATTTGGCAATATATTTAATGACTTGCAACTAAATAGTAACTTGAAACTATACAGACTTTTTTACTTAAATAGGCAGTGTTCATTTCCAGAACAATCGCATAAAACAACAACAACCACAACAACAACAACAAAAACCAGAATAGTTTTTCTTCTTTGATGTCCAAAAGAAATGAGCAAAGACCAGGAGATTTTTATCCAAAAGATGTATTTTTCTTCTCCACATTTCTTCTTTTTGTTTTTTTTGAAGATTTATTTATTTATTTGAGAGAGAGAGAGAGAGAGAGCATAAGCAAGCATCGGGGGTGAGGCGGGCAGAGGGAGTGGGAGAGAGAAAACCAAACAGACTCTGTGCTGAGTGCAGAGCCTATCACAGGCCTGATCTTATGACCCTGAGGTGAAACCAAGAGTCTGATACTCAACCAACTGCACCACCCTGGCGCCCCTCTTCTCCAGATTTCCGTACATCTAAAGCATCCTGCCTATGGGGGACAGAAAGAGTTTTCACAAAGCTGATAGTCCAAAGTTCCCCGTACAATGGCAAAGGACTTGTCCACACAATTAGGAATAAATATTAAATGCTTGATTGTCAATGTGCATCATGCAGACGAAAAGAATGCATGGTTCTTTGACGATTTATTCAACCAGTTTTATTAACTTTATATAAACACAATTCAAGAGATGTTTTGAAGAAGCCATAGACTCCCAGTATTAAGTATCTGATTAAGTACCAACAAGTTTTGAAGCTGACTATAGACTCACATAACTCATAAGGCATAATCTCAAACGTTTGTAATATTCGGCTTTTGCACATATTATGTCCCAGTTTGTCATAAGTGGATTCCAAAATCAAAAGAGAAAAAAATATCACAGGAGGGGGATAAACAAGATGTTTGAATATTTCACTTTTTGGTTTAATTTTCAAGGGTCTGGTTATTGTTTTTCTATAAAATATTACCCTGCCTAATAATTTCTGAACTCCTTATTCTTTATGTTCAACTTTTTTGGTAACTTTATTCTAAAAATTGCATGTCTAGATTTGCTCCCCAATTTAGCAGTGTGCTTAAGGTTTTGGGACCAGAGAAACTGAATTCCAGCTCCAGGTCCACCATTTGCCTATTGATGGACCTCAGTTACTTGTTTCATGTCCGTAGCCCTTAGTTTTCTTATTTATGAAATGTGTATTGTCTCATTTATACTCCAAAAAACCTGGCTCGTAATGTTTCTGTGAAGATTAAATGAGCTGATTTATATGAAGCTGTTCAGTGTCTGGCACAGAGTAACTGCCTAGTAACTATCAGCCATTGTTATTAAAATGTAGTTATACAAATGTTCTGCTCTTGCCAGTTGCTTCCTCATGATATACTAAAATGTATTCTGCCTCATCTTCATGCCTTCTCAGAGGATGCCACACATCCAAATGCTAATCATACATCAAGTCTGTCTGTCACGCATCCTCATAAAATCATCCCTCAGAATATCTTCACTCCTTTTTCATCAGGTAATTATTGACTACACATATCATTTGATAGTTCATTTTTTACTGTTATTTATCTCTACTTCCCAAAACTATTATTTATACTATTATTTCAATCTTTGTGATTTCTGGTGTTAAGGATTTATGTTCAGTATTCCAAACCAGACTGTAAATTCCTTAAGGACAAGCATATCTTATATTTTTTTTATACTCTATTATACCTAGCAGAATGTCTTGTTCTGTATGTACTATGTAGTGTTGATTTAATTTTTAAGTCTGTAAGATAAAGAATCTAAAATTATCTTAAATATATTTGTTTTACAACTGTGCTTATAGCAGTGACTACATAATGGGACTTGGAGTCCTGAGAAATTACTACAGCCAGTGATGTGCTGGAGCTAAACGCTACTCTTACAAGAGCCAGTGGTGTGTATCTCTTTCCCAGTTCTGCATGCAATGATTTCTCATTGGTAGTTTGAAACAATCCATGTTAGGAGTATTTATACTTTGGGAATTGGCAAACACTACAAATCTGAACTTACTTTTTCTCATCTCTTTTTTTCGCTTTCATTTTTTTCTTTCTTCCTTTATTTCCTTCCTTCCTCTTTTTTTTTTCTTTCTCTTTCTCTCTCCCTCCCTTCCTCTCTCCCTGTCCCTTTCTTTGTTTCTTTCAAAGAAAATTATTATATATTTCCCAGGACACCACTGTTTAGAACCCACAAAGATAGATTTAGAGCCATTCATAAGATGTGTATAGATTTAAATACCTCTTAACTATTGAGCAAACTCAAATAATCTATGACTCTTTTCCAGAATCAGAAGGCATTCTGTGAACACAGAAATAACATATTCGTGTGTTATAATTTACAATTACCATTTAAATATTAATATCCTCTGCAGGTTTCCTGTCTCACCTTTAGGTCTTTGATCCATTTTGAATTTGTTTTTGTGTATGTTGTAAGAAAGTGGTCCAGTTTCATTCTTCTGCATGTTGCTGTCCAGATTTCCCCACACTTGTTGAAGAGACTGTCTTTTCCATTGGTTATTCTTTCCTACTTTGTCAAACATTGGTTAACCATATCGTTGAGGGCCCATTTCTGGGTTTTCTATTCTGTTCCATTGATCTATGTGTCTGGTTTTATGCCAGCACCATACTGTCTTGATGACTACAGCTTTGTAATACAGCTTGAAATCTGGAATTGTGATGCTTCCAGCTTTGCTTTTCTTTTTCAAGATTACTTTGGCTATTCAGGGTCTTTTGTCATAAAAAAAGAATGAAATCTTGCCATTGCAGTGATTTGCATAGAGCTAGAGTATATTATGCTAAGCAAAGTAAGTCAGAGAAAGACAAATACCATATGATTTTACTCATGTGGAATTTAAGGAATGAAACAAATGAACACGGGAATAAAAAAAGAAAGAGAGAGGCAAACCATAAAACAGACTCTTAACTGTAGAGAACAAACTGAGGGTTGCTGGAGGCAAGATGGGTGGAGGATAAATGGATGATGGGTATTAAGGAAGGCACTTGTGATGAGCACTGGGTGTTGTATGTAAGTGACGAATCACTAAATTCTATTCCTGAAACTAATATTATGCTATATACTAACTAACTAGAATTTAAATAAAAACTTGAAACAAAAAAAATATGCTTTGCAAGTGATCTTGTTATTTGGCAGATAGTCCATATGTTTGTATAGTGTAGCTATGGCCTTAGTAGCTATTTTCCAGGGATTTTATGTATGTATAACCTATAATCCTTCTAAGCCACGAGCTCCTCAGAGGAATTTACTGGATTAAAGACAAGTGTCATTCAAGAGCTATACTAATGACTGTACAGGGCTCAAAGTAGTCACTCAGGAAAAAAAAATTTATGTCCATTTATTATTTAATTTTAAAATTTAACATTTTTGAAGATGAGAGGGAATTTAAAAGAAAAAGAATATGTTCTTGAAACTAAATAATTACCAGTGCACGATTACGTTCTTAGCCTTGGAGTTACAGATAGAGATTGCAGCAGCTTTTTTTTTAATCTCTCCTTTTGTCATTTGTTCTGTAATTCAAGCTTCAGTATTTAAAAGTTTCCATTGTCTGCATTAGGTCAGCAATATAATCCTTGAGAAGCTTATATCTGTTTAAAACCATCAGCTTGATTTTTTTTTTTCCCTAAAGCACCTCCAGTTCAGGTCCTGGAGTCAGCTCTGAGCCTCTCCGTATTGCATTCAGGAATAATATTCTTGAATGTGAGAGAGAAAGGAACAAGAGGAGGACGCATTAGTAAAATCTTGGTTCGTATGTGATATATTTTTCTGCATTGAAAAGATTTGTTATGAAGGTTGATATAAAATACCACTGAAAATAAAAATATCATTCCATATCATCATCACGTACTAACAGTCCAGTGATCCATCAAACATTCAAGACAATACTTTATTGTATGTGAGCCTAGAAATCCACCTCTTATTTCAGGAAAACGAGAAATTGTCTTACCACAGAGGCACTGTGTTTAAATTATCTTGACCAAGAAATCCAAAGGAGAGCCGAATCCCCAGTATACAGTGAAACAGACATGGGGTTCTAACTCCCTTGCAATAAATTTAACTTTAATGACCGGATTTCCTCATTTGCAACTTCCCAATTTTGACAGTTCAAGTTTCTGGTCCTGGAACGCTCCCTGTGCTTTCTGCCGGGGCCTGAGCGCCTTACGCTCCCATCCTCCAGCAGCAACTGCCTGCAGACAGACTGAATCTAGGACCTAACTTCTCTGTTAGAATGAAGATTAACAGGTGTTAAAGACATGTTAGTATTTAGATGAGTGGCTCACCCAGATGTAAACAGAAGAGATTAAAGAATATTTGGGGCAGGCGCGCCTGGGTGGCCCAATCATTAAGTGTCTGCTTTCAGCTCAGGTCATGATCCATGTCTGGCTCCCAGCTCAGTGGGAAGCCTGCTTCTCCCTCTCCCACTCCCCCTACTTGGGTTCCCTCTCTCTTTCTGTCAAATAAATAAATAAAATCTTTAAAAAAAAAAAAAAAAAAAAGAATATTTGGGGCAGAAACTGCATCTCTGGAATATATAGTGTGACAGGATCAAACATTCCAAGTATTTGTCTTTTGTGGGATCAGTAGAACCTTCCTGCTCACATTCTAAATGAGGAGAGTATCCGCGATGGGATGTCTAAATAGAGACCCAAGATTATGGTGCTTACTGGGGTAAAGCAGCAAGGAAAAACATCCAAACTAAAAAGGCAGTTTACTCTGTAAACAGTAATTTTAAATTGACATTTGACTTTAGATAAGTTGAAACATCTGAGCCTAAATCCCATGCCAAATTAAAACATACATAAAAACCATACTTTGGGGTTGCAGACCTTTCAGAGATGGAGTGGTAGTATAAGTATATTCTTTACACAGACCTGCTCTTAGTCATGTATCTTCCATGTTTAAAACCTTTCAATTGTTTCCTGTTTCACTGTAGACAAAGTCCAAGCCTCAGAATGGCAGGGAAGCCCTAATGATCTGACTCCTCTTGCCTCACAGTTCACTCCTTGCCCCCAAATATTCTCTGGGCTACTCATACCACATTTCTCCCATTACCTTGCTTTCAGGCATTTTCACAAGCTGTTCTTTACCCAAAGCCTCTGACTGATTCCTATATATCTGGGAGGACTTCACTTGGGCCTTTCTCCTGGGAAAACTTTGTACACTCCTAAAGGCAAGGCTAGGTGCCTTTTGTATTTTCTCCATACCCCAGGTACTTCTTCATGTAATGCAATGATGTATTTTAAGTGTCCATTTACGTCTCTCTATCTGCTAATAGGAAGCCAGCTTCATAAAGGCAGGGGACAATTCATTTGGTTCATGCTGTGTCTACATACATACTACCTGCCTGTCAGTAATCACTGCTTACTTAATGAATAAATTAAGCTCTTGTAACATTCTTGTGTCATTGCAAGGAAATTGTGAGAGAAGAGAACCTGTTTTGTTCATTGTATGTACAGCACTAACATCATACCTGACAATAGTAGATGCTCGATAAATATTTATTGAAGAAAAATTTGGAATACTAAATAACATTTAACTATAATGCATTGCCTTTGATGTAATGGCTAACATGACATTAACACTAATATCTCTAACGAGAATGCTAAACAGTTTCAGTTCTGTTAAAATCATAATAACCCAGGGGGGGAAAATACCATTCTTGTTATAACAATCATTACTACTGTAAATATTAATTATTTTGCCTATTATAGATCAAGAATTTTTCCCCCTCAGGTATTTTCCTGATTAAATATTTGTAGTCTATTGAGTAGTGTTTTCAGATTTGCATCTTTGATTTTTAGTAATATCTAGCATCCTTGAAATATGTTATTTTTAAGCTATAAAAAGCACTTCTTGATTCCTACATAGGAACGTGGTTGGGTTTCTACATTCCTCAAAGAAAAAACAAAAGAAGTTATTTGTACACATATTCACCTAGAAAACTTCTGGAGAAAATCAAAACGTTTAGCTAGAAAGGTACCTGAGGGATGATCTTGTTCAGCATCAAACTTAGGAATGAGTGGTTTCTTCCTCCTTTTAAAGGAAGAGGAAGGCAACTAGTATTTAACTAGTCTGCTCCAAATAGTTAAATATTATTCCTTAAAAATGATGCTCGTCCACACACGCATACACATCACTCACAGTCATTACCTCTACATATAGTGTAGACAATTTGCATAACTACTTTAAATGATAAAAACACTTACAAATCTACCTGATCAAGGAGAGGTAAGTAGAGTGTGCATAGATTTATGGTAATCACATCACATCCACACAAGTGGTATTCTCCACCACTCCACATCCCAATCTCTACCATTGGAGTGAAAGAATCTCTTTTATAGTCCTAAGTCAAGAAAATCTCTTGAGTCATAATGATTATTGTCATATAAATTATATTACTATAAAAATATACCCCTATTTCATTTTTTTGAAGATTTTATTTATTTATTTGACAGAGGGAGACACAGCTAGAGAGGGAACAGAAGCAGAGGGAATGGGAAAGGGAGAAGCAGACTCAGTGCTGAGCAGGGAGTCCTGATCCCAGGACCCTGGGATCATAACCTGAGCCAAAGGCAGATGTTTAACGATTGAGCCATCCAGGCTCCCCCCTAGTTTATTTTTAATAAAGTAAAAGGACAACAACAAAAATTATTTGGTATTCATTTCTTAATCTTGAGAAGTGCTTGAAGTTTGAGCTTCCCATTTAAGAAAAATGAGCAAATTACAAAGTTAACAAAGTCTTCATATTTCCTCTCTCTCTCACATAGCACTCTGTTCCTTACCTCCATAGTTCCTCATTTGGGCCTGCCTTCTTAAAATGTTCTTTTCTCTCTTTGAACTCAGGAATCATCAGGCAAAGCTAGTAACATCAGAGGTGTTCACTGAATAGCTGAGCTGAAAAAACCCACCTTCTGAAAGCAGAGTGAAAGTGGAGCCTCATGGTGGTCTGGGGAATATGGCATTTCCATTCACAGTCCAAGCAACAAGAGAAACAAGGTGAGAGCATGAGAGTTCGGCATCTTAAGGTAGTGGCAAAAGAAGAGTTTCAGGAAAAGCAAGGTGGAGATAGTGGCTATCCAGTAGGTTACTTATTATGTGGTATGTCTGTCAGGAGCCTGCATTCGCATTCAAAGTCAGGGACTCAGGAAAACAAACAAGAATAAATCAGGGTCCAAGGCCAAGGGGGAATGTGGGTACACAAGAAGGGGACTAGAATAGAGCTTTGAACACAAGGATCAAAGTAGAAGACACTTATCAAGCTTGGGTCAATACTGGATGGCTGAGGATGCTGAGCCACTGAGTGTTGGTCTAAATGATTCAGAAAGATCCTGGGGAAAGGTGTGCTGGGCCTTGAAACATATTTAGAGACACCAGACTTACAGAGGATGGGAAGGTAGAGTATTGGAGTTGATTTCTAGACCTTTCTCTCATCTCATGATTTCCTTCAGAATTTCCTGCACTGGTCTCAGGGGTTTCTCTGTATGATTAATCCTTTCTCCTTATGCAATTTTAACTATAGGATGGCCCCTTACCAGTTAAGACTGTCCCTTTCCACATCTCCAGAAGGCCCTCACAAGTTAAGGAAGAAGCAAACTGTCAGCAAAATCAGTCCAGTGAACACAAGAAAATACTGAAGCTGCGCCACCTCTGCTTCTCACATTTTTTATCTCATACAGAATGGCAGCCAGAGTAGTAAAGTACACTCAAGGAAAAATATGTTGCTCTTATAAAAGGTAAAAATGCCTGATGAAATGTACTTAGGAAATAACCATGGCTGACCATTAATCAACTATGTATCCATATCACTAAAAATAATCTATCACATAAATTCCCTCTTCCCTCTTAGCTGTCATTATCCTTGATCAAGTCTTGTTATTGCTAATTTGGATTCTTAGAGGTCTCTGTTGGACAATCCTATAGCAATTAATTTTTCTCTGCTCTAATTCTATCTATATATCAAAGCCACTGTGATTTTTATCACTCTGTTACTCCATATTTTTCAATGGTTACATATTGTCTACCAAATTAAGTTCACTTTTTAAAATCTGGCCTAAACATTTTTGCAATATTACTTTCCACCATTAATCTGTACCCAATAAATCTATAAACTTTTATTATTCCTGGTTTCCCAAATACAGTTATCTCTTTCTCACATCAGGCCTTAGTCTTTGCTGTCCCCTGCTGAGCATGCCCTACCTCCATCTCTACCTGATAAAGTCCTACACATTCTTCTAGATTCTGCTTAAATGTCTAAAGTATTTCCTCTCACCTCTTCAATTTTCCATGGCTCTCTGTCTCTCATGTCAATTTTACTCATCCCATTCTGTGCTGGACTGAGAGTTTTCTGTGTCCATGGCATAAGGCTTGCTCCTCTTAATATTAATAAACCTTTTAATTTAACTGAAGCAAGCATGATTCTTATAGACACACACATATGAGCCACACACAAACAACACTATTTTGTAATAGAGTACTATGTCCAGTAAATTTAGAATTTTTTTAAAGTGACACCTGTACACTAAGCCTCCATGGAGAAAGTACAAAGATTCTAATCTTACAGAGACATGGTCACCATGCAGAGTGTATTTTCAGTTTTCTAAAGTTTGATTTTGACCATCATCCTCTTGAAAAGTCTCATGTCTACAAAATGCTTTCAGAATCTTTATGGAAACCACAATGTAGTCAAATGAAAGAGGAGAATTGAACTAATCAGGAAATCATAAAAATCATATTTTAGCCGTTCAGTCATTCTGGTAAAATCTATGGAAACTGAACATAGTAGCCAGGGTTTTGTTTTGTTTTTTTTTTTTTTCTTTATCAAATCATACAGTTGACTCAAAAGGAAAGCTTCATGACAAGGTTTGTTTTGTTTTTTTAGTAGTGGTTTCATAAGTATGGGTCATGGGTCAGGATGGAGGTAAATGTTAAAGCCATCTTAACTTACAGGGGCACCTGGGTGACTCAGTTGATTAAGCTGTCTGCTTTCTGCTCGGGTCATAATCCCAGGGTCCTGTGATCTAGCCCCTGTTTGGGTTCCCTGCTCAGCAGGGAGCCTTTTCTCTCTCCCTCTGCCTGCTGCTCGTCCTGCTTGTGCTCTCTCCCTCTGTCAAATTAATTAATTAATTAATTTTTTTTAATCCCTCTTAATTTAGAAACTCCAGCCCCTGTCATCTTGGTATCTAAATAGTGCTAGGGAGAAAATGACGTATTCCACATGAATTTGGAAATAAACATGATCAATATCCTGAAAACCAAACTTGACATGGCTTTCGATTTTAATGAAATCAGTATAGTCTTCTTTTTTAAATCATTCATAACCGTCTGACTCAAAAAACAAAATAGACAACCAAACCATTAATTTTGATTCTGCCACAGCAAAACAAGTTTTGTAGTAAAAAGAGAAGGGCTAAAAGAATGAGAAGCTTTGGGTCCTAGTTCTAATTCAACCTCTGGCCCTGTAAACTTGGGTAAAACACTTCACCATTTAAATATCCCACCTCCAGTCTATAAAATAAGGAAGTAATCCTGTTGCCTTACCTACTTCATGATGAGGATTGAATAAAATAAATTAAGGGAAAGGATTTTATAAATTAAGTACCAAAATCTCTGATGATTCTGATGCCACTTCCCATTAATCCTCCAATGATCTCCATCCAGCAACTGTATAGTTGGGCTAGCTGTCTTCCTCTCCACTTCATAGGCCACCATCTTTTACAGAGTCTGTGGTTTTCTAGTTACCTGAACTTGTGAGGGCCTCTGGCTCTTCCTGTCTGCCCAGCTGAGTCTTGTACTTCCTTCAGAGACTTTGTTCCCCATGAAGCTTTCGACCTACTAGGATCTTTTTTTTTTTTCCAGAATTCGTTGTACACTTATACCCTCCACCCCAAACAGAATATTAGCTTATGACTTTGTATACTCTGGTTATGACAATTTCAAATCTTTGTGTCACTAGAGTATGAATCTGTATGTATAAAGACTGTGTCATCTAGCTCTTTTATATAACTCAAAGTGTCTAGCTCAGGGCTGGGCACTTCTTAAAAAGAATGAACTGGGGGCGCCTGGGTGGCTCAGTGGATTAAGCCTCTGCCTTCAGCTCAGGTTATGATTTTAAAGACCTGGGACTGAGCCCTGACTTGGGCTCCCTGCTCAGCGGGGTGCCTGCTCCCCACTCCTACCCCCTGCCTGCCTCTCTGCCTACTTGTGATCTCTCTCTGTCAAACAAATTTTAAAAATAAATAAATTTAAAAAAAAAAAAGAATGAACTGCTTATTTTCCAACTTTCTTTTCCCAGAGTTACTGGCTAAAGGACACTTCATACCCTAATTTCTGATATCTAATAAATCATAAAGACCTCTCTGTTTCATCTTAATGAAATACAGTCTCATATGAATATGAAATAATGAAAATGAAATATGAAATATGAAAATGAAATAAAGTCTCATATATAACCACTTTTCTCTTTCTCCCTTCTCATATCCACATTTCATCTGCAGCCCTTTAAAACTTTACACTGCTTCCTTGTTTCAGCAATGGCTTTCAAATGATATACAGAACCAGAAAAATCCACTTTTAGAAACCAATTATGCCTGCTTTCTGCTTAGAACCCTTCAGTGGTTTTTTTATTACCCTTTAAATAAAATCCCACCACACAACAGTGGCCTCCAAGGCCATATATGTTCTGGCCCCCACCAACCTCTACAACTCACTATGAGTCATTCTCCCCATCTCCCTCTATCCCAGGTACATGGCACCCTTAAACTTCTCACAGAAGCCATGGTCATTTGTCTTAAGGCCTTTGCACAGGTTTTTTTCCCCTCTACCCAAAGTGTTCTTCCCTGGCAGTTCTCATAATCAGTTCCTTCCCTTCATGTACGGAAGCACCATGCTTGCTTTTTCTCCCCTAATTCCTTCTCTTTAAGGGGGACTATTTGAGCAATCCTATCTCATACCCTATTTATTTCTTTCATCTTACTTATTCTAATGGGTAATTATTAGTTGTTTTCTGATTTACTTCTGCAGTTATTTCTCTTGTCACTAGAGTGTAAGATGCATGAAGGTAGTAGGAACCATGTATTTTTTTTTCCATCATAATGCATTCATAGTACCTAGTACAATTGCCTACCACACAGAAAGCACTCAAAAGTATTTGTCAAATGAAAATTTAACAAGTGAGATTTGAGTATTTGGTATATGCCAGGTGCTAGAAATACAAAGTAAAATAATTGCAAGTTTGTACCCCTAACTCCATGTTCAATGATGTCATCATGTTTTTAGCTTAAATTTGGCCATGGTGAGAGTATTAACACAAGAGAAATAATAAAATACTGAAAATCTGGGCTTCTGTCCATGCTACCCCTGCCCCTGCATGACATCCAGCTTATGAGGACATTACTCCAGATAGGAAAGTACATAATTATAAATACATGTGGAAAATATCATGGGAAATAGTTCTGGGAAGACTAAATATACATGTACAAAAGTTAAAGTTGGACCCTTAACTTACATCATATGCAAAAAATAAAATGGATCAAAGACCTAAATGTAAGAGCTAAAATTATAAAACTCTTAAAAGAAAACATAGAGAAAGTCTTCATGCCATCAGATTTGTTAATTTCCTGGCTATAACACCAAAAGCACAGGCAACAAAAGAAAAACATAGAAAAATTGGACTACATCAAAATTTAAAACTTTCATGCATCAAAATATGCTATCAACAGAGTAAAAAGGCAATCTACAGAATGGGAGAAAATATTTTCAAATCCTATATGTGATAAGGTGGCCAGAATATATAAAAATCCTACAACCCCACAGCAAAAACCAAATAACCCAATTAAAACAGAGGCAAAAGACTTATACATTTCTCCAAAGAAAATACACAAATAGCCAAAAAGGTACATAAAAAGATGCTCAACAGTACTAATCATTAGGGAAATGTAAATCAGTCCAACTTACAAAGAGACACCACCCCACACAAATTAGAATGGCTATTATTTTTT
Organism: Enhydra lutris kenyoni; assembly: GCF_002288905.1. NCBI lineage: Eukaryota > Metazoa > Chordata > Mammalia > Carnivora > Mustelidae > Enhydra > Enhydra lutris. Next base: position 48,341,059 of record NW_019154101.1, read on the forward strand.
AAAAATTGAAAATAAGAATTTCTTGGCAAGGATCTGGAAAAATTGGAACCTTTGTGCATTTCTGATGGGAATGTAAAGTGGCACTGCCACTGTGGAAAGCTGTATAAAAATTATAAATGGACTTATCAAGTGATCTGGCAACTCCATTTCTGAGCATATTTTTAAAAGAATTAAAAACAGGGACTTGAACAGATATTTGCACACCAACATTCATAGCTGCATTATTCACAATAGCCAAAAGGTCAAAGCAGCCTATTGTCCATCAGTGGATGAATGCATAAACAAAATGTGGCCTATACATACAACAGAGTATGTTTCATCTTTAAAAAGGAAGAAAATTCTAACACATGCTACAATATGGTAAATCTTGAGGACGTTAAGCTAAGTGAAATAAACCAATTACAAAAGGACAAATATGGTATGACTGCAATTTATATATGGTACTTAGAGTAGTCAGATTCATAGAGACAGCAGAGTGGTGGTTGCTGAGGGCTAAGAGGAGGGAAGGGGAGTTACTCTTAAATGGGTATGGAGTTTCTGTTTAGGAAGATGGAAAAAGGCTGGGAGTAGATGGTGATATTTGCACAACAAAGCGAGCATGCTTAATGCCATGCAACTGTACACCTAAAATGGGCAAAACAGCAATTTTTGGTTGCATATATTTGATCACAACAAAAAATAGTTACAAAAAATGTTATGGAAGTATAACAGAGTAAATAGCTGGATTAGGAAAGATTCTGGTGTAGGAATTAGGACTTCACAGAAGAGGTCACTTCTAAACAGAAAGAAGGGAAAGATATTTCTGGACAAAGGGAGAGTATGGACAAAGGAAAGGAATATGAGACTGTAGAGTATATTCAAGGGATGGCAGATTGGTGAAGGCTGGTCATGGAGAGAGCCTGAGCTGCAACCATCAAAAAATCCCCACAGCTCTGAATTAAAGAAATGTTATATTTCTACTTAACTTGCAACTTGACAACTTTCATATGTTGTATTTGGTATTCACCAGACTATATAATTATCGAGCATATCCACTTTCCCATTCTTACTAGATTTCAGGCAGTTTACTCAATTTAACAATAAACTTGAAGGTGAAATTTTTGCCCAAGAAGTGGAGAACTATATTTTACAGATGGCAGGCAAAAGAGATTTTCAAGGGGTGCCTGAGTGGCTCAGTCGGTTGGTTAAGTGCCTGACTCTTGATTTAAGCTCAGATCATCATCTCAGGGTTGTGAGATCAAGCCCTGTATCGGGCTCCATGCTGTGGTATGGAGCCTGCTTAAGATTTCTCTCTTTTTCTGCTTCTCCCCCTCTTTTTCTCTCCCTCCCGGTCTAAAAAAGAGAAAGAGATTTTCAGTATCCAGAAGTCAGAGTGAGAAGAATTGATACCAGTGCATTCCAGAGCCAATATGCCCAAGCATAAGCCTGGAGGGGTTGTCTTAATTCTCTGTTTAAGATGTTTTCAAGAATTATCAAAAATTTCATTATACTTTTTTCTCAGTAATCTAAAAAAAAAATGTTTTAAGCCAAAAGTTAATGCTTTGTCTTGCATGATTAATTACACAGGTGTATTATAATGTTGCCAAATAAATTTCACCTGTTATTGCCACTTTGACCATAGTTGACCACAGTGAAAAGAAGTAAAAATCCTAATATTCTGTCAATATGATTCAGCATGGATTATGTCAATATTATTAAAGTGTGAAACAGTGTTTCTGCCACCAAAAACTATTGGATAATTAGACGAAGGCAAACCTGCTTCATTTCATCTAAATGCGTTGGACTGGTTCACATACCTCTCAGAGACCTATCCTAAGTTCCAAAGTTTCTTCCAAGATAAAGTCTCATGTACCAGAGGATCTAAATGAAGGAAGAAATAAATGGGCAGAGGAATGAGTTTTAAACAAACAAACAAAAAGTTTGAGACAGGAGAGCCTCTTCTGTCTGCTTCTTTGCATTAAATATGGGTTAAATATCTTCTGAGAAGGTAATTTGCAGGCCTTCAACTGAAAAACTAAAGGCATTTCTTCTGAACAAAAGAGTTGTTAATGATCATTTTTTCTTCCTTTCATACATCATCTCACTCTACCCTATTTTGTTCTTCTTTCCTACTTTTATTATAATCTGCATAAGAACCTCATTTAGTTAAACATCTTCCACCCAGTACCTTGGGAGAATGGAGGTTGCTTCTGTCTTTGAAACCCAAAGACAGAAGCAACCTCCAGGTTTGGTTTTTCCCATAAGCATGTTGTGAAAACTATATTTTAACTTCGTATCAAAACGCAGACAGTTTCTTTCTAATTTTAGTTTCCCTCTCTGAACAGCAACCTGTAATCAAATTTTTGGCAGATAAATATATTACAGGGCTTTTCATTTTATGAGTGCTACTATTGAACTCAAGCATATAATATGGGAAGTTAAAGAACTTTTTTCATGCCAATCATTAATCTCCTCCTCCTCTTTGTTCCCATCACACTGTAACTCCACCTTTATTATTGCCTATACCAATTCCAGTGTAGTTAATATTATATTATCTGCTCCATGAAAGTAGGATTAAATTTAATTTACTCTTTCCTTCAACAAGCATTTATTGAGTGGCAGCTGTGGGCCAAGCACTAGACTATTGATTGGAGATAAAAAGAGAAATCAAATAGAGTCCCTCTCCTCAAGGAGCCCATATTTTCCCCTTATTCTATCACATGCACTGTATATATGTTTGCTCAGTTAAATTAGTAGTATATAGTATATAAAACTATACATATAGTATTATATAGTGTATTGTATACCTAAAACTAATATTGTATGTTAACTATACTGGATTTTTTTTAGAAGTTTGTCTTTAAAAGCATGAATTATTTGATATTTGTAAAATGTAGAGATGTTACTAAAGGTAAATGTTTATCATAAAGAGCTTTTAAATAAACCTTTCTGTCTGAGAGTAGGAATTGTTTCTTTATAAATCTCTGAAAGGTTTTTGGCTGCTACTGCCATCAGCTCTACCAAAGTTCCTTCTTTTTAAAATAGTAACTGGATATATATATATATATATGTGTGTATATGTATACACATACACACACACACACACACACACACACACATATCTCCAATTTTTATTTGTAGAATATACATATGATACATGTGTGTATATGTGTATGAATGTATGTATATATTTGGATGTATATGTTATAAATGTGTATCACACTGTGCAGTACAGCAAATCATTTGAATGTTTATGTTGCCTCAAAATTTTCTCTCAGTGCTTTCATTACTTTTCTGTTTTTTTAACTGTATGGCCACATTTCCTAAGAGACTTATTTACTTCTGAGTTTCCTAGTTACAGCTTTATAAATGGCTAGAAGTTCTGTGGCCTTTTGTTACTATAAGATTGAGTTCTGAGTTTATGACTCACTTTCTGGAAGTCAATTTTCTAACCCAGAGTCCATTTAATTTCACTTGCCATGATAATTTTGAAATAAACTCCTATATGTCCATAGTTAAAACTTTAGGAGCTATTATCAGCTTGAGTTTTACATTAAATTCCATTTTAATGATCACATTGGGCTTTATATTATTTGCTTCCTTAAATGCTTTTTTAGTAGGAAAATAAAAATTTTTTATAGTAAACCTATCATAAAAGGAGGCAGGAATATGTGTAACTGAACACTGCTACTTGTTGTCTTATAGGTTTTAGCCTGCCTTTCCTGCTATAAGTCATTGAGTAGCTATGTATATTTGGAGAACAGGAAATAGCCTACTGTGATTCTTTTCTGAAGCAACCAATTAGAGATATGCATTATGATAGTGTTCTGTGACTGACTTTTCTTGACCTTGTCATCCCATTCCTAATACTATCATTATGCTTCCCGAAGCCCTCAGTCCCTGGCCCTGCCACTAAATTCACTTCAACTTCTTGCCTTAATTGAAACCTCACTCTACTCTGAGATACTCACTGCTTCTCCGTAGGTCTCCCCAAATGGAGAGGGTGGTCGTCTACACCCTTGGTGTCTCAGAATGAAGACGCAGAGTTCAGGTCCTCTGCATCTGGTGGTGCTTCAAACCAATCATGTAAAATCCCCCTCTCCCTAAGTTGGGTCTAACTTCAGAAGTTAAAGGGCAAATCTGGGGAGCCGAAGGAGTCATAGGTTCGCCTTCTTTTTCTTTAAAGACTTTTGAAGTATCCTCAGTATGAAAAGGGGCCAGGGCTGACCTGACTAGACCTCACATAGTAAGAGAAGCAAGGGACACCTTTTTACCTTGCTTATGGCAACATTTCAAGTTCTTTCCCATACTTCTAAATCTAAAGTTCCTCAGTCAGGGAACCATGGGATTTATTCAGTAACAACCTCTAACAAACCCTGACGTTGGTCCTCCATTGGGGAGGCCCCCACTCACCTTAAGGGAAGTGTTTCTCATTTATAGTGATCCCATAGCCCTTTAAAACCTTAATATATTATCTCTGTTCAAGAGAGAGACTTGGCCCCGTATCTGGAGTTCCTAGAGAACTTTTAATTCCGTAAAAATACCCAAGCCTGAAACTTCCCTGAGCTCGGCTGTGAGCTGATGCCAAATTACTGCACACTTAACTTTATGTTTTTGCAGGGGGTCTGTCCGGTATCCATTGCAAGGTGATCGTGATGGGGTCCCCACTTGCTGGAATGGCCAGCAATCCCTGTACTGATGGATGATAGGTTATTCCAGACTTTGCTGTAAAAGAGAGGAGAAGGCAAGGGAGGTCAATGCTCAGAGACAAAAACCCTTTGCTTTTCTTTGCTCCTGCTTTTATTGGTCCTTCAGGATAATTACAAATCCTTATCACTGTTTCTCAAGCACTGAAGTGTGACCAGGGGTCTTACAGGAACTAGGAGGATCTGTTTACAGGAAAGATACAATATGCTAATCAGTGTGTTCTTTGAGTTCTGCTAAACAGAGCCTAGGGGACAATACAGACATCTCTTAGATCACAGGGCGGCTGTTTGGGCTAGGAAAGCTTCAGGGAAGCCAACTCCCTGCAGCATTCCAAAAGCAGAGCCCTCAGGTAGGCCTCAGCATTCCAAAGGTCTACGCCCTTCTGCATAACTTTCCCTGCCTCCAGCGGCCTCAGTATTACATTTTAGCAAGCCAGGTATTAATGGATGATTTCATGCTGTACATTAACCCCAACATCCTTAGAGGTCCACGTTTTCCAGCCATACCATATTCCACCCTTCCTTGTACTCAGAGTACCCGTGGATTCCGTGGATAATTCCCTCATATTTACTGAACAGTGCAGCACCTGACATAGTCTTCCTTTACATGCCACTTTCACCATCATTTTGGGTGACATCCGGTCCAGGCATAATCCCAGTTTCATAATTTCCCAACCTTCTCATCTTCTGTTACCTTTTCCTCCACTTTATTTCAGTCACCCTCTGTTAAGACAAACCTGTATTGTAACATCACTGCTTTACCTCCAAAAACCTAAATTCAACTATCTCATTTTTTTTTTTATCAACTTCTTACTGTTGGGTCCCCCAATAATGAGGCCATGGTCAAAGGAGTGAGACTGATACAAAGCGAAGGTCAAGAAAAGCTTTATTTCGCGCCAAGCATCAAGAATCAAACTGACCAGCCAGGGATGTCTCTTGCAAAGAGACGATGACCCTTTGCCTTACAGACTAGCTTTTAAGGACAAAGGCCATGTGGTTGGGCCTGGCCATGCACAGGTGGCCAATGAGATTGTAACACAAAGAAAGCTGCACAGTCCTGCTAGGTCACACATAAGTGACCAATTGAATTACAATTTACCCTATAGTAGATATTTGAACTAACCTATCACCTTGGTCAGAATTGGCCCCCAAAAGGCACCCAAAGGGCAGGGCCCATACTGCTTGGTAGCTAGGAGACAGTATGTGCCCCCACTGATTGAATGCCTCCACCTGGCCTGACCCACCCTTGTATTTGGGTTTTGTTACTTGGGACTGGTTTCCGGGACTTGTTTTTAAGTAAGTTCCTGAAGGGGGGTGGGCAGGGTCAGGATGGAGCTGCTCTGGTTAAATAGGCCCTTACACTTACCCTTTCCTTCTAAATCCCTCGCTTAATTCTTCATTACATATTCTTCAATACAACAAACACCTGATGATTCTACTTTTTTCCTATGTGCACCTTTCTGTCTTTGCTTCCTTCTCTATCTAAGAATCCATAGTTTATTATATAAACAATTTCTTGCCAACATTCTCAATAATATTAACCCACTGTTTTTCCAATTGCTCTGGATTAGTGAAACCCCCATTGTGGACCAAATCTACATGTCTACCTTATCTATATTTAAGGCTGAAGTACACAGCTGAAGAAAATCATAAAAACAGATCCATTATGTGGAGAAAGGGGAACCCTTCTACACTGTTGGTGGGAATGCAAGCTGGTGCAACCACTCTGGAAAACAGCATGGAGGTTCCTCAAAATGTTGAAAATAGAACTACCCTATGACCCAGCAATTGCACTACTGGGTATTTACCCTAAAATACAAACTTAGTGATCCAAAGGGGCACGTGCACCCGAATGTTTACAGCAGCAATGTCTACAATAGCCAAACGATGGAAAGAACCTAGATGTCCATCAACAGATGAATGGATAAAGAAGATGTGGTATATATATATATATACAATGGAATACTATGCAGCCATAAAAAGAAATGAAATCTTGCCATTTGCAATGACGTGGATGGAACTAGAGGGTATCACGCTTAGCGAAATAAGTCAATCAGAGAAAGACAACTATCATATGATCTCCCTGATATGAGGAAGTGGAGATGCAACATGGGGGGTTAAGGGGGTAGGAGAAGAATAAATGAAACAAGATGGGATTGGGAGGGAGACAAACCATAAGTGACTCTTAATCTCACAAAACAAACTGAGGGTTGCTGGGGGGAGGGGGATTGGGAGAAGGGGGGTGGGGTTATGGACATTGGGGAGGGTTTGTGCTATGGGGAGTGCTGTGAAGTGTGTAAACCAGGTGATTCACAGACCTGTACCCCTGGGGATAAAAATATATGTTTATAAAAAATAAAAAAAATGAAAAAATAAAAAAATAAAACATCCATTAATGCCAATGCAAATTGATGGTCTTCATCCTGAACAAGATCCACAGTGCTGCTAGCAATTCTTCCATGCTATTTCAATCAAGTCTCTAACTCATTCTCCATAGTGGATTACAAATCTCAGCTCTCCTAGAAACACCTAAACTACCTCATCACCCCCACTCTTAACACATGACCTTGTCCTGCTTCACAGAGAAAACAGGAGCCATTATTCAAGTGTTTGAGCTTCCTATCCCAAACACATACATTTATTTGCATTTGTCCCTGTCCTTTCCATCTTCCTTCCTGCCTTAGTAGATGAGGTATCCTTTCTTCCATTTAAGTTTGATGCCTCTGCCTAAATGTAGGATCCCATTCTTCTCACACCCTCAGGAACCTGCTTTATCCATTATTCCTTTTCTCTTCTATTTTTACTCTTCTCTTTTATTGTTTCTTTCCCACCAGCATTCAATATATTCAAGCCTTTCAAAATTGTTTTTTCTTTTCTTCATTGACCTCACATTCTTCTACAATTTAATGCAATATCACAGGGTTCTTTGCCTTTCTCTATTGCATATTTGTAGAGAGAACTCTGATTTCTAACTATTGTAGCAATATACCTAATAATTTGCTCTATCATATAATGTGTAAAAATTATTTTAGATTACTACAATCTCATCACCAAAAAGAAAATTATCATATGACGTTCAATATTTCTTCGCAAATATTTTTGTCTTTAGAATATAATTACAAGTTTATAGTCAGAGTACTAGTTCAAAGTTGCTGAAATCAATTATATGTGTATGGTTACTTTATCACTTTGACAAAAAGGCTAATTTATTTCTACTTGTATGTAATTTTATGGTTTATTTTCTTTATTTAAAAAAACTCATTTTACTCTTGGTACATGCACAAACTTTCACATGGTTCAAATTCGAAGGTGAACTAAAAGAAGACTCATTCCTATCCTATCATTCCATCCCAGTCTCACCCGCCCCTGATGGGGAATCATTTTCATTAAGTCCTGGTACATCCATCTTGCACTTCTTTTTTTATAAAAATTCGGTATCTTTATTCTTTTTTCACCCATATTTCTTCACAAATGCTACCATATTATATACATTTCTTGTGTTTGCTTTTTTCACTTAACGATATATCCTGGTTAAGGTCTGTAATATTATTTTATGTTATATTATATATACATATATATATATATAATTTATATTTACCATGTTTCCCTCTTTATGTGGTATTTCTTCACTTTTCACCATTTCTTTGGTATTTAGAAGGATTTTTCTTTTCTTCTAGAGGTTATAACTTCTCCAATATCTTTTTGCCAAAAATAGTCTGCTTTTCCCTGAGGCTTCTATGTTTGGTTTGTTAATTCTAAATGATATATTTGACTGCACATATTATTTGTACACCAAGGAGTTTATTTTACTCTCTATCTTCCCTCCCCATTTCCCTACCATTTGTAAGCAGTTGGTTTATTTCTATTTTGTCAGAATATGTAATGCTTACATAATCTTCCTCTACCCTTTGTAGGTACCACTACATTAAAATATATTCAATATATACCATCAATCCTTGTGCCTGGGTTTCTTCAGTCTTCTTTTTGTTAGATAAAGCTCACCCTCTAGTTGTATTTTTGAATACAGTGCTCCTTTAGTTCTCACATTTTCAAACTGTTTTTATATAGCAGTGACATTTGAAGAACAACTTTTCTAGATATAAAGTCTTCAACTCACATGTTTTCCTCTTGCTTTATAAACATTTTTGCACCAAAGTTGTCTTGCTTTGTATCTTGCTTTCACAAACTCTGATTTCAGCTTTGTTTCCTTGTACGTTATTTGGTCTTTTTGCCTGAAGACCCAGAGGCTTTTTTGCCTTTCATTAAAGTCTAGGAGTTTTACCAGGATGTTTCTCTGAGTTCACCATCTGGGAAGTTTTTTAAATTATAACTTTAAATAACATCTTTATTCCATCATTTTGTTTTTCTTAGTCAAGGACACCAATTATATGTGTGTGAGATCATCTTTGCCTATTTTTTATAGCTATCACTCCCTCTGATTGTTTTTCTATTTTATTTTTATGCTCTTAACTATTTAAAAACATTTCCCCCGTGTTATATTTTCAATTGATTCTATTCTATCCTGGTCAGCTTATAGGTAAGTCTTCACTCCTGAGATGATTTTGTTTTTTAATTCTGTTTCTTTCTGGAGTTTTCTTAATTCTCATATTCCTTTCCTCATCCCCTTCTGAATTTCTGATTAGCATGGGCTAATATACCTAAATGCTTAATTATTAGTATTTAATACAATTTTCCTACTTTTTATGGTCTTTTTTTTTTTGGAATTTTCATTAACAGAAATGTTTTAATTCTTACTATCTGTCTTGTTTTTATAATATTCCTTATGGTTATTGTCAGCTATTTTCTATTAATTTTAAATGCCTTAGATTAGATTATCAAAAAGAAATAATTCTATCTAGACAGGTATGAGGCATTTGGTGACTTACTAGTTTTCCTAGTTCAAGAGCACCCTCTTCTGTTGGTATAATGAATTGTAATTTCTTTACTAAATTACATTTTTTATGAAGAGAATTGGTTTGTCTTTTTAGTTAGTAATTCTTTGCTTACTTGTAGCTTCATTTCCCACTTTTTTTTTCCTTAATTTATTCACTACCAAGTCCTTTTAATTCCCCACAAGTGGGACCCTGTCCAGATTTCCATCTAAGATTTTCTGAACCTTTGAGCCAACTTCTTTTTGACTTTCTGCAGTTAAGTGTTCTGATATACAATGTCATATTAAAAAAAAAATTATTCCACTGCCACTAGACTAACATTGCTTTCTCTCTTTCATGAAGTCTCCACCTGACTCTACTTTGGTGTGTGCTCCAGATTTGCCCTTGCGTTTATCTGTCTATCTATCTCTATCTATCTGTCTATCTATCTCCCTTCTTCCCCATAAATTAACTTATGGTATTCTTCATCTCCTAGTTATGTTGTGGGCATGTATCTGTGCGATTTTACTTACTCTTTTATTTGTATAATTTTTAGAAGATGTATGTGGAGTTTTTGATTCAGGTGGCTATAATTTTCCTTAAATTGTAATGTTTCTCAGGGTCCTTAGAATCGTTCTCTTTTTAGTTTTCACAAACATTCTTTAAGTGACCACAACCACTTCTATTCCTTTAATTTAATTAATTTTAAGACTTATAGTTTGAAGACTACCAAACTTTATTTTATTGCTGGGCTCCACATTTTTTTTATTAATGACCAATAAGATATCTCAACAGGTTATTTCCCACATGCTTTTATACATGCTTAACATGTATAAAACTAAATATCTTTTATTCTCCGTCCCAGCCCATATCTGGTTCTGTCTCTTATGTTCATAAATTATATCACAGCACCATTCCCAATGTGCCTTGTCATAGTTATCTAAGTCAGAAAACTACCTACCTCTCTTGGCCCATCAGTTTCCAAATGCTAATGATTCTACCTCCTAAAGATCTCAAAATTGCCTTCCACCAGCCTCCAAATTCTGTAGTTTAGGGCAGCATGAATTCCTGACTGGATTATTACAGCGGCCTCCCAACTGTAATTTCTGCCTCCACTTTTCCTTCTTCTACTCTACAGCCCACATAATTCTGAAAAAAAAAAAGTTTAATTTGATTATGTCACACACATACCCTCACAGTGCTACACTGCCTTCATAATATAATTTAACTCTATCAGATGTTCTAAATGACCACACATAATCCCATGACTGCTTATGTCTCTAGACTTCCCTCTCACCAGTCCCTGCTCTCATGTCTCCCTTCCCCAATAAAACACACCAAAATAGAAATGCCATGCAGATTGTAGTATCCAAATTGACCACAGCAATATTTCTATTCCATGATGCTGATACAGAGGCATACTACTCCTGCTCAAAAAGTGAAGTCGAGGGGTGCCTAGGTGGCTTAGTTGGTTAAGCAACTGCCTTCAACTCTGGTCATGATCCCAGAGACCTGGAATCAAGTCTCACATTGGGTTCCCAGCTCTGCAGGGAGTCTGCTTCTCCAGCTGACCTTCTTCCCTCTCATGCTCTCTCTCACTCTCTCTCTCTCAAATGAATAAACAAAATCTTTAAAAAATAATAAAAAATAAAAAATAAACATTGATTTAAAAAAAAAGTGAAGGCTAATTTCCCTCCCCTGAATATAGTCCAGCTTTAGTGACTCACTTTTTTTTTTTTTAAAGCTTTACTAAGGAATAATTGACAAAACTGTCAGTGTACAGCCTGGTGATTTAATATACATGCATATTGTGAGATGATTTCCTTCCTAAAGTTAATGAAAACTTCAACCAATTCACATATTTATGCTTCACCCCTTTTTTGGTGAGAACATTTAAATTCTACTTTCAGCAAATTTTAATTGTACAATATAATGTTATCAACTATAGTCACCATGCTACATGTTAGATCTTCAAAACTTACTCAAAACTGAAATTTTGTATCATTTTACCAACCCCTCCCTATTTTCCACACCCCAGTTACTTTTCTACTATTTCTATGAACTCAATTATTTTTCTACCTCCCTCCCTCTCTTTCTCTTTCTCTCTCTCTCTTTCCTCCTTTCTTTCTTTATTTTATTTTATTTTTTTTCAGTGTTCCAAAATTCATTGTTTATGCACCACACCCAGTGCTCCATGCATTACATGCCCTGCATAATACCCACCACCAGGCTCACCAAATCCCCCACACCCTTCCCCTCCAAACCCTCAGTTTGTTTCTCAGAGTCCAGAGTTTCTCATGGTTTATCTCCCCTCCAATTTCCCCCAGCTCACTTCTCTTATCCATCTCCCAATAGTACTAGAAGCCCTAACAACAACAATCAGACAATAAAAAGAAATAAAAGATATTCAAATTGGCAAAGAAGTCAAACTCTCTCTCCACAGATGACATGATACTTTATAAGGAAAACCCAAAAGATGCCACCCCTAAACTGCTAGAACTCATACAGCAATTCAGTAATGTGGCAGGATACAAAATCAATGTATAGAAATCACTTGCTTTCTTATACACTAACAATGAAAATATAGAAAGGGATATTAGAGAATTGATTCCATTTACTATAGCACCAAGAACCATAAGATACCTTGGAATAAACCTAACCAAAGACGTAAAGGATCTGTACTCGAAGAACTACAGAACACTCATGAAAGAAATTGAAGAAGACACAAAAAGATGGAAGAGCATTCCATGCTCATGGATTGGAAGAATAAACATTGTTAAAATGTCTATACTGCCTAGAGCAATCTATACTTTCAATGCCATCCCAATCAAAATTCCACCAGCATTTTTCGAAGAGCTGGAACAAACAATCCTAAAATTTGTATGGAACCAGAAGAGATGCCAAATTGCTAAGGAAATGTTGAAAAAGAAAAACAAAACAGGGGGCATCATGTTGCCTGATTTCAAACTACACTACAAAGCTGTGATCACCAAGACAGCATGGTACTGGCACAAAAACAGACACATAGACCAGTGGAACAGAGGAGAGAGCCCAGATATGGACCCTCAACTCTATGGTCAAATAATCTTCGACAAAGCAGGAAAAAATATACAGTGGGAAAAGACAGTCTCTTCAATAAATGGTGCTGGGAATTGGACAGCTATGTGTAGAAGAATGAAACTCAACCATTCTCTTACACCATACACAAAGATAAACTCGAAATGGATAAAAGACCTCAACATGAGGCAGGAATCTATCAAAATCCTGGAGGAGAACATGGGCAGTAACCTCTTCGACATCGGCCACAGCAACTTCTTGCAAGACATGTCTCCAAAGGCAAAGGAAACAAAAGCGAAAATGAACTTTTGGGACTTCTTCAAGATCTAAAGCTTCTGCACAGCAAAGGAAACAGTTAACAAAACAATGAGGCAACCCGTGGAATTGAAGAAGATATTTGCAAATGACACTATAGACAAAGGGCTGATATCCAAGATCTATAAAGAACTCCTCAAACTCAACACACACAGAACAGATAAGCACGTCAAAAAATGGGCAGAAGACATAAACAGACACTTCTCCAAAGAAGATATACAAATGGCTAACAGACGCATGAAAAAATGCTCATCACCTTTAGCCATCAGGGAGATTCAAATCAAAACCACATTGAGATACCACCTTACACCAGTTAGAATGGCCAAAATTAGCAAGACAGCAAACAACAAGTGTTGGAGAGGATGTGGAGAAAGGGGAACCCTCTTATATTGTTGGTGGGAATGCAAGCTGGTGCAGCCACTTTGGAAAACAGTGTGGAGATTCCTTTAGAAATTAAAAATAGAGCTACCCTATGACCTTGCAATTGCACTACTGGGTATTTACCTCACAGATACAGATGTAGTGAAAAGTAGGGCCATCTGTACCCCAATGTTCATAGCAGCAATGGCCACAGTCACCAAACTGTGGAAAGAACCGAGATGCCCTTCAACGGATGAATGGATAAAGAAGATATGGTCCCTATATACAATGGAGTATTATGCCTCCATCTGAAGGGATGAATACCTAATTTTTGTATCAACATGGATGGGAATGGAAGAGATTATGCTGAGTGAAATAAGTCAAGCAGAGAGAGTGAATTATCATATGGTTTCAGTTACTTGTGGAGCTTAAGGAATAACACAAAGGACATTGGGAGATGGAGAGGAGAAGTTAGTTTAGTGACTCACTTCTGATAAGTGAAATTCTGTATAAGTAATGCTGCATGATTTCCAGTACCAGGTCATAATGTCAATATAGTTTCAGACTGATGTTCTCCTCTACCCTGAATGACCAAATATGAAGCCCAGCTACTATACTGGAGATATCATGATGAGAAATCATGTAGAGATAGAGGGAGAGGCATAAGGTCCACCTTTTCCAACCCTAATAACTTATGTGTAGGCACCAGATATATGAATAAGTCACCTTCATATTTTTTCAACTCCAAGGCCTTGAGCTAAACCTATGGTGAGTGGAACAAATGTAAACATTCTTATGAACTGCCTAGCATGAAGATTCATAAGTAAAACATAGGCCATGAACTTGTGGGATAGTTTGCTACACAGCAAGGAGAAGTAAAATAAGCAGTCACACACAACCTAGCTGTATTAAACTATTTTAAATTCCCAGGTGTTGCTTGGTCTACTTTGTGTACTTTATACCTGGAACATTCTCTTTTTTTCTCTACCCTTTTAGCTATATAATAGCTTTTTCCTTCAGGATTCAGTATAGAAATTGCTTTTGAGCCTTTTCTAATTCTACCAAGATTGTGTTGGTTAATTCTGTGTGCCTTTATAACATCTATATTTACACCAAACATTAATTATAATTCTAAAAGATATTTAAATTGCTTTAGTTCTTTTAAGTGTGTATGTCCCATGAAGTCCGGGACATCACTGTATCTCTAGAAAGTAGCAACACTGTCTGAGACCAAAATTATTGTTGGATAAATAAATGAAAATAGATCACATGTAAAATTGGGTTAAGAAATTCAAGTAATGCTTGATGCCAGGATGAAGATTATTGCAAAATTAATAACTTAATAACAACTGGTATCACCAGTGGAACACCTGCTACAGATCAGTTGCCATTACAAAAACACCTTATAGGAATTATCCCATTTAAATTGTAATTCGATCCTATAAAAAGGTACAGGCTCAAGTATAGCCTTTGTTATCTTGGTTCAAATCCCAGCTTCACTCAACTTTTTTATCTGCAAAGCACTGCTCAAGTCAGTTGAATTCTCTCAGTTTTCTCATCCATAATACAAAAATAAAATCATTTTAATATGAGAACTAAATGAAATCATGTATATATTATGCCCAGTATATGATAGATATTCCATGAATTATATTTACTATCATTTTCATTTTTCAAATGAAGAAACTGAGACAGGTAAAGATATATAGAAAGTTAAATAACTTTCCCAAGGTCATATGGCCAGTAAGAGGCACAGCTAGAATTTCATCATAAGTCTATCAGACCTACACGCATGCAACAAGCCAGGATGCTGTACATTACACTCATTCTTTCCCAATTTAGCACTTTGACATTTACTCATTACATGCCCTATTCTGGTAATTCATACTTTTAAATGACAGCCTTACTGAATGTCAAGGGGAGGAGTGAACAATTAAAGAGGAAGATGTTAATGCAGAAGCATTAACTCACTGAATGAGGGACTCTAAATAAAAGTATCATACTAAGGTAATGTACCCATTGGCTAAAAAGTAAACAATACTTAAATGTTATAAAAATTTATTTATTTTCATTTTTTTTTCTTTCTCTTTGTTAAGGTATATTTTTATTTAAATTCAATTAATTAACGTAATGTATTATTAGTTTCAGAGGCAGAGGCCAGTGATTTATCAGTCTTCTTTTTAAATTTTTTTAAGATTTTATTTATTTATCTGAAAGGAAGAGAGAGAGAACACAAGCAGGGGGAGAAGCAGAGGCAGAGGGAGAAGGAGCCTGATCCAGGACTCCATCCCAAGACCCTGGGATCATGACCTGAGCTGAACACAGATGCTTAACAGACTGAGCCACCCAGGTGCCCCCCATCAGTCTTATATAGCACCCAGTGCTCATTACCTCATGTGACCTCCTTAATGTCCATCACCCCATTACCCCATCCCCCAACCCACCTCCCCTCCAGCATGATTCCTATGATTCCATCATGATTCTCATGATTCCTATGGAATCAAATCCAGTTTGATTCCTATGATTAAGAGTCTCTTACAGATTGTCTCCCTCTCTGATTATGCTTATTTTATTTTTCTCTCCCTTTCCCTATGATCCTGTTTTTTTTTCTTAAATTCCACATATGAGAGAGATCATATAATTTTCTTTCTCTGAGTGACTTATTTTACTTAGCATTATACCCTTTAGTTCCACCCACATCCCTATAAATGGCAAGATCTAAATTTTTGATGGCTGAGTAATATTCCAGTGTGTGTGTGTGTGTGTGTGTGTGTGTGTGTGTGTGTGTGTGTGTGATATATATATATATAATCACATCTTCTTTATCCATTCATCTGTCTGTGGACATCTGGGCTCTTTCCATAGTTTGGATATTGTGGACATTGCCATTATAAACATTGGAGTGCAAGTACCCCTTCAGATCACATTTGTATCTTTGGGGTAAATACCTAGTAGTGCCATTCTGGGTCATAAGGTAGCTTTATTTTCAACTATTTGAGGAACCTTACAATGTTTTCCAGAGTGGCTGCCTCAGCTTCCATTCCTACCAACAGTGTAAGAGGGTTTCCCTTTCTCCACCTCCTCACCAACATCTGGCATTTCCTGACTTGCTAATTTTAGCCATTCTGACCGCTGCAAGGTGATATATCATTGTGATTTTGATTTGTATTTCCCTGATGCTGAGTCATGTTGAGCAGTGTCTGTTGGCCATTTGGATGTTCTCTTTGGAGAAATTTCTGTTCATGTCTTCTGCTTATTTCTTGACTGGATTATTTGGGGGTTTTCTGGGTGTTGAGTTTGATAAGTTCCTTATAGATTTTGGATACTAGCCCTTTATCTGATAAAATATTTGCAAATATCTTCTCCCATTTTGTCAGTTGTCTTTTGGTGTTGTCAACTGTTACCTTTGCTGTGCAAAAGATTTTTACCTTGATGAAGTCCCAGCAATGCATTTTTTTTCCTTTTTTTCCTTTGCCTTTGGAGACGTGTCTAGCAAGAAGTTGCTGCAGCCAAGCTCACAGCCGTTGCTGCCTGTGTTCTCCTCCAGGATTTTGATGAATTCCTGTCTCATATTTAGGTCTTTCATCCATTTTGAATCTATTTTTGTGTATGGTGTAAGTAAATGGTCCAGTTTCATTCTTCTGCATATGGCTGTCCAATTTTCCCAAAACCATTTGTTGAAGAAACTATCTTTTTTCCATTGGATATTTTTCTTGCTTTGTTGAAGATTAGTTGACCATAGAGTTGAGTGTCCATTTCTGGGCTCTCTATTCTATTCCACTGATCTATGTGTCTGTTTTTATGCCAGTACCATACTGTCTTGATGATTACAGCTTTGTATAATAGGGCTTGAAGTCTGGAAGTATGATACCACCAGCTTTGGTTTTCTTTTTCCACATTCCTTTGGCTTTACAGGGGTGTTTTCTGGTTCCATATAAATTTTAAGATTATTTGTTCCAACTCTGTGAAAAAAAAAGTTGATGGTATTTCAATAGGGATTGCATTGAATGTATAGACTGATTTGGGTAGAATAGACATTTTAACAGTATTTTTTCTTCCAATCCATGAGCATGGAACATTTTTCCATTTCTGTGTCTTCTTCAGTTTTTTTGATGTGTGTTCTATAATTTTCTGAGCATAGCTCCTTTGCCTCCTTGCTTAGGTTTATTCCTAGGTATCTGATGGTTTGGGGTGCAATTGGAAATGGGATTGACTCCTTAATTTCCTTTTCTACTGACTCATTATAAGTGTATACAAATGCAACTGATTTCTGTGCACTGATTTTATATCCTGCCACTTTGCTGAATTCCTGTATGAGTTTTAGCAATTTGGGGGTAGAGTCTTCTGGGTTTTCCACATAGAGTATTATGGCATCTGCAAAGAGTGAGAGTTTCACTTCTTCATGCTGATTTGGGTACTTTTATTTCTTTTTACCATCCAATTGCTGAGACTGCTTTCAGTATTATGTTGAACAACAGTAGTGATAGCAGACATCCCTGCCATGTTCCTGACCTTAGAGGAAAAGATCTCAGTTTTTCCCCTTTGAGAATTATATTCACTGTGGGCTTTTGTATATAGCTTTTATGATATTGAGGTATGTTCCCCTATCCTATACTGTGCGAGTTTCAATGAAGAAAGGATGTTTTACTTTGTCAAATGCTTTTTCTGCATCTATTGAGAGAATCATATGGTTCTTATCCTTTCTTGTATTTATGTAGTGTATCACATTAATTTATTTGCAGATGTTGAACCACCCTTGCTAAATCCAGCTTGGTTGTGGTGAATAATCCTTTTAATGTACTGCTGGATCCTATTGATATTATCTTGGTGAGAATTTTTGAATCCTTGTTCATCAGGGATATTGGTCTGTAATTCTCCTTTTTGGTGAGGTCTCTGTCTGGTTTTAGGATCAAGGTAATGCTTGCCTTATAGGAAGAGGTTGGAAGTTTTCCTTCCATTTCTGTTTTTTGAAACAGCTTCAGAAGAATAGGTATTAATTCTTCCTTAAATGTTTTGTAATGTTTGGTAGAATTCCCCTGGGAAGCCACCTGGCCCTGAACTCTTGATTGCTCAGAGATTTTTCATTACTGCTTCAATTTCCTTGCTGATTATGGGTCTGTTCGGGTTTTCTATTTCCTTCTGGTTCAGTTTTGGTAGTTTATACTTCTCTAGAAATGCATCTACTTCTTCCATATTGCCTAATCTGTTGGCATATAGTTGCTCATATTATAGTCTTATAGTTGTTTGTATTTCCTCACTGTTGTGATCTCTTCTCTTCCATTCATGATTTTATTTATTTGGGTACTTTCTCCTTTCTTTTTGATAAGTCTGGCCAGGGGTTTATCAATCTTGTTAATTCTTTCAAAGAACCGTCTCCTAGTTTCTTTGACATGTTTACTGTTCTTTTGGTTTCTGTTTCATTGATTTCTGCCCTAATCTTTATTCATTCTCTTCTTCTGCTGGGTTTAGGCTTTATTTGCTGTTCTTTCTCCAGCTCCTTTAGGTGGAAGGTTAGGTTGTGTATTTGAGATTTTTCTCGTTTCTTAAGGAGCACTTCTGTTGCTATACACTTTCCTCTTAAGACCATCTTCGCTGCATCCCAAAGGTTTTGAAGAGTTGTGTTTTCATTTTCATTTGTTTCCTTGAATTTATTAAATTATTCTTTAATTTCCTGGTTGATCTGTTCACTCTTTAGTAGGATACTCTTTAGCTTCCATGTATTTAAGTTCTTTCCAAATTCCCCCTTATGATTGAGTTTAAGTTTTAAAGCATTATAGTATGAAAATATTCAGGAAATGATCCCAATCTTTTGGAACTGGTTGAAACATGATTTGTGGCCCAGGATGTGATCTATTCTGGAGAATGTTCCATATTCACTCAAGAAGAATGTTTATTCTATTGCTTTGGGATGAAATGCTCTGAGTATATTTGTGAAGTCCATCTGATCCAGTGTGTCATTCAAAGTCCTTGTTTCCTTATTGATCTTCTGCTTAGATGGTCTATACATTGCTGTGAGTAAGGTGCTAAAGTCTCCTACTATTATTGTATTATTATCAATGTGTTTCTTAAATTTTGTTATTAATTGGCTTATATAATTGGCTGTTCCCAAGTTAGGGCCATATATATTTATAATTGTTAGATATTCTTATTGGATAGACTCTTTAATTATGATATAGTGTCCTCTTCATCTTTTATTACAGTCTTTGATTTAAAATCTAGTTTGTCTGATTTAAGGATTGCCACCCCCAGCTTTCTTTTGATGTCCATTAGCATCATAAATGGCTTTCCATCCCCTCACTTTAAATCTGGAGGTGTCATTGGGTCTAAAATGAGTTTCTTGCAGATAGCATATCAATGGGTCTTGCTTTTTTATCCAATCTGATTCCATGTCTCTCGATTCAGCATTTAGTCCATTTACATTCAAAGTAACTATTGAAAGATATGAATTTAGTGCTGTTGAATTACCTGTAAAGTCACTGTTTCTGTATATTGTCTCTGTTCTATTCTGGTTACTTTGGGGCTCTCTCTTCACTTGAAGGATCCCTTTTAATATTTTTTGTAGGGCTAGTTTGGTGACCAAAAATTATTTTAGTTTCTGTTTGTCCTGAAAGCTTTTTATCTCTCCTATTTTACATGACACCCTAGTCATGTAATAAAGTATATAATAAAGTCATGTAATAAAGAATAAAGTATTCTTGGCTGCAAATTTTTCTCATTTAGCAACCTGAAAATATCATGCCAGTCCTTTCTGGTCTGCCAGGTCTCTGTGGATAGGTCTGCTGCCAGTCTAATGTTTCTACCCTTGTAGATTATGGACCTCTTGTGAGCTGCTTTCGGGATTTCCTCTTTGTTCTGAGATTTGCACATTTCACTATTATATTTTGGGGTGTCGACCTATTTTTATTGATTTTGAGGGGGCTCTCTGTATTTCCTCAACTTGGATGCCAGGTTAGGGAAGTTCTCTGCTATAATTTGTTCCAATATGCCTTCTACCCCTCTCTATCTTTCCTTTCTCCTGGATATAGTTATTCTAATATTGTTTCACTTTATGGTATCACTATCTCTCAAATCCTCCACTTGTGATACAGTAGTTTATCTCCCTTTTTCTCAGTTTCTTTATTCTCCATTATTTTGTCTTATATATCACTAATTCTCTCTTCTGCCTCATTTATCCTAGCAGTTAGAACCTCCATTGTGTATTGCATCTCATTAATAGTCTTTTTTATTTCAACTTGGTTAGATTTTAGGTTTTTTATTTCTCTAGAAAGGGATTCTCTAGTGTCTTCTATGCTTTTTCCAAGCCCAACTAATATCTTTATTATCATTTATTCTGAATTCTAGTTCTGACATCTTACTTATGCCCATGCTGATTAGGTCCCTGGCGGTCAGTACTGCCTCTTTGCCTCTTGTTCTCTATTTTGATGTGAGTTTGTCCATCTTGTCATTCTGTCCAGAGAAAATGGATGAACAAGAGAATAAAATAGTAAGATGGCAACAACGATCCCAGAGAAATATACACTAAACAAATCAGAAGAGACCCAAAAATGATAAAAATAAAAATAAATACATTAAAAATTTTTAAAACAGAAAATATAAACAGAAAGGTGAATAGAATAGAGCAGTACACTAGGTTCTGGGTTAGTACACTAGGTTAGAAGGAACTGTATCCCAAAATTGTAAAGAAGGAAAAACTTACATATATACAAAAATAAAATTTAATTCTATGAAAGGATGGAATGTAACAGTAAAAATGAAAATGAGGGCACCTGGGCGGCTCAGTGGGTTAAGCCACTGTCTTCGGCTCAGGTCATGATCCCAGGGTCCTGGGATCGAGTCCCGCATCGGGCTCTCTGCTCAGCAGGGAGCCTGCTTCCCTCTCTCTCTCTCTCTGCCTGCCTCTGTCTACTGTGATCTCTCTCTGTCAAATAAATAAATAAAATCTTTAAAAAAAAATCTTTAAAAAAAATGAAAATGAAAACATGTTTTTAAAAAAGAGTTGATAAAATAAATTGGTTGAAAAAGGAAAGAGAAAAAGTTAAAACAGAAAGAATAAAGAAATATGGGGGGGAAATCATGAATTCTAAGTGCTGTATTCTCTTAGCACTGGAGTTTTGCATTCTCAATGATTGGTAATTTTGGCCTTTGCTACATGTTCTTGCTGATCTTCTGGGGGATGGGCCTTTTGTACTGGTTCTCAAGTGTCTCTGCTACAGGCAGAATTGAACCACCATTGCCAGGGGGCAAGGCTAAATAATCTGTTCTGCATTGCTCTCTGTGGCTTTTGTTCCCTGAGGACTTTCTGTACAACTTTAGAGGATGAAAATAAAAATGGCAGCCTTCCAGTATCCACCCCTGGAGCCAAGAGCATGGGGCCCCACTCCTTAGTGCACCCTCAGGGAAAAGCTGTCAATCACTCCTGCCTCCCTGGTCTCCATCAGCACTCTGTGCTCACCCAGCCTGTGACTAAGCATTTGTGACTCAGGCACAGGACCCCATTTCCATTCTCTAGACCCTGCAGACTCCTGTAGTGCACACCCTTGCCACTCCTCTTGGGAGACAAAGGGATGTCTCACCAGTTCTGCCACTTGTTTGGGCCTCTGCTTGGAGAACAGTCACCCAACTATGTAGTGGTTCATGGTTTACGGCACCCCCCAAGCTGAGAGTCCACTGGGCTCACTGATTTAAGCCAACTTCCCTGCTTTGATGTCTGGGAACTCTGCCATACGCAGGCACCCCCAGTCTTCCTGTGACCCTGAGGATCCTGAGACCACACTCTCCCACCTAGGATTCCAATCCACTTTTTCACCTGAGTGCCTTTCAGGCAAGGACATCCCTCAATAGAGAAGACCTCTAAAAGTTGTGATTTTGTGCTTCCCTGCTATATCACTTTCTGGTAGCCAGCTTATGGAGGCTCCCTCCCCCTGTGTTTTCTCTTCCTATACATCACCTCAGATTTACTTCTCCAAACCTCCCACCTTGCTGAACATGGTCACTTTTCTATTTATAGAGTTGCTGCTATACTTTTCTGAGATCTCCTGTTGAGTTTGCAGGTACTCAGAATGATTTGAAAGCTATCTAGCTGAAATCATGAGACCGGCTGAAACTAAGGTCTCCTAACCCTCCACCATCTTAGACTCCTGAATGTTGTAAAAATTTAAACACTAATTTGACCCAACCAAAATTCTGATACTGCTATGTTGAGAGGAGATGGTGCTGAGGGAATGAGAAGTATTTCAACATGATAAGCCCTCTCTGTCATGGAAGGAAGTCAACATATGATTTCTAAAGTCAATAACTAAGAAATAGCTATACATACATATTATTTAGAAATAAAAGCTAAGGAAGGTTCCAGTCCAAGGCAATGATATATAAGGTTCCTGAACGTACCTCTTTCCAAGACACACCAAATTTATAACTAGATTTGGATAAATTCCCTCTGGAAGAGCCCAGAAACTGTTAAGTGACTCCTACACATTGGATGAAGAAGAAAATGCCCACATCAAATGGGCAGGAAAGGCTGAGATACACTCACCCTAAACCCCACCCCAGACATAGAAACATATAATCAAGAACGAACTCAAAACGCTAAGATCCTCCCTGAAGAGTGAAGGTTTGGACTCAACATCTAGCTCCCCAGCTTTTTATTTTATTTTATTTTTTCAGTTTTCAAGATTCATTGTATATGCACCACACCCAATACTTCATGCAATACATGCCCTGTTAATACTCACCACCAGGCTCACCTAATCCCCCACCCCCTCCCCTCTGAAACCCTCAGTTTGTTTCTCAGAGTTCACAGTCTCTCATGGTTCAAATTTTAAGATTTTTACTTAAGCAACAGGTCCCCAAAACACCTACCTCAGAAAGCCAAAGGGGCTGGCATCCAAAAGACCCACAAAACTATAGCAAACAAATAATAGTAATTAATGGTCTCATAAGAATTGAGTGGATATGGTCCCACGGATCAGTATAGAGAAAGCAGAGAGAAACATCTGTCTCCCAGTCTTTCCCAAAAGAGGCCTATTTGCATACTTTAAAAGCTGCCACCTCAGGGTCGAGGTTCTAACTTAACACACACCTAGGGGCTTACTGTGGTTGTCCCCAGAGACTGGGCAGGCCACCAGACACCATCTCTCTGTTTTCCCTCTGGCCCATTTTGGGTCACTGATATTTCCCAGGAAGGAGCTTGAGCACATGAATGACAGCTCAGCTTTTGTAGCTCCTAAACAAAACCATTGGTTACCTGACTCTAGTGGCTGGGGGGGGGGGGGGGCGGTGGTTGAGCTGCATTTATAGGCTTTACAGGACTGTAGCCAAAAAGAAACAGTTATTACCTGGCTGTCTATAAGGTTCACTTCCTTCAGGAGAACTCTCAGTCAAGACTGGAACAGCTGGCTATTTTATCTAATATGTAGAAAGCAATACAGAGAGTTGAGAAAATGAAGAACCAGATGAATATATTTCAAATAAAAGAAAAAAACAAAACTCTAGAAGCAGGCCTTAATGAAATGGAGATAAGTGATTTATGCGATAAAATGTTCAAAATAATGGTCATAAAGATACTAAGTCAGTAGAAGAATGTATGAACAAATCGAGAATTTCAACAAAAAGAGAAAATATAAGAAATCACTAAACATAAATCATAGAGAAATATATAATAATTGTACTGAAAAAAATTCAATAGCAGGCTCAACAGCATACTACATCAAGTGGAAAAAAGTATCAGCTAGCTTGAAGACAGTGGAATTCATTCAATTTAGAGGAGCAAAAGGAAAAAAAGGAATAAAGACAATTTGAGACATATAGAACACCATCAATCAGACCAATATTCTCACTATAGGAGAGCCCTTAAATAGAAGACAGAAAGAAAGGGGCAGAAATATTAATTTAAAAAATAATGATTATAAGCTTTCCTAACCTGGGGAAAGAAACAGACATCCAGATCCAAGATGTCCAGAAAGTGCCAGACAAGATGAATCCAAAAAGATTCACACCCCAACACATTATAAGTGTACTGTCAAAAGTGAAAGAAAAGAATCATAAAAGCAGAAGAGAGAAACTACTTCTTACTTCCAAGAGAATACCTATTAGATTATCAGCAGCTTTTTCTGCATAAATTTTGCAGGCCAGCAGGGAGTCACATGATATACTTAAAGTGCTAACAGAAAAAACTACCAACCAGTCATACTCTACTCAGCAAAACTGTCCTGAGAACTGAAGGAGAAATAGAGTTTTTCAGACAAGTGAAAGCTGAAGTAATTCATCACCACTAAGCCACCTTATAAAAAAATAATAAAGGGATTTCTTCAAGCTGAAATGAATGAATGCTACTTAGTAAAAGGAAAACATATGAAAGTATAAATTTCACTGATAAAAATAGAGATATAATTAGATTCCAAATACTCTAATATTGGAAAGGTGGTGGATGAATCACTTACAAATTTAGCAAAAAGGTTAACTGTGATAATTTATTAATGGATACATAAGGTTAAAAAAACATAAATTGACACATCAAACACAATGTGGGCAGGAAGTAAAATACAGTGCTTTAGTGTACATGCATGATTAGGTTATTATCAGTTTAAAATAAGCTGTTAGGTAAATAAACTGTTTCAGGTAATCACAGTAACCACAAAGCTAAAATCTATAGTAGATATACAAAAAAAAAAAAAAAGAAAGAAAGAAAGGAATTTAAGCATGCCACTACAGAATGTCATCAAATCACAGAGTCACAAATAACAGAAGAAAAGAATAAAGTAGCTACAAAACAGCCATAATACTATTAACAAAATGGCAATATCTATCCATACCCATCATAATGACCTTAAATGTAAATGGACTAAATTCTCAAATTAAAAGAGTATCTGAATGGATTAAATAAAATAAAATAAAAAAGCCAATGGCAAGGAGCAAATATATGCTGCCTACAAGAGACTTAACTTCAGATTTTAAAGACACACACAGATGGGAAGGGATATAAAAAGATATTCCATATAATATAATGATAAAGGGGCCAGTCCAATAAAAGGTGTTCTTAACATATAAAGCAAATATTAACAGACATGAAGGAAGAAATTGATTGCAATACAGTAATACTAAGGGACTTCAGTACTCCACACTCAACAATGGATAAATCATTTAGACAGAAAATCAATAAGGAAACATGGATTTAACAGATGTTCATAGAAAATTTCATCCAAAAGCAGCAGAATATGCATTTTTTTAAGTGTACATGGAACATTCTCTGGGACAGATTATATATAAGACCACAGAAAAAGTCCTAGTAGATTTAAGAATATTAAAATCATAGCAAGCATCTTTTGCAACAAAATGGTATGAAATTAGAAATCAATTATAAGAAGAAAACAAAAATTTACAAATATGTGAAGATTAAACAACATATTACCAAACAACCAACTGAGTCAAAAAAGACATTAACAGAGAAATTAAAAAAAAAAAAACCTTAAAACAAATGAAAACAGAAATTCAACATATCAAAACTTGTGGGATTCTGCAAAAGCTGTTCTAAGAGGGAAGTTTATAGTGATACACTCCTACATTTAAAAAAAAGAGAGAGAGAAAGAGAGAGAGACTTCCACCTGGGAGGAGGAGTCAAGATGGTGGAGGAGTAGCAGGCTGAGATGGCATCAGATAGCAGGAGTTCAGCTAGGTAGTTATCAAACCATTCCGAACACCCACAAATCCAACAGGAGATCAAAGAGAAGAAGAGCAAGTGATACCATAAGATGAAACAATATTAGAATAATTGGGATTCCAGAAGAAGAAGAAAGGCAGAAGGTATATTGGAGTGAATTATTGTAGAATTTCCCTTATATGGCAAAGGGAACAAGCATCAAAATCCAGGAGGCACAGAGAACCCCCCTCAAAAGCCATAAGTATAGGTCCACACCCTGTCAAATAATAGTAAAACTTACAAGTTCTAGTGACAAAGAGAAAATCCTGAAAGCAGCCCAGGACAAGAAGTCTGCAACATACAATGGTAAAAATATTAGATTAGCAGCAGACTTATCCACAGAGACCTGACAGGCCAAAAAAACTGGCACGATATATTCAGAGCACTAAATGAGAAAAACATGCAGCCAAGAATACTATTTCCAGCTAGGTTATCATTGAAAATAGAAGGAGAGATAAAAAGCTTCCAGGACTGGGACGCCTGGGTGGCTCAGTTGGTTGGACAACTGCCTTCGGCTCAGGTCATGATCCCGGAGTCCTGGGATAGAGTCCCGCATCAGGCTCCCAGCTCCACGGGGAGTCTGCTTCTCCCTCTGACCTTCTCCTCGCTCATGCTCTCCCTCACTGTCTCTCTCTCTCAAATAAATAAATAAAAAATCTTAAAAAAAAAGCTTCCAGGACAAAGAAAAACTAAAAGAGTTTGTAAACACCAAAGCTGCTCTATAGGAAATATTGAAAGGGGTCCTCTAAGCAAAGAGATAGCCTAAAAGTAGTAGACCAGAAAGGAACAGAGACAGTATACAGTAACTGTCACCTTACAGGCAATACAATGGCACTAAATTTGTATCTCTCAATAGTTACCCTGAATGTAAATGGGCTAAATGCCCCAATCAAAAGACACAGGGTATCAGAATGGATAAAAAAACAAAATCCATCAATATGCTGTCTACAAGAAACTCATTTTAGACCCAAAGACACCTTCAGATTTAAAGTGAGGGGATGGAAAACAATTTACCATGCTAATGTACATCAAAAGAAAGCTGGGGTGGCAATCCTTATATCAGATCAATTAGATTTTATGCCAAAGACTGTAATAAGAGATGAGGAAGGACACTATACTATACTCAAAGGGTCTGTCCAACAATGGATATAATAATTTTAAATATCTATGCCCCTATGTAGCAGCCAACTACATAAACCAATTAATAAAAAAATCAAAGTAACACACTAATAATAATACAATAATAGTAGGGGACTTTAACACCCCCCTCACTGAAATAGATCATCTAAGCAAAAGATCAACAAGGAAATAAATGCCTTAAATGACACACTAGACCAGATGGACATCACAGATATATTTACAATATTCCATCCCAAAACAACAGAATACACATTCTTCTCTAGTCCACATGGAACATTCTCCAGAAAAAAGCACATCCTGGGTCACAAGTCAGGTCTCAACTGGTATCAAAAGATTGGGATCATTCACTGCATATTTTCAGATCAAGATGTTCTGAAACTAGAACTCAATCACAAGAGGAAAGTTGGAAAGAACTCAAATACATGGAGACTAAAGAGCATCCTCCTAAAGAATAAATGGGTCAACCAAGAAATTAAAGACTTTTAAAAAAAAATTCATGGAAACAAATGAAATGAAAACATAACTGTTCAAGATCTTTGGCACACAGCAAAGGCGGTCCTGAGAGGAAAGTGTATAGTGATATAAGCCTTGCCCAAGAAACAAGAAAGGTCTCAAGTACACAACCTAACCCTACACTTAAAGGAGCTGGAGAAAGAACAGCAAAAAAAGCCTAAACCCAGCAAGAGAAGAGGAATAATAAAGATCAGAGTAGAAATCAATGAAATAATTTATATGGAACCAGAAAAGACCTCGAAGAGCCAAAGGAATATTGAAAAAGAAAGCCAAAGTTGGTGGCATCACAATCCCGGACTTCAAGCTCTATTACAAAGCTGTCATCATCAAGACAGCATGGTACTGGCACAAAAACAGACACACAGATCAATGGAACAGAATAGAGAGCCCAGAAATAGACCCTCAACTCTATGGTCAACTAATCTTCAACAAAGCAGTAAAGAATGTTCAATGGAAAAAAGACAGCCTCTTCAATAAATGGTGTTGGGAAAATTGGACAGCCACATGCAGAAAAATGAAATTGGATCATTTCCTTACACCACACATGACAACAGACTCAAAATGGATGAAGGACCTCAATGTGAGAAAGGAATCCATCAAAATCCTTGAGGAGAACACAGGCAGCAACCTCTTCGACCTCAGCCGCAGCAACATCTTCCTAGGAACATCGCCAAAGGCAAGGGAAGCAAGGGCAAAAATGAACTATTGGGATTTTATCAAGATCAAAAGCTTTTGCACAGCAAAGGAAAGAGTTAACAAAACCAAAAGACAACTGACAGAATGGGAGAAGATATTTGCAAACGACATATCAGATAAAGGGCTAGTGTCCAAAATCTATAAAGAACTTAGCAAACTCAACACCCAAAGAACAAATAATCCAATCAAGAAATGGGCAGAAGACATGAACAGACATTTCTGCAAAGACATCCAGATGGCCAACAGACACATGAAAAAGTGCTCCATATCACTCGACATCAGGGAAATACAAATCAAAACCACAATGAAATATCACCTCACACCAGTCAGAATGGCTAAAATGAACAAGTCAGGAAATGACAGATGCTGGTGAGGATGCGGAGAAAGGGGAACCCTCCTACACTGTTGGTGGGAATGCAAGCTGGTGCAACCACTCTGGAAAACAGCATGGAGGTTCCTCAAAATGTTGAAAATAGAACTACCCTATGACCCAGCAATTGCACTGCTGGGTATTTACCCTAAAGATATGAACGTAGTAATCTGAAGGGGCACGTGCACCCGAAATTTTATAGCAGCAATGTCTACAATAGCCAAACGATGGAAAGAACCTAGATGTCCATCAACAGACAAATGGATAAAGAAGAGGTGGTATATATACACAGTGGAATACTATGCAGCCATCAAAAGAAATGAAATCTTGCCATTTGCGATGACGTGGATGGAACTAGAGGGTATCATGCTTAGCGAAATAAGTCAATCAGAGAAAGACAACTATCATATGATCTCCCTGACATGAGGGAGAGGAGATGCAACATGGGGAGTTAAGGGGGTAGGAGAAGAGTAAATGAAACAAGAGGGGATTGGGAGGGAGACAAACCATAAGTGACTCTTAATCTCACAAAACAAACTGAGGGTTGATGGGGGGAGGGGGGTTGGGGGGGTGGGGTTATGGACATTGGGGAGGGTATGTGCTATGGTGAGTGCTATGAAGTGTGTAAACTGGGCGATTCACAGACCTGTACCCCTGGGGATAAAAATATATTATATATTTATAAAAAATAAAATTTAAAAAAAAAAATCAATGAAATAGAAACCAAAATAACAGTAGAACAAATCAACAAAACTAGGAGCTGGTTCTTTGAAAGAATTAATAAGATCAATAAACCCCTGGCCAGACTAATCAAAAAGAAAAGAGAAAGGACCCAAGTTAATAAAATCATGAATGAAAGAGAAGAGATCATAGCCAACACCAAAGAAATACAAACAATTATAAGAACACATTATGAGCAACTATATGCCAGCAAATTTGACAATCTGGAAGAAATGGATGCATTCCTAGAGATATATAAACTACCAAAACTGAACCAGAAAGAAATAGAAAACCTGAACAGACCCATAACCAGTAAGGAGATTGAAGCAGTCATCAAAAAATCTCCCAACAGGGGCGCCTGGGTGGCTCAGTGGGTTAAAGCCTCTGCCTTCAGCTCAGGTCATGATCCCAGGGTCCTGGGATTGAGCCCCACATCGGGCTCTCTGCTCAGCGGGGAGCCTGCTTCCTCTTCTCTCTCTGCCTGCCTCTCTGCCTACTTGTGATCTCTGTCTGTCAAATAAATAAATAAAACCTTAAAAAAAAAATCTCCCAACGAACAAGAGCCAGGGCCAGGCAGCTTCCCAGGAAAATTCTACCAAACATTTAAAGAAACAGTCAACAAAACCAAAAGACAACTGACAGAATGGGAGAAGATATTTGCAAATGACATAGCAGATAAAGGGCTGGTATCCAAAATCGATAATGAACTTATCAAACTCAACACCCAAAGAACAAATAATCCAATCAAGAAATGGGCAGAGGACATGAACAGACATTTCTGCAAAGAAGACATCCAGATGGCCAACAGACACATGAAAAAGTGCTCCATATCACTCGGCATCAGGGAAATACAAATTAAAAACCACAATGAGATACCACCTCACACCAGTCAGAATGACTAAAATTAATAAGTCAGGAAATGACAGATGCTGGGGAGGATGCAGAGAAAGGGGAACCCTCCTACACTGTTGGTGGGAATGCAAGCTGGTGCAGCCACTCTGGAAAACAGTATGGAGGTTCCTCAAAGAGTTGAAAATAGAGCTACCCTACAACCCAGCAATCACAATACTGGATATTTACCCTAAAGATACAAATTAGTGATCCAAAGGGGCATGTGCACCCCAATATTTATAGCAGCAATGTCCACAATAGCCAAACTATGGAAAGAACCTAGATGTCCATCAACAGATGAATAGATAAAGAGGTGGTATATATATACAATAGAATGCTATGCAGCCATCAAAAGAAATGAAATCTTTCCATTCGTGACAACATGGATGGAACTAGAGGGTATTATGCTGAGCGAAATAAGTCAATCAAAGAAAGACAATTATCATATGATCTCCCTGATATGAGGAAGTTTAGAGAGACAAAGTGGGGGATTTTGGGGTAGGGAAGGAAAAAATGAAACAAGATGGGATCAGGAGAGAGACAAACCATAAAAGACTCTTAATCTCACAAAACAAACTGAGGGTTGCTGGGGGAAGGGGGGTAGGGGTAAGGTGGTTGGGTTATGGACATTGGGAAAGGTATGTGCTATGGTGAGTGCTGTGATATGCTAATAAAAAATAAAAAAATAATAAAAAAAAACTCACATAAACAACCTAACTTTATACCTCCAGGAACTAGAAAAAGAAAAACAAAGCCCAAAGTTAGCAGAAGGAAGGAAATAACAAAAATCAAAGAGGAAATAAATGGAAGAAATGAGAAAGAAATAGAAAAGATCAGTGAAACTAAGAGATGGTTTTATGTAAAGATAAATAAAAATGACAAATCTTTTTCTAGACTTAACAAGAAAAGAGGATTCAACTAAATGCAATTAGAAATGAAAGAGAAGACATTACAATTTGTAATAACATACAAAGAGTCACAAGAGACTACTATAAACAATTATATACCAACAAATAAGACAACCTAAATTATTAGATAAATTTCTAGTGAAATAAAATTTATCCAAGCTTAATCATGAAGAAAAAGAAAATCTGAACACATTACTTACTAATAAAAAGACAGATTCAGTAATCAAAAACTTCCCAAGAAACAAAAGTTCAAGATCAGAGACTTCATTATTTATCAAACATCCAAGTTAATACCAATCCCAAAAGTAGAGAAGGAAGAAATATTTCCAAGCTCCTTTTATGAGGTTGCATTATCCTGATACCAAAACCAGGCAAGGACAATACAAGGAAATAAAATTACAGGTCAATATTCTTGATCAACATAGATGCAAAAATTTTCAACAAGGTATTGTCACACTGAATTCAACAATACATTAAAGGATCAAGTGGAACTTACTCCAGGGATATAAAATGGGTTTGACATTCACCAATCTATTAATGTGATACACCACATTAATAAAATGAAGGATAAAAATCATATGATCATCTCCCTTTCTTCTAGAGAAGGAGGTAAACCCTAAGAGAAGCCAAACTTTAGGAAACAAACTGAGGATTGCTGGAGAGGAGGCAAATGGGGGAGGGAGGAGGGATAATTGGGTGATGGGCATTAAGGAGAGCACTTGATATAATGAACATGGATATTATATGCAACTGATGAATCACTAATTTCTACCCCTGAAACTAATACAGTTTATGCAAACTAAATTGAATTTAAATAAAGAACTTTTAAAAAATCATATGATCATCTAAATAGATACAAAAAGACATGTGACAAAAGTCAACATTCCTGATTAAAAACTCAACAAAGTGAGCATAGGGGCAATATACCTCCAGTATAATAAAGTTCGTATTTGACTCTTCCACAACTAACATACTTAATAGTGAAAACCTGAAAGCTTTTCCTCTAAGATCAGCAACAAGACAAGGATGTCTTCTCTTGTCACAATTTTTCAACATAATATCGTAAATCCTAGCCAGAACAGTTAGGCAAGAAAAAGAAATAAATGGCAACAAAATATGAAAGGGAAAGAAAAAAAACAAACTGTGTCTATTTGCAGATGACATGGTATTATATATAGAAAATCCTAAAACCTCCACCCAAAGAAAAAAAATATATACCTGTTAAAACTAATAAACAAATTCTGTAAAAATGCAGGATACAAAATCAATATACAAAAATCAGTTGTGCTTCCATACTCTAATAATGAGCTATCAGAAGGAGAAATTATGAAACTAATCCCATTTACAGTTGCATCAAAAAGGATAAAATACCTAGGGATAAATTTAACCAGGGAAGTAAAAAACCTATATACTGAAAGCTCTAAGATGTGATGAAATAAATTGAAGAAGCCATAAGAAATGGAAAGATATTCCTTGCTCATGGACTGAAAGAATTAATATTGTTAAAATGTCCATACTATCCAAAGTGATCTACAGATTGAATATAATCCCTCAAAATACCAATTGTATTTTCCACAGAAATAAAAAATACAATCCTAAAATGTTGTGGAACCAAAAAAGACACTGAATAGCCACGGCAAACTTGAGAATGAACAAACCTGGAGGCATCATACTTCATGCTTTCAAACTATATTACAAAACCATAGTAATCAAAACAGTATGGTACTGGCATAAAAACAGAAACACAGATAAATGAAATAGAATAGAGAACACAGAAATAAACTCATGCATATATGGTCAATTAATTTATGACAAAAGACCTAAGAATTTACAATCAATAAGGGAAAGTCTCTTCTATAAAATGTACTGGGAAAACTGGAAAGCCACATACACTGAATGAAGTGAAAATGAATGAATGATAGCCACAGACAGAAACTAGACCCCTGTCTTACACCATACATTAAAAAATACTCCAAATAGATTAAAGACTTGGATATAAGACCCAAAACCATAAAACTCCTAGAGAAAATGTAGGGGGTAGGTTCCTTGAAATCAATCTTTATGATGACTTTTTAGATTTGATACAAAGAGCAAAGTTTTTTAAAAAAGCAAAAATCAGAAAGTGGCACTATGCAAAACTAAGAAGCTTCTGCACAGCAAAGGAAACCATCAACAAAATGAAAATACAGTCTAAGAAATGGCAGAAAATACTTGCAAATCATATATTAGATGAGTTAATATCCAAGATATATAAAGAACTCATACAGTTCAATAGCAAAAAGCAAACAAATCAATTAAAAAAAAAATAAGGGCAGAGGAACTGAACAGACATTTTCCCAAATAACACATACAAATGGAAGACAGGTAAATGAGAAGTTGTTCGACATCATTAATCTTCAGGGAAAAGTAAATCAAAACCACAGAGAGATTTTACCTTATACCTGTTAGACTGGCTATCATCAAAAAGACAAGAGCTAACAAGTATTGGTGAGGATGTGGAGAAAAGGGAACACTTGTACACTTTTGGTAAGAATGTTACTTGGTGCAGAACTCAAAAGTATGCAGGAAAAGAATATGGAGTTTTTTTTTCAAAAATTAAAAATAGAACTGCCATGTGATCTAGCAATTCCATTTCTAGCTATATATTCAAAGAAAATGAAATCACTATATCAAAAGAGATATCTGTACCCCCAGGTTTATGTTTATTGCAGCATTATTTACAATAGCCAAAGTATGGAAACAATATATCTATCAAAAGATTAATGGATAAAGAGAATGTGATGTGTGTGTGTGTGTGTGTGTGTGTGTGCGCGCGCACGTGCAATAATATATAATAGCATTCATTATAAAAAAGAAGGAGGGGCACCTGGGTGGCTCAGTGGGTTAAAGCCTCTGCCTTTGGCTCAGGTCATGATCCCAGAGTCCTGGGATCGAGCTCCCATTCTGGCTCTCTGCTCCGCAGGGAGCCTGCTTCCTCCTCTCTCTCTCTGCCTACCTGATATCTCTCTCTGTCAAATAAATAAATAAAATCTTTAAAAAAAAAAAAAAAGAAGGAAATTTTGTTATTTGTGACAACAAGGTTAGACCTTGAGGGCATTTTGCTAAGTGGAATAAATCAGATAGAGAAAGACAGATACTGAATATCTCACTTATAGATGGAATTTAAAACAAACATCCATACAGACAGAGAACAAACTGGTGGTTGCCAGAGGCAGAGGGTAAGGAGAGGACAAAATAGATGAAGGTGGTCAAAGGGTACAAATTTCCAGTAATAAAATAAATAAGTCCTGCGGTTATAATGTACAGTATGGTGACCATAAAAATACTCTGTTTTATATTTGAAAGTTACTTAGAGAGTATATCTTAAAAGGTCTTATTACATGAAAAAAAATTGAGTAGGTGAGATGATGGATATTGACTAAACTCACTGTGGTGATCATTTCACAACATATGCATATATCAAAACATGTTGTATACCTTACATGAATATAATGATATATGTCAATTATATCTCAGTAAAACTAAAAAAATCAATTTGATTAAAAAGTAAGAAATAAAAGGTAAGCATAGCTGAAATTCTTGAAGGTTTGTGCCTGTGGATAAAGGACTTGAGGGTAGAAGGGAGGAGGAGTGAAAAACTAATATTTCCATTTTAAACTTTTAGGAAACATTTGACTTTATAAAAAATGAGTATGTGTTTGATTTAAAATAACTAAAATAGATTTTTTTCTCCATCTAGAATTTATATTAGTGAGTGGAGTAAGATAGAGATCTAACATTATAGTTTTCCAACTGCCTGTCCAGTTGTGATTTAGGCCAATTTTTATTACAGAGAAAAGTAGTTTTTTTTTTTCTTTCTTTCTCACTTTTTCACATTATTTTTATTTTATGGAGCACCAAGAAACATAAAAATATAGATTCATACACATACCCAGTTCTTTTTCTCCATCAATGCCATACCATTAGGTAATTTATACCTGCTTTTATTCAAGTCACAAATGGGAAGAGCAGATTGGTCAGAAACATCAGGTGCAATATCAAAACTAAATTTTTAGAGGATGGACACATGAGAACATTTGTTTCACATAGGTTTTTCCTAAGACTCTCTAGGCACTTTCTATTAAATGTGAATTAAAATAATCTAGCACACAAATGGCCAAAAAGCACATGCAAAAGTATTCTACATCAAGGGGGGGGAATGAAAATTAAAGCCATAGTGAAATACACCACATCCACCTGAATGACTAAAATGTAAAAAGCTGACAACACCAAATGTTAGTAAGAATTTAGAGCAACTGGAGTTCTCATAAATTGATGATAAGAATATAAAATCATACCACCTTTTTGGAAAATTTTCTGGAAGTTTCCAATGAAATCAAACCTACATCTACTCCTATGACCAGCAATTCCACTCCTAGATATTGAGCCAAGATAAATAAAAACGTAAGTTTGCAAAATGGCTTATGCAACAATGCTCAAGTTGCTTCATTCATAAAAGCCAAAAACTGGAATCATCCTGGGTGTCCATTTAAAAAATAAATAAACTGTACTATATTCACATAATGAAATTCTACTCAGAAATTAAAAAAGATCAAACTACTGGTACAAAAAGGATGGATAAATCTCAAAAACATTTTTGTGATTTAAAAAAATCTGTTACAGGCTAAATTATATTTCCTCAAATTTAAATATCGAAATCCTAACCCCTAATACTTCCTCAGTATGTAACCATCTTTGGAGATAGGGCCTTTCCGGTGGTAATTAGGGTAAAATGAGGTCATATGGATGGGCCCTAATACAATATGCTGATGTCCTTATAAGAAAAGGAACTTAGTAACAAACTATAGAATTGATCCCTGAAAGAAAAGAAGGACCACCAGTACCCCAATGTTCATAGCAGCAATGGCCACATTTACCAAACTGTGGAAAAAACCAAGATGCCTTTCAACGGACTAATGGATAAAGATATGGTCCATATATACAATGGAGTATTATGCCTCCATCAGAAAGGATGAATACCCAACTTTTATATCAACATGGGTGGGACTGGAAGAGATTATGCTGAGTGAAAGAAGTCAAGCAGAGAGTCAACTATCATATGGTTTCATTTACTTGTGGAGCAAAAGGAATAACATGGAGGACATTGGGAGAAGGAAAAGAGAAGGGAGTTAGGGGAAATTGGAGGGGGATAGGAACCATGAAAGACTGTGGACTCTGAGAAACAAAGTGATGGTTTTGGAGGGGAGGTGGTTGGGGGTTGGGTGAGCCTGGTGGTGGGTATTATGGAGGGCATGTATTGCATGGAGCACTGGGTGTGGTGTATAAACAATGAATTTTGGAACACTGAAAAGAAATAACATAAAATGAAAAAAAAAATAGAAAAGAAAAGGAACTTAGGACATAGACAACACAGAGACAGAGGACAACCATAGAGGACACAGCAAGTGTGTAGTCATTTGCAACCCAAAGGAGAAAAAAAAAAATCTGTCAACACATGCATGTTCTTCCAGAACACAGGCATCTAGCTTCCAGAACTGTGATAAAAGACATTTCTGTTGTTTAATCCTTAGTCTTTGGTACTTTTTATGGCAGTCCTAGCAAACTAATACAGAAGCCTTACACCAAAGAGTACAAATAATACAACTCCAATTTTATGGAATTCTAGAACAGACAAAAAAAATTTTTAGAGAAAAATATCATAACAGTTGTTGCCTTTGAGGAGTGGGCTAGGGCATTACCTAATTACAAAGGGACATGACAAAAGTTTCTGGGGTGATGATAAATTTGGGTGATAAATTCTATTCAGTAAATAGAGTTACCCTTCTGAAGTTTACTGATGTGATGTCATTAATGTGTCTACTGTGTAAATACTAAACTACAAGCATTTTTCCTTTATCTAAGGCTGGTGAATGTTTCTAAAACTTCTCACCCTATTTCAGCAAAGTGAGTGGTGTAATGGTGGTGTGTTTGTCAAAATCCATGAATGTTCACTTAAGATTTGTGCATTTCACTACACATAAATACTACATCAAAAGAAAAAAACTGTAAAGAGTCAATGAGCCCGTCCCTGACATAGTAGCCATTCTCTTCCCATTTCTTCTTTTATTGCTGTGGTTGTACACCCAAGCACCAGTGGTGCCATTGTATTTTGTATTATTCATTTGAATATTTGGTAAAACCCATCAAGGTGGAATTCCCTGGTTACCATGTGTCTGCTGTGCTCATTTATCCAAAAGGATTAGTTGAAGAATGAAGCTGACTTGAGAGGATACTAAATTTTAATTCCCTAATTCGGGGGGAGCTCAATTGTACCACTGGCCAAAAGATGTTTTGGTCCTCAACCAAAGTAAATTTTATGGAATGAAAAACATAACTTTAAAATATTCAGGGACTAATACTCAAAATTATTTGAGAAGCAAGAAAATAGAAATTTCAAAAGACTAACTGATAGCAACTGAACCTGTTCATATTATGTGGTTCTGGCTTTCTTCAGGTGTAAAATGAGGAATCCCCTGGACTAGTTCAAACTTCAAGTATATCGAAGAGATTACTTCGATATCAGCCACAGCAACTTCTTTCAAGATATGTCTCCAAAGGCAAAGGAAACAAAAGCCAAAATAAACTTTTGGGACTTCATCAAAATCAAAAGCTTCTGCACAGCAAAGGAAACAGTCAAGAAAACAAAGAGGCAACCCACAGAATGGGAGAAGATATTTGCAAATGACAGTACAGACAAAAGATTGATATCCAGGATCTATAAAGAACTCCTCAAACTCAACACACACAAAACAGATAATCATATCAAAAAATGGGCAGAAGATATGAACAGACACTTCTCCAATGAAGACATACAAATGGCTATCAGACACATGAAAAAATGTTCATCATCACTAGCTATCAGAGAGATTCAAATTAAAACCACATTGAGATATCACCTTACACCAGTAAGAATGGCCAAAATTAGCAAGACAGGAAACAACATGTGTTGGAGGGGATGTGGATAAATGGGAACCCTCTTACACTGTTGGTGGGAATGCAAGTTGGTGCAGCCTCTTTGGAGAACAGTGTGGAGATTCCTCAAGAAATTAAAAATAGAACTTTCCTATGACCCTGCCATTGCACTACTGGGTATTTACCCCAAAGATACAGAAGTAGTGAAAAGAAGGGCCATCTGTATCCCGATGTTTATAGCAGCAATGGCCACGGTTGCCAAACTGTGGAAAGAACCAAGATGCCCTTCAGTGGACAAATGGCTAAGGAAGATGTGGTCCATATACACTATGGAGTATTATGCCTCCATCAGAAAGGATGAATACCCAACTTTTGTAGCAACATGGACGGGACTGGAAGAGATTATGCTGAGTGAAATAAGTCAAGCAGAGAGAGTCAATTATCATATGGTTTCACTTATTTGTGGAACATAACAAATAGCATGGAGGACATGGGGAGTTAGGAGAAGGGAGTTGGGGGAAATTGGAAGGGGAGGTGAACAATGAGAGACTATGGACTCTGAAAAACAATCTGAAGGGTTTGAAGAGGTGGGGGGGTGGGAGGTTGGGGGAACCAGGTGGTGGGTATTAGAGAGGGCACGGATTGCATGGAGCACTGGGTGTGGTACAAAAACAATGAATACTGTTATGCTGAAAATAAATTTAAAAAATGATTAATAAAAAAAAAGTTCAAGTACATTTTGTATAAAGGGGGAAAAAAAACTTCACTGTTACCTATGTCCTACTGCCTATGGGTTGTCTCACATGTCTTCTAAACATTAAGAGTCTACTTATTGAGAAATTCTACCTTGTATAATTTCTTAAATTACCTTAGGGCATCAGCTACACAATCTCCTCAGTATTTTGACTCTTTACGACCTAGATATCAAGTTCATTTGTTTCTCAGTGAGTCAAATCCTTTTTACATCACTAAGCACTTCTCATTCAATGGGAAGGAAGTGAGTGGGAAGCCATGGCTAAGGGCAACCCGCAGAGTTAATGGCTCCACAGATTTTATCTTTTTTTTAAGGTTTTATTTATTTGACACAGAGATAAAGAGTACAAGTAGGCAGAGCAGGAGGCAGAGGGAAAGGGAGACTCGGGCTCTTTGCTGAGCAGGGAGACTGATGTGAGGCTCAGTTCCAGGACCCTGGGATCATGACTTGAATCAAAGGCAGCCGCTTAACAGACTGAGTCACCCAGGCACCCCCACAGATCTGACCTTCAAGAGGGAAACAAAGAGTGGTCCTAAATCTATGAGTCTTGGGATAAGGCAATATAAAATCTTAGTCTGTATTACCAGAGTTCTTCTCACAATTGTCAGCTTTTGGACTATACCTGAAAAAAAAAAAACTTGTCTACTTTTCTACATAATAGCGCCTCTGAAGAAATCTCTTACTACCTGAACTCCTCACTTTTCTCCCATGTAGTCTCCTGTAAAGAAAAGATATTGACTTCAGTATGGTCTAGGATGAATGCTGCTCTGTCTGTGGAGTTAACCTAATCTTATACTATTTAGCTGTGAGAACCAAGACCTAGTTATAATTCAAAAGACATCTGATAGGGGCACCTGGGTGGCTCAGTGGGTTAAAACCTCAGCTCAGGTCATGATCCCAGGGTCCTGGGATGGAGCCCCGCATTGGGCTCTCTGCTCAGCAGGGAGCCTGCTTCCCCCTCTCTTTCTCCCTGCCTCTCTGCCTACTTGTGATCTCTGTCTGTCAAATAAATAAATAAATAAATAAATCTTTAAAAAAAAAAAAAAAGACTATGAGTTCCACCCAAAATGCAAATCATTTTTGGGGGCCTGTCTTTCTATAAAAAATATTACAGAGAAGTGTATTTTGAATCCCTTTTATGTCTCTTTAAGAATAATAACTCAAAACATATAAATAAATCCTTAAATACATAAAACCCTAAATAAAAACCTTACAAAATTAAATAATATGTAGGTTCTAAATCAGAAAAGTGGTATCAGAAAAATATCAGAAATATTATTATTGCTCTGTGAAGTTTCTACACACTATGTTACCCTGTCCAGTTTTACTTTGAGCATACATTTGGATCTTTTTACTCTATTTGTGAACTCAGATGTGACAGCACTTCAAGGATAATCCTCTGTATGATTTTTGAGCTTCTCTCTCCTTGGCCATTCTCTACTTCACATATACTCTCATTAAACATCTCTCTCCTCAAGTATAAATCATAATCAATTGATGCCTCAGCTAACTCCTTTTCAAATCTTCCTGTTGCTTAGATGCAATGAAATATGAAGCTCATTAGTTCTACCAATAAAATACCTGCACTAAAATGCTATATCTCAACCCAAATCAACAGGAATTAGAAAATCCCAGAAATAGAGGGGTGCCTGGGTGACTCAGCCAGTTAAGCATCTGACTCTTGGTTCCAGCTCAAGTCTTGATGTCAGGTTCATGAATTTAAGCCCTGCATTGAATTCCACACTGGGCATGGAACCTACTTGAAAAAAGCAAAGCAAAGCAAAACAAGAAAGGAAGGGAGAAGGAAGGAAGGAAGGAAGGAAAGAAGGGGAGAGAAAATAATTTCTGAAAATAGTAATGACCTGATCAATAACCCAATGACTGTAGGACTTTATAATCCAAACCCCAAGAAGTAAATAAATGGGTATTTGTTGAGCCTGATTGCACTTTTGACCACATTTTTCACTGACTATTATTTCTCAAGGTATGGCACGATGGAAAGTAAATGAAAATTTGTTAATCTCTGAAGTGTCTAGAAAAGCAATTCTACCATGTCCAATCTCTCAGGCTTCTTTAGAACTTAGACTAATATAAAAGTAATCATCTGATGCACACCAAATTTTAGCTAACCTCACAAAAGGATCTTTTGGGCTATTGAATGTCAGACAACTGTACATTTCTCAATTTAGTTTCCAAAAGATATTAATGTGACAAATCTCAATGTGTATCTACTGATTGACAAGATACAATTACTTTTTGTGTGGAATCAATTTAATAGATAACTGAAGATTATAGTACCCAAATATTCATTAGATAATACCATAGTGCTAGAAGGTAATATAAGCTGTGCCAGTGGTTCATTCAAGTTTTCATCCATAGGAAATCTAAATCTAAATTAGATCATTCTATACACATTCTCTCCAGGCCTTTGCCTGCAATTTGGAATGAAAAAGAAATTTAGTTTGTTAAACTCAATAATCATCATAACTTTACAATATTAAGTGCAATTTCTATGATAAATCTAAATATAGTTTTACAAATATTTTTAAGAGACTAGCTTTACTAAATATTCCAGATTAAGTCATTTTAGTATTCTCATCTGGAATTGCTAAAATGT
This sequence comes from Enhydra lutris kenyoni, assembly GCF_002288905.1. NCBI lineage: Eukaryota > Metazoa > Chordata > Mammalia > Carnivora > Mustelidae > Enhydra > Enhydra lutris. The sequence continues at coordinate 48,382,601 of NW_019154101.1, forward strand.
GAAATGATTTCTTCTAAAACTAACCTGAACTTCATCAGCTCGCTGAAACTGTCATCACATATTTATTAGAGTGAGTAGCATAACAGATATAAGCTAACAAGTATGGAATGACAATTTCTATCACTACCACTAAAGATTAATAATAACAAAATTGGTAGCACTTTTTTTCTATAGGGGGAGAATTCTTCTTTTAAGTACACAGATAGAAGATAAGTTGAAACCACTGTTCACCATGTCTATGCTGAGGAAATAAAATTGGCTTATCCTATGTCTTGATTTAACTGTACCTGTAGGGAAAAACATAATATCCCTTTTCCCTTGAGCTTCTTCGCTAAAGCTATTATTCATATCTGTTGCTAAAAGATAGATCTAAACAGAGGCTCAATAATGAGTAATAATAAGTAAAAATATTTTGGGAAATTGTCACTCTTGGTAAAATATTTGAGAAAAAAATGATGAAAGTATAAATATCCATTGAAAACTAGACAGCTCTGGGGTATCAAAGCCTGAGAATCAGAGTGACAAACATGACAAGCAATAAGAAAACCCAAACAGAAGCATTCTCATATACCCAGTCATTACTAACTAGATGATGAAACTATATAGCTTATATATATATAAAACAAATATATAACAATAAAAAAACTCTCATTATTTCAGATATCCCAAAGACTATTAAGAGAAATATGCCAATTTGGCAATTTATTTTTAACAGCTTTATTGAAGTATAATTAATATACAAAAAAACTATGCTTATTTAATGTGTATAATCTGATGGTTCTGAAATATCCATACATTTATGAAACTATTACCACAATCAAGGCAATAACACAACCAATAACATCCAAAAGTTTCCTTCAGCTAACATGGAAATCTTAAAAATCAAAATTTTTATTATCTTGGAGAATTCAGGAAAATAAAGGTACAAAGGGGATGGTTAACATTTCTATGATTTCACAGTACAAGAGAAACTCTTTGTATTTTGTAGATTCCAGAAATCCCCTCAGTGGAAGGGTGTGGGAAATATATAATTATAATGTATCATTAATCTCATAAGAAAGAAATATCCCCAAGAAAAAATCTTTTGATACAGACTTGGCATCTACCCACAATGGATAAATGAAGCATTCCCAAGCTGGTTTAAAAAACTAATCCTAAAGAGATAGTTAAGTATAATTTCCTGCCTGATACCAAAACATGAATTCCTTTATCTTCTCAAATTAAAAATATCCAATCTCTAAGCTTCCTGCAAAGGATTAGCTGATCTATGAGAATTCATTGTCACAATTTTAATTTCATTCTATAATATAGATGAAAAAACAAACACATACAATAAAAACTAAGATTTCTAGTTAAGCTGTTGCTTTCATATATGAGAAATATTAACTAATTACAAAGACAATGAGCTGGTTTCAAAAACAAGCACTCACTTATCTGTGTTTTACTTCATTAAACATAATGAATCTGCCAACTTGAGAGTAGGCAAAAAAAAAAAAAAAGGGAGAGAGAGAGAGAGAGAGATTCTGACACCCTATTGTCTATTCCCCAGCTCAGAGAAGCACACATCCATTAACCTGGTAAGTGAGCAGGGCTTCTCTATCAACGTTCAGCCGAATTTCTGAATCAGCCAAAATATCAATTCTCATCCCATACCACACTCTTACCCAGTAAATCTATAAAATACTGAGCAATTACAATGTGCATCAGAGAAATAGACAGTGAAACATAAGAGTTTCCATCTCATGCCAACAGAGGCTCACTAGAGAATTGTTTTGGGCTAGGCATTTGGTGTGTCACATCATCCTACAGCTAGAGATCTAAGAATCTACAACTCCCAAGTATTCAGTGATTAGCACACACATTGTGTAGCCAAAAAAAGAGATAGAGAGAGAGAGAAAGAGGGAGAAGGAGAAAAAGGGGGGAAAAAAATCCCTGAAGCTCAAATGAATACTATCTGATTCTCCTTAGTTCTAAAAGAATAAACTTTAGATAATAAGTTATGATAAAAAACAGAAGAAATTTTTAGAAAAATGTTTGGATTCCATAATAAGGTGAAAGAAGATATGGTTTATATGATGAAATAGTAGAAAGTGATAAGGAGTAAAATAGACTTAGATTTAAAGATAAGGGAGTGAGATATAACGAGTTCAAGTAAGAAAATTAAATATGCAATAAATAAAAAGTAGGTATAGCAAAAACAAATGGCATAGTTTAAATCCAGTAATCAATGAGAAGAATAAATTTGAGAATATGTTTCAGAATGCAAAGGAGAATAGTAAATATTGAGTCAATATGGAAGAAAAATAATGTATGTATTCATTGTATGAAGTCTAGATGTTCGTAAGAAAGTTTTAAGAGTAGAAGAAGTAAGCAGTTAGAAACAAAGAGTCACCAAAGGTACAGTGAAAAACAGTCTTCCCAAACTAAAACAAAACAATGTGTGAATATACATTCATTTATTACTTACATAATTATTTGGGGTCTCATTCTACAAAATACACAGGATAAATTAAACAAAAGAGATATGTGCCACATTCTTGCCTTTGTCAGTAATTGGAGAGAAAGACAGATAATCATATAAGTAATGTAAAATTACAACCAGGTCAGAAGCAGATGGTGTATAAGAGTATGTGATGGAGGGATTTGACCTAGTCAGGAAGTCAGAAGTTTCTCTGAAGAAGTTTCATTTCATATGAGCCCTGAGAGGCAGTGGGAATTAACCAGGGAACTGGAACATCCCAGACAGAGAAATAAACTATGTAAAGTGTTTTAGTAAAACTGAGCATAACATGGTTGAGGAATCATAAGAAGCCCAATGAGACTGGGGCCAAGAGACTCAAGAGGAACATGTATAAGATGATAATGAAGGGGTAAGTAGGGTCTGCTGTAGATCAGAAACTTCAGCCATTTATTATTATTATTTTTTTACCATTTTTTTCTTACCAAAAGAAATACTTTTTACACCATAACCCAGTACACATACACATATGTATATATATAGAAATCAATGTGCTAGTTCATGAAAGCATTAAAAAAACTATGAAATAGAACAGAATATGGCAGGACATATCAGAGTAATTTTTTCATGGTAAGAGTAGGCAACAGTTGATAAAATCTTTTGTTTAGATTTATGTACATTATGTTTTATGTGTGTGTACATACATTATATGTGTATATACATACATACATCTATATATATGTACATTCACATATGTGTATTTCATTGATATAATTTTTTCAAGCTCTTATAATTTAACAAATTGACCATGTTAGAAATTTTGCTTTTTCTTCAAAAGCCACTGAGGTCATTTAAGCAGATATGTGAGATGAACAGATTTGAATTTGGGGGGAAATAGTTTATCTTGCTACAATGCAGAGTTTTTTCTAAAGAAGCAAGCCAGAGGCTCTTACAGTGAGAGTCCAGGTAAGAGATAAAAATGACTCTTTTTTGTTTTAACCTTGCTGGGTAGCAGAGGAGACTGAGAAAGATTCCAGAGATGATTAGGAGTGAAAAATCAACAGCACTTTGTGATAAAAGAAATGTGGACACATTTGTCAAAGATAACTGTTTGGTTGAAGTGGGCCTATAGTATTATTGAAAAGGAATTCAAGAGTAACAAAATATTGGACTTAGAAGAATAAACAAAACCATCTAACAAGAAATTCTCCAGAAAGCACATGTTACTAACAAATACACTGAAATTGGGTTGGCTTCAGATTATTCTTTTACAATGTGAAATGCCAAGAGGCAATGAAAAAAAAAAAAAAACCACAGAAGGAAAAAAAGTTCATGAGCTAAAGAGATTATGCTAAGCCAACTTCCCATTCAGGCATGAAGGAAATAGAAAGTTATTATAAAATACAGACATATTGAGAAAAATGTATCATCCACAATCTTGAAAAGAAATTACTTGAAAATATGCTTCTACTAAGAGATAAATCCCGATTTAAAAATAAAGAATAAGGAGGTCATCGTAAAAAAAAAAAAAAAAAAGAACAGAGAGGAGTCAAGATGGCGGAGAAGTAGCAGGCTGAGACTACTTCAGGTAGCGGGAGATCAGCTAGATAGCTTATCTAAAGATTGCAAACACCTACAAATCCAATGGGTGATCGAAGAGAAGAAGAACAGCAACTCTAGAAACAGAAAATGAACCACTTTCTGAAAGGTAGGACTGGCGGAGAAGTGAATCCAAAGTGACGGGAAGATAGACCGCGGGGGGAGGGGCCAGCTCACGGCAAGCGGCAGAGCAACATAGCACAAAATCAGAAATTTTAAAACTCTATTCCGCTGAGGGACATTGCTCCAGAGGCTAAACCGGGGTGAAGCCCACGCAGGGTTAGCGTGGCCTCAGGTCCCACAGGGTCACAGAAGGATCGGAGGTGTCTGAGTGTCGCAGAGCTTACAGGTATTAGAACAGGGAAGCCGGCTACAGAGACAGAGCCGAGGAGTGAGCTCTCAGCTCGGGGTTACCTTGAACCGGTCGTAGGCTCGGTCAGCGCGGCCAGAGGCCAGGGTGACGGGAGTAATTGGGCGCTGTTCTCTGAGGGCGCACTGAGGAGTGGGGCCCCGGGCTCTCAGCTCCTCCGGGCCAGAGACCGGGAGGCCGCCATCTTCATTCCCGCCCTCCAGAACTCTACGGAAAGCGCTCAGGGAACAAAAGCTTCCGAAAGCAAACCCGAGCGATTACTCAGACCAGCCCCGGGTAAGGGCGGTGCAACTCCGCCTGGGGCAAAGACACTTGAGAATCACTACAACAGGCCCCTACCCCAGAAGATCAACAAGAAACCCAGCCAGGACCAAGTTCACCTACCAAGGAGTGCACTTTCAATACCAAGGAGAGCAGCGGAATTCCAGAGGAGGAGAAAGCAAAGCACGGAACTCATGGCTTTCTCCCCATGATTCTTTAGTCTTGCAGTTAATTTAATTTTTTTTCTTTTTCAAATTTTTTTTCTTCTTCTGCTAAATTTTTTTAACTTTTACCCTTTTCTTTTTTAACATTTTTTAACTAGTTTATCTAATATACATATTTTTTTCCTTTTTATATTTTTTCTTTATTAGTTTTCTTTTTTTAATTGTTTCTTTTTTTTTTTTTTTTTCTTTCTGAACCTCTTTTTATCCCCTTTCTCCCCCCTCATGATTTGGGATCTCTTCTGATTTGGCTAAAGCATATTTTCCTGGAGTTGTTGCCATCTTTTTAATATTTTACTTGCTCCTTCATATACTCTTCTCTGGACAAAATGACAAGGCGGAAAAATTCACCACAAAAAAAAGAACAAGAGGCAGTACCAAAGGCTAGGGACCTAATCAATACAGACATTGGTAATATGTCAGATCTAGAGTTCAGAATGACGATTCTCAAGGTTCTAGCCGGGCTCGAAAAAGGCATGGAAGATATTAGAGAAACCCTCTCGGGAGATATAAAAGCCCTTTCTGGAGAAATAAAATAACTAAAATCTAACCAAGTTGAAATCAAAAAAGCTATTAATGAGGTGCAATCAAAAATGGAGGCTCTCACTGCTAGGATAAATGAGGCAGAAGAAAGAATTAGCGATATAGAAGACCAAATTCTCTAATAAAGAAGCTGAGCAAAAGAGGGACAAACAGCTACTGGACCACGAGGGGAGAATTCGAGAGATAAGTGACACCATAAGACGAAACAACATTAGAATCATTGGGATTCCAGAAGAAGAGGAAACAGAGAGGGGAGCAGAAGGTATATTGGAAAGAATTATTGGAGAGAATTTCCCCAATATGGCAAAGGGAACAAGCATCAAAATCCAGGAGGTTCAGAGAACCCCCCTCAAAATCAATAAGAATAGGTTCACACCCCGTCACCTAATAGTAAAATTTACAAGTCTTAGTGACAAAGAGAAGATCCTGAAAGCAGCCCGGGAAAAGAAGTCTGTAACATACAATGGTAAAAATATTAGATTGGCAGCAGACTTATCCACAGAGACCTTGCAGGCCAGAAAGAGCTGGCATGATATATTCAGAGTACTAAATGAGAAAAACATGCAGCCAAGAGTACTATATCCAGCTAGGCTATCATTGAAAATAGAAGGAGAGATTAAAAGCTTCCAGGACAAACAAAAACTGAAAGAATTTGCAAATACCAAACCAGCTCTACAGGAAATATTGAAAGGGGTCCTCTAAGCAAAAAGAGTCCCTAAAAGTAGTAGATCAGAAAGAAACAGAGACAATATACAATAATAGTCACCTTACAGGCAATACAACGGCACTAAATTCATATCTCTCAATACTTACCCTGAATGTTAATGGGCTAAATGCCCCGATCAAAAGACACAGGGTATCAGAATGGATAAAAAAACAAAACCCATCTATATGTTGCCTACAAGAAACTCATCTTAAACCTGAAGACACCTCCAGATTTAAAGTGAGGGGGTGGAAAAGAATTTACCATGCTAATGGACATCAGAAGAAAGCAGGAGTGGCAATCCTTATATCAGGTCAATTAGATTTTAAGCCAAAGACTATAATAAGAGATGAGGAAGGACACTATATCATACTCAAAGGATCTGTCCAACAAGAAGATCTAACAATTTTAGATATCTATGCCCCTAACGTGGGAGCAGCCAACTATATAAACCAATTAATAACAAAATCAAAGAAACACATCGACAATAATACAATAATAGTAGGGGACTTTAACACTCCCCTCACTGAAATGGACAGATCATCCAAGCAAAAGATCAACAAGGAAATAAAGGCCTTAAATGACACACTGGACCAGATGGACATCACAGATCTATTCAGAACATTTCATCCCAAAGCAACAGAATACACATTCTTCTCTAGTGCACATGGAACATTCTCCAGAATAGATCACATCCTCGGTCCTAAATCGGTCTCAAAAGGTATCAAAAGATTGGGATCATTTCCTGCATATTTTCAGACCACAATGCTCTGAAGCTAGAACTCAATCACAAGAGGAAATTTGGAAAGAACCCAAATACATGGAGACTAAACAGCATCCTTCTAAAGAATGAATGGGTCAACCAGGAAATTAAAGAAGAATTGAAAAAATTCATGGAAACAAATGATAATGAAAATACAATGGTTCAAAATCTGTGGGACACAACAAAGGCAGTCCTGAGAGGAAAATATATAACGGTACAAGCCTTTCTCAAGAAACAAGAAAGGTCTCAGGTACACAACCTAACCCTACACCTAAAAGAGCTGGAGAAAGAACAAGAAAGAAACCCTAAACCCAGCAGGAGAAGAGAAATCATAAAGATCAGAGCAGAATGAAATAGAAACCAAAAAAACAATAGAAAAAATCAACGAAACTAGGAGCTGGTTCTTTGAAAGAATTAATAAGATCGATAAACCCCTGGCCAGACTTATCGAAAAGAAAAGAGAAAGGACCCAAATAAATAAAATCATGAATGAAAGAGGAGAGATCACAACGAACACCAAAGAAATACAGACAATTTTAAGAACATACTATGAGCAACTCTACGCCAACAAATTTGACAATCTGGAAGAAATGGATGCATTCCTAGAGACATATAAACTACCACAACTGAACCAGGAAGAAATAGAAAGCCTGAACAGACCCATAACCAGTAAGGAGATTGAAACAGTCATCAAAAATCTCCAAACAAACAAAAGCCCAGGGCCAGATGGCTTCCTGGGGGAATTCTACCAAACATTTAAAGAAGAACTAATTCCTATTCTCCTGAAACTGTTCCAAAAAATAGAAATGGAAGGAAAACTTCCAAACTCATTTTATGAGGCCAGTATCACCTTGATCCCAAAACCAGACAAGGATCCCATCAAAAAAGAGAACTACAGACCAATATCCTTGATGAACACAGATGCAAAAATTCTCACCAAAATACTAGCCAATAGGATTCAACAGTACATTAAAAGGATTATTCACCACGACCAAGTGGGATTTATTCCAGGGCTGCAAGGTTGGTTCAACATCCGCAAATCAATCAATGTGATACAACACATTAATAAAAGAAAGAACAAGAACCATATGATACTCTCCATAGATGCTGAAAAAGCATTTGACAAAGTACAGCATCCCTTCCTGATCAAAACTCTTCAAAGTGTAGGGATAGAAGGCACATACCTCAATATTATCAAAGCCATCTATGAAAAACCCACCGCAAATATCATTCTCAATGGAGAAAAACTGAAAGCTTTTCCGCGAAGGTCAGGAACACGGCAGGGATGTCCGTTATCACCACTGCTATTCAACATAGTACTAGAAGTCCTAGCCTCAGCAATCAGACAACAAAAGGAAATTAAAGGCATCCAAATCGGCAAAGAAGAAGTCAAACTATCACTCTTCTCAGATGATATGATACTATATGTGGAAAACCCAAAAGACTCCACTCCAAAACTGCTAGAACTTGTACAGGAATTCAGTAAAGTGTCAGGAAATAAAATCAATGCCCAGAAATCAGTTGCATTTCTCTACACCAACAACAAGACAGAAGAAAGAGAAATTAAGGAGTCAATCCCATTTACAGTTGCACCCAAAACTATAAGATACCTAGGAATAAACCTAACCAAAGAGGCTAAGAATCTATACACAGAAAACTATAAAGTACTCATGAAAGAAATTGAGGAAGACACCAAGAAATGGAAAAATGTTCCATGCTCCTGGATTGGAAGAATAAATGTTGTGAAAATGTCTATGCTACCTAAAGCAATCTACAAATTAATGCAATTCCTATCAAAGTACCATCCATTTTTTTCAAAGAAATGGAACAAATAATCCTAAAATTTATATGGAACCAGAAAAGACCTCGAGTAGCCAAAGCAATATTGAAAAAGAAAGCCAAAGTTGGTGGCATCACAATCCCGGACTTCAAGCTCTATTACAAAGCTGTCATCATCAAGACAGCATGGTACTGGCACAAAAACAGACACACAGATCAATGGAACAGAATAGAGAGCCCAGAAATAGACCCTCAACTCTATGGTCAACTAATCTTCGACAAAGCAGGAAAGAATGTCCAATGGAAAAAAGACAGCCTCTTCAATAAATGGTGTTGGGAAAATTGGACAGCCACATGCAGAAAAATGAAATTGGATCATTTCCTTACACCACACACGAAAATAGACTCAAAATGGATGAAGGATCTCAATGTGAGAAAGGAATCCATCAAAATCCTTGAGGAGAACACAGGCAGCAACCTCTTCGACCTCAGCCGCAGCAACATCTTCCTAGGAACATCGCCAAAGGCAAGGGAAGCAAGGGCAGAAATGAACTATTGGGATTTTATCAAGATCAAAAGCTTTTGCACAGCAAAGGAAAGAGTTAACAAAACCAAAAGACAACTGACAGAATGGGAGAAGATATTTGCAAATGACATAGCAGATAAAGGGCTAGTGTCCAAAATCTATAAAGAACTTAGCAAACTCAACACCCAAAGAACAAATAATCCAATCAAGAAATGGGCAGAGGACATGAACAGACATTTCTGCAAAGAAGACATCCAGATGGCCAACAGACACATGAAAAAGTGCTCCACATCACTCGGCATCAGGGAAATACAAATCAAAACCACAATGAGATATCACCTCACACCAGTCAGAATGGCTAAAATTAACAAGTCAGGAAATGACAGATGCTGGCGAGGATGCGGAGAAAGGGGAACCCTCCTACACTGTTGGTGGGAATGCAAGCTGGTGCAGCCACTCTGGAAAACAGCATGGAGGTTCCTCAAAAAGTTGAAAATAGAGCTACCCTATGACCCAGCAATTGCACTGCTGGGTATTTACCCTAAAGATACGAACGTAGTGATCCGAAGGGGCACGTGCACCCGAATGTTTATAGCAGCAATGTCTACAATAGCCAAACTATGGAAAGAACCTAGATGTCCATCAACAGACGAATGGATAAAGAAGAGGTAGTATATATACACAGTGGAATACTATGCAGCCATCAAAAGAAATGAAATCTTGCCATTTGCGACGACGTGGATGGAACTAGAGTGTATCATGCTTAGCAAAATAAGTCAATCGGAGAAAGACACCTATCATATGATCTCCCTGATATGAGGGAGAGGAGATGCAACGTGGGGGGTTAAGGGGGTAGGAGAAGGGTAAATGAAACAAGATGGGATTGGGAGGGTGACAAACCATAAGTGACCCTTAATCTCACAAAACAAACTGAGGGTTGATGGGGGGAGGGTCTTTGGGAGAGGGGGGTTGGGATTATGGACATTGGGGAGGGTATGTGCTATGGTGAGTGCTGTGAAGTGTGTAAACCTGGCGATTCACAGACCTGTACCCCTGGGGATAAAAATATATTATATGTTTATAAAAAAATAAAATTAAAAAAAAGAAAGAATATATAACTAACATTTTGTATTATATAAAATATAATGTGAATTAGTTCTGGGGTTCCTCTAGTGGAAAAATATAAATTTCTATCACTGTTTGATAATGCCTGATGAACATAATTTCAACAAAGTCAGATAAATTGACAATTAAATAGAAATGCTAAAATAAAAAAAAGCAAACAAGATTAACAGTGGATAATGAAAACAATCTAAAATAGAATTGAGTTTAAATGATTACTAAAAATAAGGTAAAACTGAACACAGAATAAAAAAAACTCATGAAAGAAAAGATGTATATTATAAAACATAATGAAATTACAACAGTTAGAGAATAAAGCATAAAATATATTAACAGATGATTAAAAGTATGCTATATTCCTCACCCAACAAAAGAATAACCCAAAAGATGCAATTACACTAGACTCTGATGATTAGACAAGAAAATTTAGGGCATATTTTTGAATAAGTGAAAGTATAGCTACTCATCAAATGTAAAACATAGTGGAAATCTTTAAAATCTCTGAATTTGAAGCTTATAATAATAACAAAGATAGTTTAAAATAATGAAAAAATCTAGAAAAAGAAAATGGGTACATTAAAAAAGCAAATAAGGGAAAAACAAAACAAAAACACTTAACACAAGACAAAAAGCATCAAACATATCACTTATATAAAGGAAAAGTAGAAACCCCCATTTTAAAGACAAGGAGACTGGGGGCACCTGGGTGGCTCAGTGGGTTAAAGCCTCTGCCTTCAGCTCAGGTCATGATCCCAGCGTCCTGGGATCAAGCCCCACATACAGCCCCACATAGAGCCCCACATCAAGCCCTGCATCAAGCCCTGCATCGAGCCCCACATCTGGCTCTCTGCTCAGCAGGGAGCCTGCTTCCTCCTCACTCTTCTGCCTGTCTCTTTGCCTACTTGTGATCTCTGTCTGTCAAATTAATAAATAAAATCTTAAAAAAAAAAGACAAGGACACTTAGATTGTTCTAAATTGTTATAAACTCTTTACAAACTAACATAAATGAATGTTTACAAAAATTACCTTTTAAAAATTACTGAGGTCCAAACAATTTACCAGTAAAATCTTTCAAGTATCCAAGTTATGAAGATTATCTGATTGCCCTTTTATACATAATATTTGGTTGCATTAAAAAAAATTAAAAAGGAAAAACCTTTCAATAAATTTCCTGAAGCCAACAAAAATTTTTTTTTTTGGCACAGTTTAATATGTCAACATTTTCAATCACTTGAGAAACTGATTTAGAAAATAGTGAGGATGGGGTGCCTGGGTGGCTCAGTCAGCTAAGCATCTGCCTTTGGTTCAGGTCATGATTTCAAGGTCCTGGGATTGAGCCCCACATTGGGCTCCCTGTTCAGCAGGGAGTCTGCTTCTCCCTCTGCTCCTTCCCTCCCCACCCCCATTCATGTTATTTCTTATGCTCGCTCTCTCTCTCTTTCTCAAGATGAATAAATAAAATCTTAAAAAAAAAAGAAAAGAGGAGAAAAGAAGAGAAAAGAATGTGGATGGACATGAAAATAGAAACTTTAGATATATGACCAAATTTATTTATGAAGACAATGTCCAGGGTTTTATTTAAGCCCTAAAAGTCAGGAGAACAACAAAAGAGAACATAAGCAAAGTTGGAGAAAAAAAATAATTAAAATAATTGCTTAAATTTGAAAATAATAGAAGTTGATTTTAAAATTTCAAAATTTGACTCTCTGTAAAAACTAATACTCTTTAATAAATTTAGCAGAAAAGAACAAAATACAAAGATAATTAGTAATGAGGAAGCATACTGGAGGAGATGGCAGAGTAAGGGAATCCTGAGCTTATTTTATTCCACAGACATATGAAGGCAACAGCTACATTTATGCAACCAACTCTGAAAATGACCTGAAGACTGGGTGAAGAGATTTCTAGATTTAATCCTAGGGAGAAGCCCACACTGAAAGGAAGAGGAGAGGCAGAGATGTGGTTGACAATCAAATCCCCAGCATGACTAACAATAAACAGGAGGGACATCACAAGCATGGAGGAGTAAGATCAGACCCCATACTAGAAACCCTTGGCCCTGTGAACTTGCACTGGGAAGACAAGTCCCCATAATGTCTAGCTTTGAAAAGAAGTGCAGCTTAATTCCAAGAGCTTTAAAAATTAATGAGATTTAGGTCTAGAAAATCTAAGGCCAACAGGAAAATGAGTCCCCACTTTTTTTTTTTTTTTTACATTTCAAATCTTGCTTTTATTTTATTTTATTTTATTTCTTTTTGGTGTTCCAGAATTCACTGTTTATGCACCACACCCAGTGCGCTCTTAAAGAGCAAGTAAACTAAATAGCTCAGGTCTGAGATAGCACAGAAGCAACAGTTTGAAACATGCCTAGGATACACATGAAGGTGATTTATTGACTAATTTTAGAATGTGTGCCAGAGGGAAGAGATCTGCAAGAGATTTCTCTGAGATCAGGTGCTAGTAAATGCCATTTTTCATGCCCTCCCCCAGCCTAGATAGCAGGATGCTTGCAGGAGCCGGTTCTAACATGCTCCATCTACCCTGCCAGTACTGTGTGCCATTCCCCAGCAGACCCATTCATCCAACCCATGAGCCTAGACAAGCATCTCTCCAAAGCAGTCCCTACCCCACCACACTCAGGCTGGGACTGGTGCCATTTCAATTACTCCTGCTCTAGGAAAAGGAAGAAATAAACTTACACCCAATGCACCCACGTTCCTGCAGGTAAGCCTCATAGCTAACTGTGTGGGGGCAAGCCTTGCCCTTTATCTCCAGATGTGACAGAAGCTAATTGCAGACAGTTTGAATGTTGGCCCCTCCCACAAATTAGCTCTCAGTGGCTGCAGCCAAGCCTCTCAACTGAGTAAAATAAACCCAGTATGCCCACAGCAGGCAAAGTGGGTCATTAAGGCAAGTTGGGCTAAAGTCAACTGTGGTTCAGCCACAAAAAGAGGGCATACACAGTCCATACAGGGGTTACCCCCTTGTTCTGGTGACTAGGTGATATTGTGCTGTGGGGCACCACAGTTCCTTTCAACACATGGCTACTACTTTAATATCAGAAAACAGAGCTGACCCACCTAACAGAGCAGAGAAAATATAAAAAGTCAGGGCTGAAGGATATAATAACTAAAATCAAAAATATGTAAGAGAAAATCAATAGCAGCTTAGAGGATATAGAACGGACACATGATCTGGGAGAAGTGTGATGGAAAGCAACCAACCTGAACAGCAAAAAGAAAAAAAAGAGTAACAAGAAATGAGAATAGGAAAGGGAACTCTGTGACATCATCAAGCACAATAACATTTGCATTATAAGGGTCCCAGAAGGAGAAGAGAGAAAGAAGGGGCAGAACACATATTTGAAGAAATAATAGCTGAAAACTTTCCTAATCTGGAAGAAGAGACAGACACCAGGTCCAGGAAGCATGAGAAGCCCCTAACAAATGAATCCAAAGAGGTCCACACCAACACAAATAATAATTAAAATGGCATCAAGTAATGACAGAGAGAGAATCTTAGGGCACCTGGGTAGCTCAGTTGGTTAAACATCTGCCTTCAGTCCAGGTCATGATCCCAGGGTTCTGGGATCAAACCCAACATCAGGCTCCCTGCTCAGTGGGGAGTCTGCTTCTCCCTCTCTCTCTCTGCTTTTCCCTCTGCTTGTGCTCTCTTCCTCTCTCTCTCTCTCTCTCTCTCTCTCTCTAATAAATAAATAAAATCTTTAAAAGAGAGAAAGAGAATCTTAAAATCAGCAAGAGAAAAGAAAACAATTATATATATGGGCAACTCCAAAAGGCTATCAGCTGATTATTCAATGATAACTTCAAAGACCAGAAAAGAGTGATGTGATACATTCAAAGTGCTAAGGGGAGAAAACCAGCAATCAAGAATACTCTATTGGTAAAACTATCATTCAGAATTGAAGAAGAGACTAAGAGTTCTCAGAAAGAAGCTAAAGGAGTTCATCACCACCAAGCCAGCCTTACAAAAACATGTTAAAGGGAATTATTTAACTGGGAAGAAAAGCCCATAACTGGAAGAAAATTTGAAAGGAAAAAAAATTTACAGCTAAAAGCAAACATAGTAAAGGTAATAGATTAATTATTTATAAGTCAGTATGGAAGTTTAAAAAAAGTAGCAAAATCAATTATATCTACAAAAATTAGTCAAGGAATACACTAAATTTTTAAAAATGTATTATAGATTATCAAATACATAAAACTTGGATGGGTAGTAAAAATTTAGTGCTTTTAGAATGTGTTTGAACTTAAGCAAACATCAGCTTAATATCAACTACTATATACATTGGATGTTATTTATGAACCCACCAGTAGCCACAAATAAAAAAAAAATCTGTAATAGACACACAAAAAATAAAGAGGAATCCAAGGATAATATTAAAGAAAGACAAACCACAGGGAAAGAGAGCAAGAGAAAAACAGAGAAACAGAGAAGAACTACCAAAAAAATTTAACAAAATGACAGTAAGTACATACCAGTCAATAATTATTTTAAATCTAAGTGGACTAAATGCTCCAATCAAAAGACATAGGATGTTGAATGGATTAAAAGAGGGAATGTACCTCTGTGCTGCCTACAAAAGACTCAGTGTTAGACCTAAAGACACCTACAGACTGAAAATGAAGGGATGGAAAAAGACATTCCATGCAAATGGAAGCAAAAAATAATTAATAATAATAATAATACAGAGTAGTAATACTTACATCAGACAAAAGAGCCTTTAAAATGAAGACTATAGCAAGAGACAAAGGACATTACACTATGATAAAGAGAACAATTCAACAAGTGGATATAACAGTTGTAAGTATCCATGCACCCAAAATAGGAGCACCTAAATACATAAACCAAATAGTAACAGAAAGGAAAAAACTGATAGTAACACAATAATAGTAGGGGACTTTAACTCCCCATTTACATCCATGGAGAAATCATTCAAACAGGAAATCAACAAGGAAACAATGACTTTAAATGACAGATAGGTTTAACAGATATTTACAAAATTTTCCATCCAAAAACATCAGAATACACATTCTTTTCAAATGCACATGGAACATTTTCCAGAATAGATCACATTGGACCACAAAACAAATCTCAATAAATTTAGGAAAATTAAAATCATATCAAATATCTTTTCTGACAATGGTATAAAACTAGAAATCATTTACAAGAAAAAACCTGGAAAAAGCAAACACATGGAAACCAAACAACATGTCACTAAGCACTCAATGGATCAGTGAAGAAATCAAAGAGGAAATTAAAAAATACATAGAGAAATGAAAATGATAGTGCAATGGTCCAAAATCTTTGGAATGCCGCAAAGCAGTTCTAAGAGAAAAGTTTATAGCAACTCAGGCTTACTTCGAGAAACGAGAAAAATCTCAAGCAATCTCAAATAAACATACAGGAACCTGAAAGAGCACATAGTCAAGCCCAAAGTTAGTAGAAGGACAGAAATAATGACCAGAATGGAAACAAATACAGACAAAAAAAAAAAAAAAAGAAGAAGAAGAAAGAAAAGAAAGGATCAATGAAACCAAGAGCTTGTTCTTTGAAAAGATAAATGAAATTGATAAAGCTTTAGCCAGACTCATCAAGAAAAAAAATAAAAAGAACTCAAAGAAAATCAGAAATGAAAAAGGAGAAATAACAATCAACACCATAGAAATATGAAGAATTATTAGAAAATGCTGTAAAAAAAAACTATAAAAATTATGCCTACAAATTGGACAATGTAGAAGAAATGTATAAATTCCTAAAACTGAATCAGGAAGAGGTAGAAAATTTAAAGAGAACAATTACTAATAATGAAATTGAATCAGTAATCAAAAAACACCCAACAAACAAAAGTCCAGGATGAATTGTTTCACAGGTGAATTCCACCAAATATTTAAAGAGTTTAAACCTATTTTTCTCAAACTGTTACAAAATAGAAGAGGAAGGAGTGCTTCCAAACTCATTCAATAAGGCCAGAATTATCCTGATACCAAAACCAAAGACACAACAGAAAAGAAAACTACAAGCCAATATCTCTGATGAACACAGATGCAAAAATCCTCAACAAATATTAGCAAATCAAATTGAACAATGCATTAAAAGGATCATTCACCATGATGAAATGGGATTTATTCCTTGGATGCAAGTCCAGTATTCACAGATCAATCAATGTGATACATCATATTAACAAGAGAAAGGATAAAAACCATATGATCATTTCTAGATGCAGAAAAAGTATTTGACAGTACAGCATCTATTCATGATAAAAACTCTCAATGAAGTAGGTTTAGAGGGAACATACTTCAAAATGATAAAGGCTATATGTGAAAAACTCACAGCTAACATCATACTCAATGGTGAAAAACTGAGAACTTTTCCTCTAAGACCAGGAACAAGACAAGGATGTCTGCTCTTGCCACTTTTATTCAACATAATACTGAAAGTCCTAACTGCAACACTCAGACAAGAAAAAGAAATAAAAGGCATCCAGACTGGTAACGAAGAAGTAAAACTGTCATTATTTGCAGAGAGCATGATACTATATTTAGGAAACCCTAAAGACTCCACCAAAACACTATTAGAACTCAAAAATTTAAAAAGGTTGCAGGATACAATATCAACATACAGAAAACTGTTACATTTCTATATGCTAATAACAAAATAGAAAGAGAAAATAACAATCTTATTTACAGTTGTACCAAAAAGGAATAAAATGCATAGGAATAATTTTAACCAAAGAAGTGAAAGACGTAAACTCTAAAAATTGATAAAATTGATAAAAGAAATTGAAGGCAACTCAAACACATGGAAAGATATACCATGCTCATGGATTAGAAGAATTAATGTTGTTAAAATGTCCATTCTATGGGTGCCTGTGTGGCTCCGTGTGTTAAGCCTCCGCCTTCAGCTCAGGTCATGATCTCAGGGTCCTTGGATCAAGCCCCACATTGGGCTCTCTGCTTGTCAGGGAGCTTATTTCCCCCTCTCTCTCTGCCTGCTTCTCTACCTACTTGTGATCTCTCTCTCTCTCTGCCAAATAAATGAATAAGTAAAAATGTCCATTCTACCCAAAGCAATCTATGGATTTAATGCAATTCCTATAAAAATATCAATAGTATTTTTCACAGAACTAGAATAAATAAATAATCCTTAAATCACAATTCCAGATTTCAGGATACACTACAAAGGTACTGGCACAAACACAGACATGTACAGCAAAAAGAACAGGCTAGAGAGTACAGAAATAAACCCACATTTATATGGCTAATCTATATACAACAAAGGAGACAAGAATATACAATGGGGGAAAAGACAGTCTTTTCAATAAATGATGATAAGAAAATTGGACAGCTGTATGCAAAAGAATGAAACAGTCCACTTTCTTTCACCATACACAAAAATAAACTCAAAATGGATTGAAGACATAAATGTGAGACCTACAACCAAAAAACTACTAAAGGAAAACATAGGCAGTAATCTCTTGGAAATCAACCTTAGTAACACCTTTATGGATGCCCCTCAGGCAAGGAAAACAAAGGCAAAAATAAACTTTTGGGACTATACCAAACTAAGAAGATTTTGCATGGTGAGGGAAACCATCAACAAAGCAGAAAAGCAACTACTGAATGAGAAAAGATATTTGAAATGATATATCCAATCAGGGGTTAATATACAAAGTATATAACAAACTCATACACCTCAACAGAAAAAAAAAATCCAATTTAAAAATGGACAGAAGACTTGACTAGACATCTTTCCAAAGACAACATACAGGAGGCTAACAGACACATGGAAAGATGCTGAAAAACACTATTCGTCAGGGAAGTGTAAATCAAAACCACAATGAGGTATAATGTCACACCAGTCAGAACGGCTAATATTAAAAAGAGAAGAAATTACAAGTATTTGTAAGGATGTGGAGAAAAAGAAACCATTATTGATGGGAATGTAAGTTGGTACAGCCACTGTAGAAAACAGTATGGAATTCCTCAAAAGTTAAAAATAGGGGTGCCTAGGTGGCTCAGTGGCTCAGGTCATGGTCTCAGGGTCCTGGGATCAAGCCCTGCATCGGGAATCTCTGCTCAGTGGGGGCCTGCTTCCCCATCCCCTCTGCCTGCCTTTCTTTCTTTTTTTTTTTTTTAAGATTTTATTTATTTGTTTGACAGACAGAGATCACAAATAGGCAGAGAGGCAGGCAGAGAGAGAAAGGAGGAAGCAGGGTCCCTGCTGAGCAGAGAGCCTGATGCGGGGCTTGATCCCAGGACCCTGAGATCATGATCTGAGCTGAAGACAGAGGCTTTAACCCACTGAGCCACCCAGGTGCCCCTCTGCCTGCCTTTCTGCCTACTTGTGATTTCTCTCTCTCTCTGTTAAATAAATAGATAAAAATATTTTATAAAAATAAAGTAAAAATAGAAATATTGTATGAGCCAGTGATTCCACTGGGTACTGAATATTTACCCAAAGAAAATGAAAACACTAATCTGAAAAGCTATATGCACTCCTATGTTTATTACAGCATTATTTACAAAGGCCAAGATATGGAAACAACCCAAGTGTCTGTTAATAGATGAATGAATAAAAAATATATTGTATAGAAACAGATAATGAATATTACTCAGCCATAAAAAAGAGATCTTGTTACTTATTTGTAATAACATGGATGGGCCTAGAGTGGATTATGATAAATGAAGTAAAGTCAGGCAGAAAAAGACAAATGCCATATAGTTTACTTATATGTGGAATCTAAAAAGTGAAACAGATGAACAAACAAACAAAAAAAACAGATTCTGAAGTACATAGAACAAACTGATTGTTGTGAGAGAAGGTGGGTTGAGGGGATAGGTGAAATAGATGATGGAGATTAAGAGGCACAAACTTCCAGTTTTAAATAAATAATTCAAGGGGATGAAAATCACAGTATGAAGATATAGACTATTATATTGTAACAACATATGGTGACAGTTGGTGACTACATTTATTGTGATGAATACTACACTTTAATAAGACATTTATAAATATGTTAACAAAGAAATGTCATAAATTTCTATTGTTTTCATTTCTCACTACATTCCCATCTCTTAACATAATGTGGTTCAGCTCCCGCTGCTTCACTGAACCTGTGCCCTTAGGACTGTAAGTCAGCTCTTCATTGCTATCCTCAAAGACCCTGTTTCAGCCCTCCTTTTCCTTATATTCTCTGTGGCTTTTGACATGTTTCCTCCTGAAGTAATCTGTCAGTCTCTGGGATGAAGCAGCATTACCTTTATGCTTTGTACTCTGTCTCTTTGGTGACTGTTCTTATCAATCCTTTCCCCCCAAACACAAGTTTTTTACAAGGTTGCAACCTTTGCCTCTTCTTTCAACTAATACTTTCTCTTCTGGGAAACTTATCAACTCTTAGTAATAATTGAACTATCAATCATTTCTAGAAGGATGACTCCCATATTTTTGGCAGTCATTGACTCTTCTATTAAGATGCAGGCCTACATCTTCAAAGGCCCAGTTGATGCTTCACATGAATATCCCACTATTGCTTTAAGGACAAGAGACTTAAAATAAAATCCCGCATCTTCCCTAACCATGTGCTCACTCACCTGACTTTCAGTTCATAGGTCTTTCAAATCCCCAGACCTGAAATCTGAAACCTACTCTTCAAACTTCTAGGTCTAGCTCTTATCTTCATCTAGGTTAGTTAACTTGGCTTCTTGAGTATTCGTAGTCTTGATTTCCCTACCTGTAGAATGCAGTTAAGGTGAAACTGAAATGAGAAGATGAGGTCATGGATGTTACTGTGATCTGTAAATTTAGACTGCTATGTGCATGCTATGTACAACTATTTTCTCGCTCAGCCTAGAACATGGCATATAGTAGACACTCTGTAAATATTTGGTGACTTACTGAAATAGTGAATGAACAAATGGTTAAACTATTGCAACCTGTACTTCTTTTGAATGCCTATAACATTTACTGTATGCTGTATCATCCTTTCGGCTCAGATTATGTACTACCCAGTCTTTTGTTAGGTACATATTCACTATATGTGTCCTGACTTCTTGAGCAGATATTCAGATTCCTTGTCTTTCCTTATGTTACTCCCAGGGCTCAGCAATGTCCATATACAGAGCAGATATGAACTAGTAGTATTTGTTTTTGTTTTTGTTTTTGTTTTTTTTTAAAGATTTTATTTATTTGACAGAGGGAGATCACAAGTGGGCAGAGAGGCAAGCAGAGAGAGAGAGAAGAGGAAGCAGGCTCCCTGCAGAGCAGAGAGCCGGATGTGGGACTCGATCCCAGGACCCTGAGATCATGACCTGAGCTGAAGGCAGAGGCTTAATCCACTGAGCCACCCAGGTGCCCCGAACTAGTAGTATTTGACTTTACATTTCATTTATAAATCTCAAGTATATATCAACTAAATTTTTCCATTGAAGGGAATCGATGCATGTTATTTTGCAAGCCCATATTCTTCAGGATTTATTTATTCATATTTTAAATCATGACTCATATCATTCAGAAACTAACACTAAACTGTGATTTTAATGGCATGGTGAAATAGGGTTTAGTCAAGGCTCCTCACTTTTCAAATTTGCTTCAATGCAGTCATAAAATTCCTTCCCTGTTGACTCTCAGCGGCCAAGGGCATCTTCACTTAGACATGTGTAATTTAATCAAGCTGCTCTGGCTATGTTAAACTAATCTATGTGTGGAATTGTAACTACACATTGTACCAGAAGTCGGAGCAATTTTCTTTCTTTCTTTATTCACAATGGCATTTCCACACTCAAACAATAACTTTGCTGTCTTTTCTCCCCCTTTGTTATGGAAACTTGTTCCCAGAGGGACAAAGCAAAGAAACAGTCCCCACACACTGACCAGCAGGGCAATTATGACAGAAGGCGAAATACGTTACATCAAACTGCACAGCCTTTGGGTTATCTCGTCTCTGTGAAGAGGATTTTACAGCTGGATTTGAGTGGGTGGAATTGCTATATCACCCACAAAAGTATTTTTATTACCAACTTCCCAGCAGCCTTTTACTCATAGCTCTGTCTTTATTATTCTAAATATTGGCACATTAAATGCACTAAGGTTTAATGAAATAGAAAGGAATGGATGATGGACACTTCTCTGTCACATCTGAGCCAAACAGGGTTTTACATCTCATAAGTTATAGGTGACTGCCACAGGCTTGACTCATCAAATACAGATGAGACACATTGAATACAGATGTCATAGGCTAACAGCTCAGTATATTTATTAGTCTGAATGACTCTAATTTCCCTTTCTCAAATAAACTCCTCCAGGGATGTAGCTTAGACAATTTTTAGTCCCTCATAACTTATTTTAAAATCACCCAATATAGAATTTTCAATGTAGAATTCTCAAGGGTTTCACTATGAAAAGCATAGATTCCTAAGTTATACACCTGTACTACTTTTGTAGGGCTGCTGTAGCAAAGTACCACAAACTGACCGGTTTAGACAACAGAAATTTATTTTCTCAGAGTTCTAGAGGCCAGAAGTCTAAAATTAAGTTGTCAGCAGGGCCATGCTCTAAGGAAGATTGGTTCCAGGCTTCTCGCCTACCTTCTATTAGTACCCTGGCTTGGTGGCAGCATAACTGTGATGTTTACAATCCCTGTGTGGATATATCTCTGTGTCAAAATATCCCCTTTTTATAAGAACCCTAATGATCTCATCTTAATTTGATCATCTGCAAAGACCCTATTTCCAAATCAGGTCACATTCACAGGTCTTGGTAATTAGGACTTCAACACCTTTTTCAGGGATGCAGTTCAACCCATAACAGCTTCATGCAGTCACTGCAGTAGATGCCCTTCTTTGGGACAGAGCAACAAAAGTCAGCTTGAGCACCACAGGAATCCAGACAACCTTGGATTTGAAGCCTCAGAAATGGCAATACTTCCATCTCCCGAATCATAATTCATGGTTTTAGGTTATATCACATTTGTTGTTTTTTTTTTTTTTTTCTTAAAAGGAAGCAAAATTGTCCAGACTGGAGAAATGTTGATCTACAAATAACCATACAAACTAGCTTTTTCCATTTTTTTTTTTACCATGAGAAGAAAGATTTGGGCATTACCAGCTATACCTAAAGGTTATTAGATACTTTAGAAAACAAAATAAGCAGAAAAGATGCAACTCTACCTGACATTATTTCTTAGGAGAAGGGGGCAAAGCCCTTCAAGTTAACAGGATGCACACCAAAGTAATAAAGGACAACATTTCGAAAAATGGACTTTTGATTTTTTAAATTTAATTTAATTTTTTTTCAGTGTTCCAAAATTCATTATTTATGCACCACACCCAGTGCTCCATGCAATATGTGCCCTCCTTAATACCCACCCCCAGGTTCACCCAACCCCCCACTCCCCTCCCCTCCCCTCCAAAACCCTCAGTTTGTTTCTCAGAGTCCACAGTCTCTCATGGTTTGTCTCCCCCTCCGATTTCCCCCAACTCATTTTCCTCTCCATCTTCCCATGATGTTTTTATAAGTTTAACACTTAACATTGTGGAAACTTTCTCCTTTGAAACATGTAGTTTATTTTCTTTTTCATTTTTATGGTCTCTAGAATATTATATTCAACTCTACAGCATATTGTGATTCAGGTGGTTTCCCAAGCTAAGTATGTTTATGATAACAAACACAATAATACAAAATAATACAAAGTAATAATTAACATTTTGTTCTTCCCATGTGCCATGCTTTGTGGTAAATTCTTTGCATGTATTAATTCACCTAATCCTCACTGCAACCCCCTAGATAAAGCATCAGTGTTTATCACCATTTTACAGAAGAGGCACAGAGCTAAGTTCCCTAGGGCCACACTACTACTAAAAAGTGGAACTGAAATATGAAGCTGGAAAGTCTGGCTCTAGAGAATTGGTATATTAACTTACAAATCTGTAATTTTTAAATGTTCCAGTAAGCCAAATTACAAAAACTGAAGTTCTTCTTTTAACTAGCCTTTTGAAATTATCTTAGATCTTACTGCCACCTAGATGAAATTGTTCACTGAAACCAAGATTACAATTTTTTATTCACCATAAGTATAAGCTTTCTGTTTGTTTATATTCACGATTTGGGTTTTTGGTTTTGTTTTTTTTTTTTTACTTTATGGTACTCTTAACTGGGTAGACCTGACTAAAGTAAGGCTGTTTTGAGGTAGGTTGGTTACTCATATAATCCTTGGGGCGGGGGATATATATATATACATATATATATATGTATATATATATATTCAATCAGAGAAGTGAAAACATACACACAAACACATGGACACAGATTTATTAAAAAGAATTCACTTGTGTGATTGGGGTGGTTGGCTGAGTAAGTTCAAAATCTGTAGGACTGGCCATCAGGAAAGGGAGATCACAGAGGCTGTAACTCATAGGCTCAAGTTGAAGCAGCTGTCCACAGGCAGAATTCTTTTTCTCAGGGAATCCTTAGCCCTGCTATAAGATCTTCCAGGCACACTGTCTAGGATAATCTCTCTGAGTTAAAGTCAATTGATCATAGATAATAATTACATCTGCAAACTTCCTTCAAAGCAACACCTAGATTAGTGTTTATTTAAATAGTTGAGGACTATAGCCTAAAGCTGACATGTCAACACACACATTTTTACATATTTATATACACATATACAATATGTATTTGTATGTACATGTTTATAAAAAGAAGTTACTTATTCCATTTGGAATTGGGTTTTTGGACTGTATAATTAACAATACAAAAAGACAGTTTGGGCATTGTCAAGTGGAACCACTTCTTAATGAGAAAAGGGTGCTTTTTTTTTTTTTTTAATTTCCAAAGAGGAAGTTTTATCCAAAACTTTTTTTCAAATAAAAGTATTTAGATGAAGAGGACTCAGTTGTAAATTCTTCTAAGAGAATTTTTTAAATTGCTGTTTCTCATATAATTTTACTTACAAAATCTTTCTAGGAAAATATCCTATGATGCAGATAAATTTAAGTATTACCAGTTTATGGAATAGTCTGGACTTGGTGGGACTCTGATGGAAAACAACTTTTCTTCCACGTGTCTTTCCAAACCATCTCTTTTGGACCTCCTATCTACACCCATGGGTGATATCTCAGGCAGACTTCATAGCTCTTCCAGTCACTTGCAGTCCGATTTTCTGATATTAAGAAAACCACTCCAACCTCTTGACCTCTCACCCAGTAGCTGCCTCCAGCAGCTCCTGGATGGGAAAAGAGAAAGAGTGAAGAAGTCTGAGATGACTGCTGCTATTATTTCAGCAGATCTCCAGATGCTAGCTCTTCCTGTCATGGGATCCTTCATAGACCTCTGATGCTGTATTCCTCCAGGTCACAATCTGTAATTTCAGTCTGGCTTACTTGACTCTCCCTCACTTATACCCTAAACAATGTAAACTCCTTTAACTGAGGTTGCTTCCCCTCATCTGGCAGTGCTCTAGGAAAGTGTCCTTTCAGGATGGCTCTAGTCCAATCAACTTTCATATGATCTACCTAGCTCATGGGAACATTCAGCATCTGGGGTAACATACCATCTCCAAAGTAGCCTTTCATCCTTGCTTTGCCATTAGGGAAAGCTACAGCCAGCCCCTGGATGATAGGCTACTGCAGACAAGTGACAAATACCAGACACTCCAAATTCTAGAACGATTAGGTCCTCCCAAAACTTTCCAACAGTGTTCTCTTCCCAGTTTCCCTTAAGCCCAGCAAGGGTTGAGTGGTGAGCTGTTGGCTCCTTTTTATAGATAATCTCCATACATGGTGCTCCTAAAGCATCAACTGTTTGGCATGTGGGGGAGGGGTTATAAGCACAGACCTTCCTACCAAGCCTATAGCTTTCTTCCAAGAAATCCACCCCTAGTCTATCACCTCTAGCTCACCACTTTTCTTATTATTAAACTGGAGGTGAATGATAGATCACAGAACCACTCTCACCATCTTTTAGCAAGTCCTGTGTGCATAGTCTATCACTCTTTAGAATCCATGGATGTTTGACACTGTTGACTTTTGCTTGGAGCCTCAAGCAGGACTGTGGACTATGGGATATTCCCACTTAACTTCCTTCCATAGTTTAAGGAAACAATTATATTCTGAATAATAAAAAGTATTTCTTTGCCAATTAATCTTTGATGTATCAATACATATTGTATCTACAAGCATAGTTCTGAAGTAAATCTTTCATGACATTATGAGGAGAAACTTTTGTCTGTTCTTTAGGAATAAAGTGGAATAAAATATGTTCATGCTTTGGGAATTTGTTATGGCACTTCTGGGCTTGTTATGGACTGAATGTTTGTGTCCTCTGAAATTCATGTGTTGAAGCCCTGACCCACAGTATGGCTGTAATTGGAAAAGGGGTCTCTAAAGAAATAAGGATAAATTAGGTCATAAGTGTGAGGCCCTGATCTGATAAGATTAGTGGCGTTATAAGACCAGAGAGTTTGCTTGTTCTCTCTCAACCTGTGTGCACATAAGAAGAGGTCATGTGAGTGTGCAGTGAGATCGTGACCACTTACTAAGCCATGAAAAGGAGGTTCATAATGAAACCTACTTTGCTAACACCTTGATCTTAGATTTCCTAACTTCCAGAACTATGAGAAATAAATTTCTGTTATTTAAGACACCCAGTTTATGGTATTTTGATATGGCAGTCTTAGAAGAACTTAGAGGGCAATTCACAGCTCCACTTGCTCGTTCATATTTTCTCTTAATAATTGTGATTCCTGGATCACTAGATTAAGAGGTCTCCATCATCATACTAGATCTAATCATAAATGTTTATCCTATAAATACAGTCTTGATGACACATTTCCTCTAAGAAAAAAATATACATGTTACAGGAAGAAGATCAAATAGCAAAGACTCATTTCAGAAAGTAAATCACTTACCAGTTAATCCAAACTGCTAGCAGTATATGAAAAAGAGACTTAGTTTGGGAGCAGAGAAATCAAAGTACTAGGAAGAATAAAGTTAGGGCCTCTATTAGAGACTTCACATAATATTTGTGTGACTTTAAAGAGGCAACCTTTCTGTGAGTTTTTTTTTTTTTAAATATTTCATTTATTTATTTGACAGAGAGAGAGAGATCACAAGTAGGCAGAGACAGGCAGAGAGAGAGGAGGAAGCAGGCTCCCCGCCAAGCAGAGAGCCCGATGCGGGGCTCGATCCCAGGACCCTGAGATCATGACCTGAGCCGAAGGCAGAGGCTTAACCCACTGAGCCACCCAGGCGCCCCCATTCTGTGAGTTTTTAAAAAAAGAATTTATTATTACACAACCAAACCCATGGCACATAGTTTAGAAAAATAAGAATGTAGGCAGCTGCCTCCATTGGCATTATTATGTGACCACAGCCAAAGAGGGTGATGAGTAGTTAACTCCTGTTGTTATTTCTCTCTATGAAAATTAGTCCCACTAATGGTTCATCATACTGGATGATGATTCTAAAAGATTCTGTCAAAAGAGAATCTCCCCTACTACTCACTGAAAATACTACTCATCCTTTCTAGTTACTCAATGCCAAATCAATTCTGGTTCAAGACCAAAGCTAATATTAGAAGAAAAAAAGTCTTCAAGTGTTTGTTTATTTTAAAAGAACAAAATCTACCCTAGGGAATAGTGGAAAGTGTAATCCTTCGGTCCACAGGGGTGTGGTGGTAGGTGTTATGTGAGGCCAGGCCTGAGAGAAAAGACAAGGAAAGGTTTTCTTTTTGTTTTGTTTTGTTTTTTTTCCCATTTTCAGACTAGCCATCTGTGACTTAGAAATAAAAATTTTTTAAAAAAAGAGAGAGAAAGAAAAAGAAAAAGTCTTTAGGAATCTTTGGCTTTCCTTTTGCCAATATCTTTGAGAGTTCACTTTCTGTTCAAAATGTAAAAGGGACATAATTATTTCCATGTCTGACTAATATGCACTTGTTTGTGAAGGGCTATAATTCTGTAACCCATGTGGATCATGGTCTTGGTGTGTACTGAAAGTAAAAAATGAGAGCTGTTTTCATCCTGGCTCCTCTGCTGACTGAGTCACCATGTCCTTGGGCAAGTTATTTCCTCTCTGTGTACTTGCTTTTAAAAACAGAGAGATAATAGTGTTCCTGACCTTCTTACCTCACTGAGATGTTGTCACCATTAATAAGCAATAGACCCATATTTTTAGAATAGGAATGAAATTGCTTAAATTTTAAAATACTTTCTCTCCCATAGGTTTATTTTGTACCTTTTAAAATTCCTAAATGTATCACAGGGCAGATTTTGTGAAGCAAAGGGCCTTACAAAGGCAAAGTTATAGTTGACTTTGTGGGACAAATCATTGGAATCTTTTCAGTTTCCTTATGAATAGGACAAAGACTGATGACATTTATTTATTTTGGAGACTTTTTTCAGAAAGTAACCTCCCAAGTAAATTTTAAAAATTATAGAATGAGCTAATAAGAAAAAATCATCACATTATAGTAAAGATAACACTAAACTAAGAGTTGGGGGACACAAAAATCTAGATTCTAGATCTTGATTATTAACTTACTTAAGTCAAGTTAGCTTCCTAACCTTGGTTATTAGTGTAAGAAATGAGAGCAGATGATAATAGTTATTAGGTCTAGAATACTAAATAGAACAAGATACAAATGAAATAATATATGTTTCCTTAAAATGATAAAACATTGTGTAAATGCTTTAGGTTTTGTTGCTGCTGCTGAGCCAACCAACCCCTTTCTCTGGTCACCACAGCATCACCTCATCTGCTTCAAGGACAGTGGTTACACCAATTTTCTTGGGCATGAAAACAGTGCCAACATGTTCCACATAATTGGAGCTCCCACCCAGCCATTTTTCACTTTGACAGGGGGAAAAAGGGAAGGGAAGGGCCATGTTTCATGGTTAGGCCAACCTTTGATTCAGATGTAAAATGAAAGCTTTGAAGCAGAGGTGATGGGTCTGTGCTGGCTAGGAAAATGAACTGTCTCCCTCCAAGAAGCCTTAAGTTCCCCTATTTCAGGGTGTGTTGCAAAGACATAAACAGACAGTCAATTTTCCATACAATAAGGTTTGGAGTATTGCCAGTTTAGTCAAGGGCTGAGGGAAAGATTTGTGGAAGAAGGCTTTCAACATTTTCAAACATTGAATGGCAAGAAAGCATTTCTTTCTGGATGAAGCTCAATTAGTCTCTGAATCAACAAATTAAAAATAAATAAATAAATAAGGAAGAACATGAAGTCTCCTTGATTCCTTTGCCCTCTGTTTGAGACCCAAGCATTCCTGAATCATCTCAGAAAATAACCTGTATTTTGAGTTCACCAGAGTTTGTCTGCCTTCCTTAGACACTTCAGGCCATCCTTACAATTCTTTGTTCTTTATACTGCATTCCTCTCAATTGTACACTTAATGATCTCTTTTCGTATGCCATTGTCTATTATTTCATGAGGAACCATCTTTGTAACCAGATTATAAAATCTATGGGTGTAGGAATCATGCTTCTGGCTCTTCATGTCACTTTGTAGCCTTAATTCCCTGAGACTCAGACTTGGTGGACTCAACCCTTCCAGGGTAGATCCTTGTGTGTTTTTGTCTTTCTTTTACTGGTCCCTGAACATCACTCCCCATGACTGACAGTCACACGTTTCCTTTGGTGCTTTGCTCTCCATTTCCCCTCCTCCTGACTATGTTTTATGCTTCCAGACACATAAGTGACATCCACAGACCATTTACAGAATTGCCCTCTGAGAAGTGAGCCCTGAGATGCTGGCTATGGTGGATCTAGAAAGAATAAAAATATACTCAGTATGGAAAAAGAATTCCAACAATCACCCCACGGTGAGAAATAAATATTGGCAACAGATATAGAAAGGAAAAAAGAAACTATTTCTCAAAACTGAATATCAAATGACAACTGTGCATTATTTTAAATATGAGGTGATTCCAAGAGCAAACAGAGAACAGAGAACTTTTAGAAGTTGGGGTTTAACTCCCATGTTTTCACCCTACCACTTTCTACAGTTGCTTTAGGCTCTTCAGAGTACATTACCAAGGTCAAAGAATACTCAGTAAGGGTAGGAGAGTGAGAGAAAAGGAGAAGCAGAAATGGAGGAAAGATCAGTCACTCTCAGCTGTTCAAAATACTATGTATATCTTCTTTTCCACTGGAGCCAGGGCAATGACAGCTAACATACTGTAAAAAGCCAAAAATTTTAGCCCTTGGATGGAATAGAGTGGATTAATAGTTCAGCTTTATGTAGAGTTACTGAGACAAGGATGCAGGTGCCTAGGGCTAAGGACTAATTTAGCATGAGGATGTGCTAGACTGATGACTCCAAATGTTCACATCTTCTTGTCATCTGTGCCCTTTGCGATACGCCTTTGCACATTTTCCTTTTTATTAGGTGAGATCTATTTTTTCATCTCTTGAATCTGGGCTGACTTTGTGACTTGCTTTGGCCAATAAAATGACATAGAAGTGATGGCATGCTAGTTCTAAGCATAGGCCATGAGAAACCTTTGCTTTACCTCTTGCTCTTGGAATTGGCCTACCAGCAGAAGGATAAGACTGGGTTGGCCTGCTGGATGAGAAAAAACACATAGTGCAGTCTTCTACCACATCACCTGAACTATATCAGCTGACCACATGAGTGAGATCTTGCTAAAACATTCTATTCCTAACCAATCCAACAATAAGTATATGGAAGATGCATTAGTGAACTGAGCAGAACTAAGCAGTGATCAGTTAAACAGTGCCCAGAACTACATAGCTAGCCCATAGATTCATGAGCAATAATGAACACAATAAAAGAGGATACAGAGTCTTTCAATCAATAGCTTGGCCATGAATTTTGCCTATAGGAAGAGCCACATACATAAATATGAACATAGCCAAGAGCCTAAGCAAATTACTTTCAGAGTTCATACTTTTACCAGGAATCCAGAGTGGGTTGTGGCAAAGCAAGTATTTTTAATAATAATAATAATAATAATAATAATCTTAAAAGCTAACAAATGCTTATTTCAAAGCCACCATCTTCTCTGATTTCTACAAACATGATATGCTATTACCCTGGTTTTAGGAGCAGAAGCTGAGGGTAAGAGAAGTAGGTGGGTACCAAGAGCTAAGATGGAAACTGGTTGTCTGATGACAAAGCTCAGTTTATGAACACTACACAATAGTGTCACACTGGGGAAGTGGCAGTATTGTCACAGCTTGGTGCTTGCCAACCAAGGACCAAGGTGTGAGGCAACTGTCCTATCCACAGTGGGAATGGGGTTTGGGGGTAACTAACTAGGCTTATGCAAAGTTCAAGGAGACAAGGGGGCAGCTGGAAAGAAGGCAGCTGTATAACACCTGTCAGATATTATTGCAGCAATAAACAAGCCCAGCAAATCCTACTTCTCTCCAGAGAATATTTGTCTCCATGGTGAAATAATGCAAAACTGGGCAAGAGTCAGTCAGAACCCGGGAGGAGGGAGGACTCAGGGTCACAAAGGCTTAGCAGATTGCTCTTTACTCTCTGCCTCTGACTCATCAATCCCAGAGGAGTAGCACTTGCTTGCTATCAGCTTTCCCAGTCATCTCAACAGACAACAGGATGGGGGAGCAAATCTGGAATAAATCTTATTCCGTTGGAAAACTCTTTGATTTGGTTGGGGATTTCTCAGTGCCCCCTGTAAGCATGGCAAAATATATTTACCTGTTTTCTGTATGTTTAACCTTCAATTCTCATGAAAATTACTATGTTGAGTGCTCTGGAATATCCTTTTTTCAAGAATCAAGTTATAAATTTATCCCTTTGTATAAAATTAATAGCTCATTTTGCTATTAACAGCAACCATGAGATATGTATTAGTATTCCCATTTTACAGATGAAGAAATTGAATTTTGGGGAGAGGGTAAGCAACTTGCCAAAAATCATAAAGCTGAGCCCCAGTCAAACCTATGTTGGCAACTGTCATAACTCATGCTTTCAACTCTTATCTATTGTCTACAATAACTAGTATGCCAATGGAACTTTTTTTTTACTATGCCAATAAATATTCTGGATATGTATTCTGGAGTCAAGGGTAAGACTCATTTTGAACTCTTGTCTTTCTTCTCTTTAAGTAACAATTTAGAAATGGCACTGAAGATAGAATTCCAGAGTTGTCAGCACTCTGACAGGTAAGTCCTGTGCATCTTAAGAATTATTTCCCTTCTAACATCATCACACTTCCAGATTGCTTTTAGCAAATTTCAGTCCTGGTGAAATGCAACAGCAAAACCATTAGATTTTTCTCAGGTGTTTATTTTTCAAAATTAATACTCAGGACACAGTTTCCCATTTATGAATCAACCCCACCATTGTTTTTTCTGGAAATCTGGGATATGTATTCACCCAGCCAACCTGCTGTTGCTTGGGACACAGTGACAGGGTGCACTCAGCCAAATGATGCAGCTGTGGGGGGAGGGGCCAGTCAAGAGACTAAGCATGTTCTGTGGATTATTTTCTTACACTCAATTCTGTTATGGTGAGTTTCTATGTGTAGAATGCCTGGATGACAAGTGGAGGAATATGAGTGCCAGATCTTCAGAAAACTCATCATTTTCTTATCATTTCCTTTTTCCTATGCCTTTGCACTTTCAAAGTGTTTGAAGTTCACGTTTTTGTCCAACACAAGTCTCACTGTATCTGACCAGAGCATAGTGGAATAGGAGGGCATCCAAGTCCTCTATTTCAATCTTCTCCAATGCATGGAGTCTACCCACTGCACTCTTTTAGGAGATATATAACTTTTGTTCAAATATTTCCAGTGACAGACAATTCATTAACTCATAGGAAAGTCCAGTTAATTATTTGAGTCATTCAGTTTACCAGTGTGACAGATATTTTTTTTTAAAGATTTTATTTATTTATTTGACAGAGAGAAATCACAAGTAAGCAGAGAGGCAGGCAGAGAGGAGGAAGCAGGCTCCCTGCTGAGCAGAAAGCCCGATGTGGGGCTCGAACCCAGGACCTGGGATCATGACCTGAGCCGAAGGCAGCGGCTTAACCCACTGAGCCACCCAGGTGTCCCCAGTGTGACAGATATTAAAGGTCTCCTCTATATGCCAGGCATTGCCCAGAGATGATAAAATATCCTATGCTCAGGAAATTGACAGTCCAATATTAGAACCATAATCAGCCTCCCTTTAGCATCTAGCCCTTGTTTTTTTTTCTTCTCTCTTTTAAAGAGTGACAAGGTAAGTTCAGCTTTAGACACCTGTCCCTGCAAAGTAATGATCCTTATGCCCCTGGGAGAAACTCACTGTGAAGTTAGTATCAGTCACATACATCTTCCTGACAGTGAGTCGTAAAGCTTTTCCTTTTGACAGGGTAGAATAGGAGAATAGTTTCTGACCAAGAGAAAATAGGAAGGGAGATCTACTGGTGCTGAAAATGTTTATTATGGCTAGACTTTGTTGATTTAGCATCAATGTTAACTGTGCCACAGAATGTGAAAAGAATAGGATTTGTTATTAGCATACCCCTAGGTGCTAATGACCAGCACTGAATCTCTCATGACTTCTACTGACCACTTCCTACTTCTTAAAATTTCCTTTTCCTTTGCCTCTGTGATTGCTCCTTCTCAACTGGCTTCACTGGTTTTTTTCTGCTGTTTGGTTACTATAAAACTTAGTATTCTCCAGTATATTAAATTTGTCCCTATCTTTTCTTATACGTAAGTTCTCTCATGCGGTTCCCATTGCTTCCACCAAATCTAAAATTTGACCATTCTACTCTTCACTTTGTATCTGCAGCTCTCATATCTCTCGTGGGTTCCACAACTATATTTCCAATTTCCTAATCCACTGTATTTCCTTTAGGCAAATCAAGTTATTCCCTTTTCCTGTCCCCTTTTCAGTTTGGCAAGCTCATATTCATTTTCAAAATTCAATCCAAATGTTGTATCTTCTGGGAGACATTTTATGATCCATCCAGGCAGTTATTAATGTATCCCTATGCATTGGTGAATGGTTAGCAGTATATGCATCAGACATCAGACATGGTAGATGCTGTGCTGAATAATGAATGTACCACATTTAGGAGGATCTAAAGTCTGTACTCTATAGGGTATATAATCCAGAAGAGAAAACAGACGTTGTACATGTAATTTAGGTACATTGATTTTTATAAGGAAGCTATGTGTTATGGTTACCTATACTATAGCTAAGACTATCCAATAGCATATTCTATATCTGTGAAATGTCTTGTATCTGCATAGTCCAATATGATAGCTACTAGCTACACATGACTAATAAATAAATGAAACATGTCTAAGGCAAGTGAGAAATTAAATTTTTCAATTTATTTGATTTTAATTTATTTAAATTTAACTATCCAGCTAATAGCATCTATATTGGAAATGTAGTTCTATTTGTTGAGGAAGTTTTCTCTGAAAGAATGAAATTTATTTTTGCACATGAAAGGATGAACAGATCTGAAGGGCAGTTGAGAGGTGGAAAGAATATTAGAGTGTAACACTGTAAAGGTCCCAGTCTCACAAATTCATGTTCCTCTATTAATCCTACACCCTACCCCCTAGCTTTTGTAAACTTAAGATAGTTCCTGACACATAGTAAGTGCTCAACATGTATTTGCTATTATTATTACTATCATCATATTGCTCTGGTTTATAGACTTCATAAGTTTTATTATGTGAGTTCTCCATTTGTGTACTGTTAGTCTCCATCAATTTCATAAAAGTGGGAACTGTCTCAAATTCTTTTCTGCTTTGCCATAGCATCCTAAAGAGTTCTGTGCAGGCAAATTCACTCTCCACCTGAAACATGATACATTTTAAGGGAATTAAATTTCAGTGAGGGCATAAAAATTCAAGGGACGATCATCTCCACACACCAAGGTTCTGAGCTTTACAGCTCCCAAGGTCAAAACAATGAGTTAAGCTAATCAATTCTGAGAACTTTCAGTTAGTGCTTAAAGTAAGTGTTATGCCTCATGTCCTCTGTAGTTTTGGATTCATCTGCAAGCCACTTTGCAGTGAGAATTTTGCCTCTTACAAGAAATGTAATCCCACCTCACACCCTGCTCCACATTGCCATCGAAAAGAAAGCATTCCTGTCCCTTTTGTACAGATACAATTTTACCTTGTTCCTGTTTCCTGTAAGCTTTTATTTATAACATGGGAAAGGTGTGGGCAAAGGAAGTGCTATTTTGGAATGCATGCTTATCAACACATAACAGGTGTACTATGAATGCTGGAGGAGCTGTTTTAACATAGTAAATTCCTGAAAGTACCTGCCAAAGCCAATAATGCAGGTGGCTTGGCCATCTGAGCAGCTGACTCCACAGCCTCATCCCCAAACCTAAAGAAGGGCTTCTGCTTATTTTTAAAAAGCAAAATCCACCAAGAAATCTGTATAAAGTATCAAGAGCTATAGATAGATGAGAAGAAATTGGATACAGAGAATTGAAAAAGGGAATTATCAACAAACTGCAGGTGAGAGAGAGAGGCAGAAAATGACTGACAAGACCACAGCAAGGTCCTTCCCACTACCAAGCCTGATTCTGCCATTTGTCGTTAAGAGAGACTTCTCACCAAATTTTACCCAGTGTTTAAGACCTCGTTTAAATCCCATTTTTCCCTAAAGATCAATGAAGACCTGTTATTGCTGAAACACCAGGATATTTTTAATTTGTATGTTGGCATTTAATTATACATTGTCTTATGTTATTCATTAAGATTTCATGGGCTTGGGTTTAGCTCCCCAACCAGAATATAAATTTCATAGAGTGAAACAACTGTGACATATCTATCCTGAATTCCCAATGTCCTAGCATGAAGCAGGGACCTTCATGGAGCCCTTGATAAAAATCTTCTGATTTATTCAATTATATGCTAGAAGGCAGACCAAGCAGTGAGACCAAAAAAAAAGGAGGTGGGGCGGGGAAGAACAGGGTTCAGGGCTTGCCCTAATGAAAGCAGCTAAACTTTCCTGAGATGACTCATACAATAAGAATGCCAACACTAATGAGCGGAAGTGGGGTAAATGGCTTAGACACTTGAACTCTGCTGTTCTCTTATTATTGGCTGACATATGGATTACATTGTCCCCTGACAGTCTATAAGGGGCCAAGTTCTTGGAAAAGAAACATCTATTCCAACATTAAGAAAAGGTCTATATAAAAGGGTTTCTCACTCAAGAGGCTGGTGAAAATTACTAATCAGGCAAGTTGTCTGTCCTATGGTCCCAGAATATTAGAACTAGAAGGAGATTCAGATATAATCTGACCCCAGTCCCATTTCACCATCAAGGAAACTGAGGTCCAGTGATATGAAATGATTTGTTCAATGTGATATACCTGGTGAGTGGCAGAACTGAATCTAGAACCAAGGATTTCTGGTTTCTAAAGCCAATGATCTTTCCACATCAGTTTCATGAGGAGAAACAGAATTCTACTGGCCTAGTTAAGTAAAAACTACCTATGATTAGTCTGTTTTTCTCCTCACTTGATTTCTTTCTTTAACCAGCATGGACCCCAATCACTTAAACTATTCTCCCACCAAATCTGGATATCAGTTTCCTCATCTGCATGTCCTATTGCTCCTGCCCCAAAACTCTACACAAAGTGAACCCAATAATTTTCCTGTTCCTGTACTTCCTATGGCTCCAACTCTCAGTAGCTATTCCAAACCTGGAGCTCTCTCCTTTGCTTCACATGCCTCACTCTCATTAGCAGCCTCACCTGCTACTTCACAGAAGAAATGGATATTTGTCATGTAAAATTCCTCAAACTTCAACCCAATCCACAAATTTACATTGTTTCCACTAAACCTTACTTCCTTCCCTCCATTTTACATCTTCAGGGCCTGGTTCTATCAACCCCCTTTCTGCTATATAATCAACCTCTCTCTTTTTGTTGGCTTCTCTTCAGCACATAAATATGTTCAAATATGTCAACATGTCTTCGATAAACCCTGTCTTGACTCTGTATTATCCCTATAGCTGTCATCCTACATATCCTTTTCTTCAGAACCCAAATCCTATGGAGGAGGCTATTCTTGGTGACTCTAATTCCTTGCTTCCTGTTTTCCTCATAGCACACTGTAAACTGGTGATTCTTGCCCTTATTTCTGAAAATTACTAGAAAAGATCACCTATAATATCTTAATGTGCAATAATCATTTTTATGCCTATTTTTAACTATGGCAAATATATGTAACATAAAATTTCTCATTTTAGTCATGTTTAAGTGTATAATTTTATGGCATTAAGTATATTCACAGTATCATACAAAGCATCACCACTATCCATTTCCAGAAGTTTTCATCATCACAAACAGAAATTCTAAATACATTATACAATAACTCCCATTCTCCTCTACTCTCAGCCCCTTCTTCTTCTACCTTATGTCATTAGGAATTTGCCTATTCTAGATACCTTGTGTAAGTAGAATCATACAGTATTTGTCCTCTCATGCCTGGCTTACTTCATTTTGTATGTTTTCAAAGTAGACCCATGTTGTAGCACATTACCAGAATGTCATTCCTTTTCAAGGCTGGATTATTCCATTATATGTACATGCCACATTTTGTTTATTGACCCATCAGTTGATAGACATTTGAGTTGTTTCCACCTTTTGGCTTCTGTGAATTATACTGTTATGGACATTGGTATCTGTTCTGCTTTCAGTTGTTTTGTGTACATATGCAGAAGTGTAACTGCTGGATCATAAGATAATAATTATATGTTTAACTTTTTGGGAACTACCAAATTGTTTTCCACAGCAGCTGCACTATCTTGGTTTTGACCAACGCATGCAACTTCCAATTTCTCCACATCCTTGCCAACGTTTATTATTTGGGGGAGTTTTTTGTGGGGGTCTTTTTGTTATTTTTTTGGATAATAGCCATCCTAATATGTATGAAGTGCTATCTTACTGCTGTTTTGATTTGCATTTCCCTAATGACGAGTGATGTAGAACATCCCTTCTTGTGCTTATTGGCCATTTGTATCTTCTTTCGAGAAATGTCTATTCAAGTCCTTTACCCATTTTTGAATTGTATTGTTCAGTTTTTTCGTTGCTGAATATTGTCATTTTAGCCCTTTTCTTATTTGATCTCTCTATAGCCTTTGCCCGAACTCTAACTAGAATGACCCCTCCCTCTAACTATATAACTTCACTCTTTCCTTTTCTATCCCTACTCTGATCTTTCCATACTGATATCCACACTAGCTCTTGCAGCATTTAACCCCTCTTCATTCCAACATTTATTTAGCATTTTGTATGTACCAGACACTTTGCTAAGTGTTTAACATATATTTTCTCCCTTTATGTTTAAAATCCTGCATTAGGTATGTGGGATTACTAGAAATGCTATTCTACAGATGTGAAAACTGAGCTCAAAGAAAGTACTTTGCTTAAGTTTACTAAGGTAATTAGTGACAGAGCTAGTTTTTAAATCCGAGAAACTGATTCCAGAATTTGTAGTCTTTTCCTATCCACTTCTATTAAAGCATTAACTACTAAATTAAGCTGATACAACCCTGTATATGTAAGTTGTGTAATTGAACTGTGTGGTTGCAAGCAATAGAAACACTTTGACAACTTAAAGTTGAAAGGAATTTGTGGTAAGGTTACGAAGTAATTTGCATAATTGGAAGGAAAGCTGGAGAATTTAGTTTAAGAAGAAAGACCTGGATAGATTGCAGCACTAGGGTTGTAAGAAGTAAGGGGCAGTGTCCTCAGGGCCCAGTAACTTGAATGAATTGGCTCCCAGTTTTTTCAGCAATGGGGTCAAGACTGAAATTCTAGAGAATGAGCATCATGTTGGTCTGGTTGGGACATGCACTAACCCAGGTTACATGGGTAGGGAAGACAAGAATAAAACATGGTGATTGGCAGTCTAAACCTGGCTGTGCCCTGTGCCCAAAGGGGAAATGTTCATACCCCCAGAGCAAAATAAGAAACAATGATTAAGTGGAGGCAAAATCACACATCTACTATACTCCTAATCTTTTGCTTTAGCCGAGACCTCTCTCACCAGCTCCAAACCTAAATATCTGATGATGACATCTCTACTTAAAACTTGTTAACACATACTGGTAACCACTTGCTCCTCCTAGTTGGGTAGAAGGCTCCCTTATAAATAACTCTCTTGCTGCATTTCTCATCTGGACCAAAAATATATGTCCATTTCTCTCTCTCTCTCTCTCTCTCTCTCCTTCATGAGAGTATGAGCTCCTCCATTGTGTTATATTCTTCTTTCTACCCTTAGCACTAAGCATGGTATCATTAATGTAGCCAATACTCAATAAATGTTTCCTGCCTGATGAATGAACCTATAGACTTGAGGGGAACTAGAGTATCAAACATTTATGTAGCAAAAGATCTTGAACAAAAGAGATCTTGAAGTTTTAGTTAAATGCAGGTACAATATGAACCAGAAGTATATTAGAAGCTGTCAAAGAGTAAAGTTGATGTTAATTGTGTCAATAGAAGTATGATTTATTTATATATATATGTATGTATATAATTATATCTGTATATATACAGATGTTAATTGTGTAGGCCCATGAAAAACAGAAAATTAGACTTATTCTGTATAATACAGATAGAATCAGGATGAAAATGTAGAAAAATAATCTGCAAGTAGTTGACCACAAATGGAATAATCTGTTTTATAACATAATAATACCTCTATAACTGGAAATACTCGGACAAAAATTATGTTGACAAACCTTAACATATTGTTTACATAATAACTTTATTGCTTAGTACATTGACTAGATTAGATATCACAAACTCAAATGTCTTTGGAAACAATGCAGCAATTAGTCTGCACAAATGAAATAAGTTAAGTATCAGACAGAAGATGGTGGGGATTGACAGGGGACTAAATAACATGTGCCTACCTGAATGTGTTTGAATTTATACATTTTTATAGCATGAAGAAGGTCAAATAGGAACATAACGAATAGCATGGAGGACATTAGGAGAAAGAAGGGAAAAATGAAGGGGGGGAAATCGGAGGGGAAGATGAACCATGAAACTATGGACTCTGAGAAACAAATGAGAGTTTTAGAGGGGAGGGGGATAAGGGATGAGTGGCCCTGGTGGTAGTTATTAAGGAGGGCATGGATTGCATGGAGCACTGGGTGTTATACACAAACAATGAATCTTGGAGCACTACATCAAAAACTAATGAAGTACTGTATGGTGACTAACATAACATAATAAAAAAAAATGTGAGAACTAAATTCGATACTTAAACTGTCAATTTGTACTCCACTAATTTTTTAAGATAAATAAATAAATTTAAGACTTAATTTTTAAGATAATTTCCAACTTGAAGATTCAATCTTTTTTTAGGGGGATAGGTGAGCTTGGTGGTGGGTATTAAGGAGGGCACATATTGCATGGAGCACTGGGTGTTGTAGATAACATACTTCTTAAACAGATTATTATTGATGTTTCAATATGCAAAAATTTGTGAGGAAGAGAATACCATTGAGAAATATAGTGGTGAAAAGAGAAGCTATTAGGTTCACTATGGATTCTTTTTCTTTGTTTTAGTTTCAGATTTTTATTTAAATTCTAGTTAGTTAAAATAGAGTGTAATACAGTTTTCAGGAGTAGAATATGTAGTGATTCATCACTTATATATATATATAATATCCAGTGTTCATCACAACAAGTGCCCTCCTTAATACCCATCACCCACTTAGCCCATCCTCCACCCATCTCCCCTCCAGCAACCCTCAATTTGTTCTTTATAGTTAAGAGTCTCTTATGGTTTGCCTCCCTCTCTTTTTTTTTAATTCCTTTTAATTCCTTCCTCTATGTTCATCTGTTTTGTTTCTTAAATTTTACATATGAATGGAATCATATGGTATTTGTCTTTTCTCTGACTTATTTTTCTTGGCATAAGACACTCTAGCTCCATCCACATCATTAAAATGTCATTAAAAATGTCAAGATATTCTTTTTGGATAGCTGAGTAATATTCCTGTGTGTGTGTGTGTGTGTGTGTGTGTGTGTGTGTGTGTGTATACCGCATCTTCTTTATCCATTCTTCATTCAGTGGGCTCTTTCCATGATTTGGCTGCTACTGATAATGCTGCTATAAACCTTGGGAAGCATATATCCCTTCAAATCAGTATTTTTGTATCCGTTGGGTAAATACATAGTAGTGCAAATGATGCGTCACAAGGTAGTTCTATTTTTAACTTTTCAAGGAATCTCATACTGTTTTCCAG
Organism: Enhydra lutris kenyoni; assembly: GCF_002288905.1. NCBI lineage: Eukaryota > Metazoa > Chordata > Mammalia > Carnivora > Mustelidae > Enhydra > Enhydra lutris. The sequence continues at coordinate 48,423,201 of NW_019154101.1, forward strand.
AGTGGTTGCACCAATTGGCATTCCCACCAATAGTGCAAGAGTGTTCCCCTTTCTCTGCATCCTTGCCAAAACTTGTTGTTTCCTGTGTTGTTGATTTTAGCCATTCTAACACGTGTGAGGTGAGATTTCATCATTGTTTTCATTTGTATTTCCCTGATGATAAGTGATATTGAGCATCTTTTCATGTAGCTGTTAACTGTATGTATGAGAATGAAGACACATCAGTCCAAAACCTATGGGATACAGCAAAGGTGGTCCTAGCCATCCAAACCTCACTCAAAAAAACTGAAAAATCCAGAATTCACCAGCTCTCTTTACACCTTAAAGAACTGGAGAATCAACAACAAATTAAGCCAACCCCACACACAAGAAGGGAAATCATCAAAATTAGAGCAGAGATCAATGAGATAGAAACTAGAGATACAGTAGAACACATCGATGAAACTAGAAGCTGGTTCTTGAAAGAATCAATAAGATCAGCAAACCACTGGTCAAACAAATCCAAAAGAAAAGAAAGAGGACCCAAATTAATAAAATTTTGAGTGAAAAGGGAGAGATCACGACTAACACCGAGGAAATAGAAACAATCATCAGAAATTATTATCAACAGTTATATGCTAATAAGTTAAGCAACCTAACAAAAATTGATGCATTCCTGGAAACCAAGGTCAAAGAGTTTGCTGCCTGTGTTCTCCTCTAAGATTTTGATGGTTTACTGTCTCGCATTTAGGTCTTACATCCATTTTTAATTTATTTTTCTGTGTGGTGTAAGAAGGTAGACCAGTTTCTTTCTTTTGGATGTTGCTGTCCAGTTTTCCCACACCATTTGTTGAAGAAACTGTCTTTTTTCCAATGGATGTTCTTTCCTGCTTTATCAAAGAATAGTTCCTTAAAAGAGCACTATGGATTCTAATGAAATTGCTAAGAGTTTGGTAGATGTAAGGATGCTGTGGTAGGCAGAAAAATGGTGGAATCAAATGTGAATATGTTACATTAGATAACAAAAATCTTGTTAGATAACAACTTTTCAGATGTGAATAACTTACAGCTAATTAATTCAAGTGGCTGGACTTTGATTATCTTGGACTATCCAAGTGAGCCCAGTTTAATCACATGAGTTCTTAAAGGTGGAGAAACTTGTGGCTATGGTCAGCAAGAAGGGGATGTGACTTACAATAATTAGAGAGAAGAAAGATCAGCAACATTGTTGGCTTTGAGAGGAGGCCACAAGCCAAGGAAGATAGGGATCCCCTAGAAGCTGGGGAAGGCAAGTAAGAAGATTCTCCCCTAAAACCTCCAGAAAATAATGCATCCCTTTCAAAGCCTTGAGTTTAGATTTGTGAGATTCCTGTGGTACACCTGACCCACAGAAGTGCAAGATAAAAAATTTTGTTGTTTTAAGCCTGTAAGTTTGTAGTAATTTATTATAGAACCAAAAGAAAGCTAATATAGATGCTGGAAGTTAAAAGGATAACACATTTGAGAAAAGAGTCATTTACTGTATAAATGCTTGGCAAACAAAACTTTAGGTTACACTTAATACACTGTCTTTATGTGGTTTTTTGATAGTGGGTACATACCCAAGACTGGCATTAAGCATCTAGTTGTCTAGAAAAATTTTTAATGAAAATGAGTATAAAGTATGACTTCTGCTTTGCTCCCAAAAACCATATTTTTACACAATAGATTATAAAACAGAATATAATCAAGGGCTAAATTATATATTATAGAAAAACAAAGGACTATAAATGTGCTTATTTAGCATATGAGGTTTTTCAGACTAAGCTAAATTTCAGATGTCCTGAATGGCTATAGATACAACTTTAAAAAGGACTAGAAATTCCTCTATTTTATACATAAAATTTACTCCTGCTCTGGAAATGACAAACAGTTTGTCAGACATGTCCAGCTTTTTGGCTTAGAAGCTATAGTCATCATGATGACAGGAAGGTGAGAGTGAAGTTTAATAGGACTGGAGATGTCAGAGAAGTGTGTGGGTGTGTTATGTATATATGTAAAAGAATAGAACTTCGGTACAGATTAAAAATTAATCTTTTGGAAAAGGAAATACACCTCCTTTCCTGATTTTTTTTAAGAAACAGTGAGCTTTAAATGATATAAGTGGAAGATAGAGTTGACTTGGAAAAGAAATACCTAATACAGTTTAGTAAGTGAAAATAATAATGAATAATGTTTGTGAATTTGCAATAGATTATCTTTTTTATTTATGAAATAGTAGGTTCCCTAGGTTGTAAGTCTATAGAACTGAAATTTTGAAACAGCTTGTTTGGATTTTTGATTAGAGGAACAGTAAATTTGAGCAAAATGGAAACAAAAGGATATGAATTTGTAGTTGGCGAAACCAGTTGATATTATACACTGTAGGTTTCCCAAAGAGTTGCTGAAGTTGAATGAGGGAAACATTGAAGTTTCCCATGTAAGACAAAAAAGAAGGAAAGGAGCCCAGAGCTATGAAAAGGACCATGCTGACAGAGTTGATGCTGCTCCAGAAAGAGCAGAGAATATACATTAAGGAGAACATAAAGACCCAAACTTTGGAAAGTAAATGGCATTTAGGACTCTTGTGATCTCTAAAAGCTAATTGTAGAGTACAGAGTTCAGTCAAATCGCGGTTGTTAAGATGGACAAAATAGCAAAGAATGTTTTCATTCACTTTAAGCTGGAGACTGTGCAAGTACTTGAAATGACTTCAAAATGATCTCTATTTCTGTTTAATGCCAGCCAATTACAGATGAAAGCATGACAGACACTAATTTTTAGTGAGTATTTAACCAAGAACTATTTACCTTCGTTTTCCACTGCATCTCCAGCCCTCATATTTGTACTATCCAGTAATGAAAACTCAACCTTGGTAGTCAGCTGGATATCCCTGAATCAATAAATCTAACTTTTGTGGGTTGCTGTTGATCTTCAACTTGTCCTTCTTTGGCTATGACTAGTACTCACTTAGGTCCCCATTACTGAGTTATTCTTCCTCTAAGACTATGGATGTGCCACCACCTGCACAGACTGCCCTCTGCTCTGTAGTCCATCTCAACAGCCTTGATCTAGGTGAACCCTCTCCCCTAAAATTGGTTTTTAGAGATCATAGGACTTGTGAAAGAAAAGCTTAAAGTAAATGAGAATGCCCCAGTTGACACTAAATGAAAAGGGTGTGGGCTCAGATTCAGAGAATTTCCTTGAATTGATCTATACTTGTGCAGTCAGAGGCTTTTTCAAAAATGCCATCCTACTCAACGTTCTAAAAGTATGATTTTTTTATTTTAATGGGAAATTTATATTTGATTGAAAAGATAGAATAACATTCTCAGTTTAATATTTCCCAGAGAAGCTTGTCATTCACTGGATCATATGCTTAATATAAGTTCAAAACATAGAATTTAGGTAATTTATTTCCAAGTAGGAGGATGAATTTATATGAATCAAAGAACAAAATAATAATAACAACTTTCCTTTGAAGAAGAATACTTTAAGGGATTACTTAATACACATTTATTAAGTACGTTCAGTGTGCAAAGCAATATCTTGGGAATTGAATAATATACAAAGATTTTTATGACATGTCTTCTTCAGGAAATTCACTGCCTAATAAGAGAAATGAATACACAAATATCTTACTGTATTTTTTATTGTTGCAAATGCTAAAAAACTAAACATTATGATTGGGAATTTGAAGAATGATGTAATCCTTCCTGGATGATAAGATCAAGTATATTGGAGGAACAGGTACTTGGATTTTTTTTTAAGGATAAAATAGGTGTAGAGATAAAAAGGTGGGATGTATATTTATAGGGAAAAGAACCACTGGAAAATCAAAGACAAAGAGGAAAACACCATGGAATGTGTTCGTGAGCTATCAAGTACAAAAGTTTGGTTAAAACATAGTACCTAAGTGGAAAAAAGTGGAGAAAAGAGGCTTAAAACCAAATCAATGGGACTTTCAAATGGTAGGAGTTACCAAAAGTGTTTAAAAAGACACAATTCACCAAGATGGAGGCAGAAGAAGAAGGAGGAGGCAAGGTAAATAAGAGGCAACTAAGATAGCTCTGGAGAACTATCAAGTATCTTAATTTTCAAGATCTTCATGTCCTATATGTGTAATGTGTTTTGATACTATGCAATGACTGAGTATCTGCCCTCTCTGTGTATACAATGCTACCCTGCCTGACTGTACATTTTACCATGATTTACTGCTAGATCTATCCCTCTGAGTCCGGTGTTCAGTGAGAATGTATATGTCAAGGTCCCAAGTCTTCCCAGCCTTCACCTTTCTGCTGTAGTTAACAAAGCCATGGCTGGCAATGTATCAAAAGGATTACTTAACAGACATAATGGGCTGTATGTATAATATTACAGGCAAAACTAATGATGGATTTCAACACCCAATGAAAGAGGCAGAGAAGGAGTGCCCCTGAAGGTAAGAACAAACCTAGATAGTGCAATGCCATGGACTCTATAAAGCAGTGTTTCAAGAACAAAGTATTGAAAACCATCTGTTTCTGTGGACATGAATAAAAAAGCTATGGTATTTGGGAATGACCATATTTTATACATACCACATATGTTCTAATTTATACTTCAGTGCAGATGTTCCCCAAAGACATGGTTTGTGGTCTTACTGCACACCTACCATCATGCCTGACACGTAAGAGCATCCAAGTAATTGTTTCTTCAGTAAGTGAATGAAGTAATAGGTAGTAGTCATTCAATATCACCTTCGAAAGAAAATATTGCTAATTACAAAGTCAGGGAGGAGGGTAAAAAGTGAATGGTAAGGAATGAGAAGCAAAAAATGTAGACTGAAATACTCAGAAAGGAAATAGTAAGATAAACTAACGAATAGCACAAGACATTAGTAGGGGTTTGTGTTGGTGGTGGTCGGTGTTATTATTGTTTGCTTTTGCCTTTTGTTTTTTAAGTATAAAGGATATTGGAGACCTTGTATAGGTTGTGGAGAAAGGACAATTAAAGGATGATAAAAAGCAGACATAGGTAGGGATAGGGTGAGAGAAAAGATGACTTACAAAACAAATAAATGTTGTTGATGAAGTCCCAAAAGTTCATTTTTGCTTTTGTTTCCTTTGCCTTGGAGACAGATATTGAAAGAAGTTGCTGTGGCCAATGTTGAAGAGGTTACTGCCTATGTTCACCTCTAGGATTCTGATGGATTCCTATCTCACACTGAGGTATTTCATCCATTTTGAGTTTATCTTTATGTATGATGTAAGCAAATGGTCGAGTTTCATTCTTCTGTATATAGCTGTCCAATTTTCCTGGCACCATTTATGGAAAAGACTGTCTTTTTTCCATTGATTGATTAGTTTTTCCTGCTTTCTCGAAAATTAGTTGCCATAGATTTGAGGGTCCATATCTGGGCTCTCTATTCTGTTCCATTGATCTATGTGTCTGTTTTTGTGCCAATACTATGCTGTCTTGGTGATCACAGCTTTGTGATATAGCTTGAAATCAGGCAATGTGATGCCCCCAGCTTTGTTTTTCTTTTTCAACATTTCCTTAGCAATTCAGGGTCTGTTCTGGTTCCATACAAATTTTAGGATTGTTTGTTCCAGCTCTTTGAAAAATGCCAGTGGAATTTTGATTGGGACGGCATTGAAAGTATAGATTGCTCTAGGAAGTACAGACATTTTAACAATGTTTATTCTTCTGATCTATGGAGCATTGACAGGCCTTCCATCTTTTTGTGTCTTCTTCAGTTTCTTTCATGAGTGTTCTGTAGTTCTTCAAGTACAGATCCTTTACCTCTTTGGTTAGGTTTATTCCCAGGTATCTTATGGTTCTTGGTACTACAGTAAATGGAGCACTGGGTGTGGTGCATAAACAATGAATTCTGGAACACTGAAAGGAAATTTAAAAAGAAAAGAAATTTTTTAAAAAAACTTTACAACAACAAAAAGAAATAAAATAAATTAGTATTCACTCTATTGAATTATTCATAGATTCACTTCATTGAATATGGAAAATACGAGAATACTATGTTGATACTATGCTTGCAATGAAAAAAATACTCTCTGTCTTGAAAAAAAATATATGCTTTTTTCTTAAGACAAAAAAAAAGAAAGAAAACAAGCTGAGGGTTACTGGAGGGGAGGTTGGTGGGGGGATGGGGTAATTGGTTGAGGAGCATAAAGGAGGGCATGCGATATGATGAGCACTGGGAGTGATACCCAGCTGATGAATTTTGGGGCACTACACCTGAAGCTAATGATGTACTGTACGTGGGCTAACTGAATTTGAAGAAAAAAATACAATCCAAGGTTCTATGTTTTCTTGTTTTCCCAAATAAATGAATAAATAAATATCCAAAGAAGATCAGAAAACATGAGATAGAGCGAGTCCTCAGAAAGGAAGTGATACTTATTCTAAGCAAAGAAAGGAGACATTTTTATGTTAAAAAAAATCAACAGATCTTTGGAACATAAATATTGAGCTAGATATAGAGAAATCCTTAGATGAAGAATTATGTAATTACGTTGGCCTTCACTTCCCCTGAAAGAAGGAATGAGAAATTGTACAGAGTTGAGGTTTGATGATTAAGAAGAGTAGGAATGATTAAGAAGAGCTATCTTGGAAATACGTTTAAGATTTATAATACAGAGTTATTAACCCTGAGGGCCATAGGTGATGACAAAGGACTTTGTGAATTGTAGGAGGTTCAATCAATGTGTTTTGTGACTTCCTCCATGAAACAGCTCAGGGATTTGTTAGACAGGTACATGAAAAGGTCACAGAATGAGGGGCTTCAGATCATTAAGGAGAGAAAGCCAGTTGGTAATAAGAAGAGCTAGAATTTCTCAAAATTTAACTTTAATAATTACTTGCTTAGCAATGATCTCTCCCAGTGAAGTGTAAGCCCCATGTAGGCAGGGTACAGTGCCAATTCAGAGTCAGTCCTCAAAAGATAGTCGCTGAAGCACAGAAAAGAGATGAGAGGAGAGGGAGAGGAGAAGGGAGGAGAAAATAAGGAAGAGTAGTAGGACTTTTAGACCTTTTGTTTAGAATGAATGGTCATGTTGTTCTTCATGTTATTTGAAAGAATGTTCCCTTTGTCAAGAGGAACACCCACTATACATTCAGAGCACAAAATAACGTGCTGAGAACTATTTTACATTCTTTCACTTACTTTAGAAGAAGAAGCTAAAAGCATGTTTAGTGTATATTAGCTAGAGAAAAGTCATATAAGGCAGTCAATAAGATGCCCATTAAGTTTTCATTCCTAAGAGAAAGTGAAGTCTGTTTCTGACAGCAATATCAGATTAATCAAGAAGTCTGTTAGTGAAAATAACAAGAAAAATGGCACAATTTACTATTACCAAGGACATGTTCAAAAATAAACCTATCTCACCAGATCTTTGAGTAATATCAGTTATCTTCTATTGCAATCTCAAATACTTGATAAAATGTGTCCCTGCCTTTCAAATATGTTTTCAGATAATTCTTCAGAGAAAAGTGGTGTTAGTTATTCAGATGATAACCATCTGCATAAGGGGACAGTTCAGTGAGTAATTTTTTACAAATGCTTTTTAGCCAAGTTTGTAACAATAAAAGAAATTTAAAAGTAGTCACATCCATAATTAAAGCCTTATCCAGGCCAGAAGGTGTCTTAGTAATAGAAAAGGAGTGTGGAAGGAGCTATGATCATAGGATCAGTAACATCATGGGAGGACTTCAGGGTTTCCCTGGGTCCCTGCATTTCTCAAGGTTGAAATCTTCCAAAATTTTCTTAGGGACATGTTATTTCTTTTGACTCATCTTCTAGTCCTAGAATCTCCCGGGAAGGACCTATGGAATATATCACTTTAATGGATAGGTCTAGCCATCTAGTCCATAATTGATGCTAACAGATGCAAGAGAAATAATGCAGATGATTAATAGTGACTTAGAAAAACCAATAGGTGTAATTCTACTCCAGTTCCTGGATTAAGAAATATAGAAACATCCTTGGCATACCCCATGAACTTGTCCCTCCCACCACACCACGCTTTTGTCCATTCTGGCCATTCTGACTTAAAACTAGATGCCCTGGCCAGCACTCTAATCACAGTTGAACCTACGCTATGGTAACAAAAGGCTGACCCCTAAGTGCCTCCTATGCTACTTTAGTAACATCTCAGCACACCCAACAGAGATCTCATTCTGATGACACTCTGCCCTGAGCTCCCCATCCTAAGATCTTTCTATGTGACCACTTCAATATTTATTCTGATACCTTCTTGGGGTTCTAGCTTCCCTGAGAGGACTGTAGTCCTGACTTTATGTTTCCAACATTCCTTTCTCAGGAAGTAAAGATCTTACCCTCAATACCACCCAAGTGTTTGTGTTATTTATTGCCTACCTGGATTGCCAGAACTTAACACAATGTCTGGCACATAGCAGCTACCTTGTAAATATCTGTTGAACAGAATTGAAACATGACCTGCCCTGGGTTTCCTGGGTCTAATGCCAATTGTTTGAAGTGTGCCTGAGGACTATCACTTCCTACCTGCCCTCTGTGCTGTTCCTTGCTTGGCCAACTGCAGCTCTGCTGCCAGTCAGGCTGTTATTGAGTGTGGAAGGCCTAATGTCAGGTTTTAATCATCTGGTTGCCACATCCTACTTTAGGTAATAGTCAGGCCTAGCCAATAATTTCCAAAATTTGACAAGGACAATCTACTCCCAGGTCCAGTGCCTCTTACAGGTACTTTCCCATTAACAAAGCACCTATTTTGAACTTGATTCCCTAAGTCAAGTCAAATTTTATGTGATGCTCCTCAAACAACTAAGCCTTTAGGTATTTTCTGTATTATATATAGACTTAGTTCCTCTGGTGTGGTATATAAGTCTCACACGCAATGCATATGACAATGCATGCAACTAATATTTTAGTACTGACCCACATTCTGTCCTCTTCTAAAAGTTATCTAGTTAAAATGTACTAGACTATTCCAGGACATTCTGAAATTTTATCAAGTAGACAAAAGTTTTTCTTGGCAAGAGAAACCGTAGTCAACCTTCAGAAAAGGATGTTTAGAGAAAATATTCAGTTACTTATCCTGTGTCAAGTAAAAATTTAAGCAAGAAAATATGTGATAACAGTAGCTGCTCATCTACAGAATGGCATATGTATCAAAATGCTTTTGTTATTTCACAATGTAAGAAATTTAAGATGTAATTATTATCAGATGTTTATATATGCATAGGACTTTAGTTTAAACTCATGCTTTCATCTTCTCTGTCAAGAAGAGCAGTTGTCAGCTTGAAAAGTTCAGAAGAAACAATAAGAGGGAACTAAAACCAAGATAAATGTAGAGATGGTAAGTGTATAATTGTAAAAGAACTTAAGTCTCATGGTCTGGACAAAAATGTATATGGATATTTCAGGGGAAGGAAAGTAAGATGGGGAGATGTAAACAAATTTTCTGAATTGAATCTATGAGGAGCCAGGGAAAACAGAAGATAAGCCACTGTGGCTCACATTTCCAAAGAGGAGAGACAGATTTTACAAAACACACACCAAAAGATTTGATATGTGTTTTGGGCAAAATTCTTGACTGAATTATTAAAAACTGGGTTTGTAATACATGAAAAGAAAATAAGGATAATGAAGAATAAATCATCCCAGATTAATTGTTGGTAGAGTTACTAAATTGGCAAGAAGGAATGATATAAACGTGGCATATCATAATTGCAGCAAGATGTTAGACAATGTCTTTTATAAAATTTTTCTTGTGTTCAAAACAAAGAAATATAAACTGGATTACAGAAATTAGTTAGCTTTAAAATGGGGTTGAAAAACTGCAGTAAAAAAAAAAAAAAATCAGTGTTGATGTAAAGGAAATTCCAAGAAGGTCTCTTGTATTTCCTTCAGTGCTTTTAGCGGTGGTTTGAATAAGAATTCTCAGCAACTCTCAGAGTACCTATGCTGGGACAGATAGCAATTACCCACATGACAGAAACAGGACATGAAAGAGCTCATTTGGCTTCAGTATCGAACCAAATCAAACAAAAATGAAACTTAGAAGAAAGAAATAACTTTTCACATGGATTTGAAGGGCCAGAACATTATTATGAAAGAAGGTATTGAGAAAGATGGAGTAGGGAATAAAAAGCAGAGAGCTTTGGTAAAAGGACAGTGTATTAAGCATCCTAGGACAGCCATAACAAAGTATCAAAAACCAGGTGACTTGAAACAGAAATGTGTTGTCTCACAGTTCTGGAAGCCAGAGGTCTGAAATCAAAGTGTCAGCAGAACCAAGCTCTGATGTCTCTAAGGGAGAAATCTTTCTTGCTTCTTCTAGCTTCTTGCCAAAAATCCTTGGCATTCCTTGGCTTGTCCATGTATAATTGTAATCACATGACAATCTTCTTCCTGCATCTTCACATCATCTTCCTTCTGTGCGTGTCTGTCTCTGTGTCCTAATTTCCCCTTTTCATAAGGACACCAGTCACATTGGATTAGAGCCCGCCCTAATGACCTCATTTTATTTAATTACCTCTGTAAAACCCTGATTCCAAACAAGGTCACATTCTGAGATATTGGGAGTTAGGACTTCAATATATCCTTTATAGGGGGACACAATTCAACCCATAACAAGCCACTCAGTGTAGTGAATAGCAATGTGGTCAACATGAAAAGCATGACTGCAAAGATCAGGAAGAAAGGGAGTTCTGCCTCCGGGTTAGGGCTCACCTACAGAACTGAGGTCGGTTCTGGGCCCTTTAACAAGTGATCAGGATGATGAGGATACTTAAAACCAAATTTCTGGACCATGTTTTAGAGGAAATGGGAATGTCTAGCCTGAGGAAGAACAGGCACAGGGGGAAATGAAAGCTGCTTTCAAATACATGATCAGCTGGCTTAAAGTAGAACTAGAGTTGTTTTTTATGGCTCTGAAGTCAGAATTATATTACTAAGAGAGGTTGATTCAACTGGATGAAAAGAAAATTCTAAAAGGCAGTGTGTCCAGAGGCAGTTAGAATTTCATAGAAATACTGGATTCTCTATCTTTGGATGTCTTCAAGCAAACCTTGAACACAGAGGGAGGGTGGTTTAAAGGGAATGATAACATTGGAAATTAGCTTGGATCATGAGTCTTCTGACTTTGATATTCAAGTAGTCTATGAAAGATGTTATTCTTTTAACTAAAAAATATTAACACCCAAAGTAACCCATAATATCTTCTAAGGAAATGGAATATATAACCAAAGTTTAGGATTATCTTCTATTAAAAAAATGTGAAGGAGAGAAAAATGAGAGGGATCATATATTTTAACTGTATAAATAAAAAATAGATGGTGTAAGTAAATGAAATAGGATCAGTAAGAATATAGAAAAACCACAGAATCAAATAAGGGAAGCAGAAACCTTATCCAAGTCACAAGAATTTTAAAATAAAAGCAGCATTTCAGTTTTTATAGAAGTAATGTGAAAGATGAAATATAGAACAGGAAACAGAAAATTCAATAAGGACTAACATTTTCTACCCCAATACCCCGGAGCATAAAGGAAACAGGTAGAATAGATACTGTCTGATGAAGTGAATTGATTTCTCTAAAGAGGTTTGGAGGGAGGAAGAGATCAGTGAAGATGAGCTAATAGAAGGAGGTCATGTGGGCAATGGAAAGGGTACCAAGTTTGGAAATAAGTCTGAAGACCAGCTCATCTTGGCTTAGCCACCAACCACTGCACACAGTCACAAAAAACACTTCTCTCCTTCTCAGTTTGCTCTGTTATTAAAAAACAAACAAAGAAGAATCAGGCGATGTTTTAACAATTCCATCCAGCTGTAAGTTGTGACTCTGATGACTATCCACAGGTAGGGAGTGAGGAAATATTTTAACACAATAAAGACTTAAGAACATACAACTTTAAAACACTGAAAGTAAGAAACAGCAAATGTACCTGTGTAAAGGACTGGAATCATAAGCAAAGGATTGAAACAATAATAATGATACTGTAAATGGGGATGTGCCAATAAGCCAAACATCTACATACAGAGACTCTTTGAGTTTCAAGGAAAATAAAAGGGAAGTCATTAAATAGTTAATGTATTAACTATTACACTTGAAGTGTTAGCTTTGTACTACCAGTGAACTTATGAGTACCTTGTATATAAGTTACAAATATTTCTGTAAACTCACTCATTCCTAGTACATTGCTTTGTAAGATCCAAGATGTAATATACCCACAAACTGGAGACTATGTGTTTGGCTTCCAAGTCTAATAATGTCAATTTCTAGGGAGCATAATTTAGATTTAAGTTCTCAGTTAATTTTTCTGCAATAGCAATTTCATAAAAATTCTCCACATTTGATATGAATTTAATGGTTACTATAACCTCGGTTTTTAAATCTAAAGAAAGACATAAATCAACTAATATTCATTCATTCATTCATTTATTCATTCATTCATCTATATTATATTCAGTTAGCCAACATATAGTACATCATTAGTTTTTGATGTAGTCTTCAATCACAACATGTGCCCTCCTTAATACCCAACACCCAGCTGCCTCATCCTCCCTCCCTGATCTCCTCTGAAACCCTCAGTTTGTTTCCCAGAGTCCAGAGTGTCTCATGGTTTGTCTCCCTCTCTGTTTTCTTCCCCTTCAGTTTTCCCTGTGGTCCTCATGATATTCCTTATGTTCCACGAATAAGTGAAACCATATGATAATTGTCTTTCTCTGCTTGATTTAATTCACTTAGTATAATCCCCTCCAGTTACATCCATGTCAATGCAAATGGTGGGTATTCATCTTTTCTGATGACTGAGTAATATTCCATTGTATGTAAACAATTATTTCTAATTCAGAATAAAACATACAATAAAACAAAAGGATTCAACATACAAAAAAGGTTTAAGTTGACAGTGTTACATTGGGATCTTGAAGGATAAGTAGGAGGAGTTGTGATTTTTTTTTTGCATTTTTAAAAAACTTCTTTTCAGCGTAACAGTATTCATTGTTTATGCACCACACCCTGTGCTCCATGCAATACGTACCCTCCCTAATAACCCTCACCTGGTTCCCCCAACCTCCCACCTCCCGCCCCTTCAAAACCCTCAGGGTGTTTTTCAGAGTCCATAGTCTCTCATGGTTCACCTCCCCTTCCAATTTCCCTCAACTCCCTTCTCTTCTCCATTTCCCCATGTCCTCCATGGTATTTGTTATGCTCCACAAATAAGTGAAACCATATGATAATTGACTCTCTCTGCTTGACTTATTTCATTCAGCATAATCTCTTCCAGTCCTGTCCATGTTGCTACAAAAGTTGGGTATTCATCCTTTCTGATGGAGGCATAATACTCCATTGTGTATGTGGACCACATCTTCCTTATCCATTCGTCCGTTGAAGGGCATCTTGGTTCTTTCCAAAGTTTGGCAACCGTGGCCATTGCTGCTATAAGCATTGGGGTACAGATGGCCCTTCTTTTCATTACATCTGTATCTTTGGGGTAAATACCCAGTAGTGCAATTGCGGGGTCATAGGGTACCTCTCTTTTTAATTTCTTGAGGAATCTCCACACTGTTCTCCAAAGTGGCTACACCAACTTGCATTCACACCAACAGTGTAAGAGGGTTCCCCTTTCTCCACATCCTCTCCAACACACGTTGTTTCCTGTCTTGCTAATTTTGGCCATTCTAACTGGTGTAAGGTGGTGTCTTAATGTGGTTTTAATTTGAATCTCCCTAATGGCTAGTGATGATGAACATTTTTTCATGCATCTGATAGCCATTTGTATGTCTTCATTGGAGAAGTGTCTGTTCATATTTTCTGCCTATCTTTTGATATGATTATCTGTTTTGTGTGTGTTGAGTTTGAGAAGTTCTTTATAGATCCTGGATATCAACCTTTTGTCTGTACTGTCATTTGCAAATATCTTCTCCCATTCCGTGGGTTGCCTCTTTGTTTTGTTGACTGTTTCCTTTGCTGTGCAGAAGCTTTTGATCTTGATGAAGTCCCAAGTTCATTTTCGCTTTTGTTTCCTTTGCCTTTGGAGACATATCTTCAAAGAAGTTGCTGTGGCTGATATCGAAGAGGTTACTGCCTATGTTCTCCTCTAGGATTCTGATGGATTCCTGTCTCACGTTGAGGTCTTTTATCCATTTCAAGTTTATCTTTGTGTACGGTGTAAGAGAATGGTCAAGTTTCATTCTTCTACATATAGCTGTCCAATTTTCCCAGCACCATTTATTGAAGAGACTGTCTTTTTTTCCACTGTGTATTTTTTCCTGCTTTGTTGAAGATTATTTGACCATAGAGTTGAGGGTCCATATCTGGGCTCTCTACTCTGTTCCACTGGTCTATGTGTCAGTTTTCATGCTAGTACCATGCTGTCTTGGTGATCACAGCTTTATAGTAAAGCTTGAAATCAGGTATCATGATGCCACTAGTTTTATTTTTGTTTTTCAACATTTCCTTAGCAATTTGGGGTCTCTTCTGATTCCATACAAATTTTAGGATTATTTGCTCCAGCTCTTTGAAAAATACTGGTGGAATTTTGATCGGAACGGCATTAAAAGTATAGATTGCTCTAGGCAGTATAGACATTTTAATAATGTTTATTCTTCCGATCCAAGAGCATGGAATGGTCTTCCATCTTTTTGTGTCTTCAATTTCTTTCATGAGTGTTCTGTAGTTCCTCGAGTACAGATCCTTTACCTCTTTGGTTAGGTTTATTCCCAGGTATCTTATGGTTCTTGGTGCTATAGTAAATGGAATCTATTCTCTAATTTCCCTTTCTGTATTTTCATTGTTAGTGTATAAGAAAGCCACTGATTTCTGTACATTGACTTTATATCCTGCCACGTTACTGAATTGCTGTATGAGTTCTAGTAGTTTGGGGGTGGCATCTTTTGGATTTTCCATATAAAGAATCATGTCATCTGTGAAGAGAGAGAGTTTGACTTCTTCATTGCCAGTTTGGATACCTTTTATTTCTCTTTGTTGTCTGATTGCTGTTGCTAGACTTCTAATACTATGTTGAACAAGAGTGATGAGAGTGGGCATCTTTGTCGTGTTCCTGATCTCAACGGGAAGGCTGTGAGCTTTTTCCCATTGAGGATGATATTTGCTGTGGGTCTTTCACAGATAGATTTTATGAAGTTCAGGAATGTTCCCTCTATCCCTATACTTTGAAGCGTTTTGATCAGGAACGGATGCTGGATTTTGTCAAATGCTTTTTCTGCATCAATTGAGAGGACCATGTGGTTCTTCTCTCTTCTCTTATGGATTTGTTCTATCACATTGATTGATTTGTGAATGTTGAACCATCCTTGTAACCCAGGGATGAATCCCACCTGGTCATGGTGGATAATCTTTTTAATGTGCTGTTGGATCCTGTTTGCTAGGATCTTGTTGAGAATCTTAGCATCCATATTCATCAGTGATATTGGTGTGAAATTCTCCTTTTTGGTGGGGTCTTTGCCTGGTTTGGGGATCAGGGTAATGCTGGCTTCATAAAAAGAGTCTGAAGTTTTCCTTCTGCTTCAATTTTTTGAAACAGCTTCAGGAGAATAGGTGTTATTTCTTCTTTGAAAGTTTGGTAGAATTCCCCAGGGGATCCGTCAGGTCCTGGGCTCTTGTTTTTTGGGAGGTTTTTGATCACTGCTTCAATCTCGTTACTAGATATTGGTCTATTCAGGTTGTCAATTTCTTCTTGGTTCAATTTTGGGAGTTTATAGTTTTCCAGGAATGCATCCATTTCATCTAGGTTGCTTAGCTTATTGGCATTTAACTGTTGATAATAACTTCTGATGATTGTCTCTACTTCCTTGGTATTAGTTGTGATCTCTCCCTTTTCATTCATAATTTTATTTATTTGAGCTTTCTCTCTTTTCTTTTGGATTAGTGTGGCCAATGGTTTATCGATCTTACTGATTCTTTCAAAAAACCAGCTTCTAGTTTCATTGATACGTTCTACTGTATCTCTGGTTTCTACCTCATTGATCTCTGCTCTAATCTTGATTATTTCCCTTCTTATGTGTGGAGTTTTTTTTTTATTTGTTGTTGATTCTCCAGTTCTTTAAGGTGTAGAGACAGCTGGTGTATTCTGGATTTTTCAATTTTTTTGACGGAGGCTTGAATGGCTATGTATTTCCCCCTTAGGACTGCCTTTGCTGTATCCCATAGGTTTTGTACCAAAGTGTCTTCATTCTCATTGGTTTCCATGAATTGTTTAAGTTCTTCACAAAAAATGGAGAAACATTCCAAACAGACCATTTAAAGCCATGGAGGCAGGAAACAAAATGAAAGATTCAGGAAATCACAACTGGCTAAGTATTTCTGAAACAAAGTACTAAAGTAGACAGTAAGCAAAAGGTGAAACAGAAGGAGATAATTAGTTCACAAAGGCCTTCCTGGATCACTCTAGCAGGGATGGTCTTTCTTAAGGGCAATAAAAAGCCACTAAAAGACTTTGAGCACTTAAATGATAGGTACAACTGATATTTTGAGGAAAATTATTCTGGCTGCAGATTAGTGGGGGGAGTGGTATGATCTGGAGAAGAAGTGAGAGAGGCAGGGAAATGAACTGAATTAAAGCCATAGCCAAGAAGGTGGAGCAGGGAGGTTTTAGGAGTGAAATTGGTGGGATTTTGATAACCAATGAGACATTTCAGACCTGCTATAGAGCTAGTCATAGAGAAAGAACCACATAAAGAAAAACAGGTTTGGGGGAGGGAGGTCCAGTTTGGACCATATTTAATTTGAGATGCTCAAAAGACAAATACACACACCTCTATATCACCTTTTTCTTTTCTAGCCCATACACACTTAAAAAGTCTAATTTTAGACAATACAAAACCTAATTATCTGATTTATTTTATTAGTTAAATCTCTCTGTAAGAAAATAAAAGAGGGGTGCCTGAGTGGCTTAGCTGGTTGAGTGTCAGACTCTAATTTCAACTCAGGTCCTGATCTCAGGGTCATGGGATCGAGCCCCATGTCAGGCCCTGCATTCAGTTTGTCCCTATCCCTCAGCTCCTCCTCTCTATCTACCTATATCTATCTCTAAAATAAATAAATAAAATCTTTAAAAAAAATAAAAGAGAACTGTTTTCCTCCAGACTAAAATCAAACCCCTGTGATGCTCTAGGGAATGACAGTTTCTAAAACAAAACCTCCCCTAATGCTATAAAAGGTAATATCCAATCAAAGACCAGTTAATCAAATGCTTTGTCAATAAAAAGTAATTGTATATGTCACACCTGGATCATCAAAGTTTAAGGAATGGGAATGCAAAAGATATGCTTAATAACAAAACTGAACACAACCTCATCTTCCAGGATTCAAAGATTCTTCAAGTAAATGTGCTCTTTGCACCTTACTTAAAACTGTGCATAATGTGTAGAAATGTTTTTTTGCCTTTGCTGGATAGCCAAGTCAACTATCCTGCTCTGTGTAATGGTTTGCACTTGGTTTGGATAGAAGAATCTGAGGGGTGACAGCATCTGTAAAAAGGAAGGGGACAGTAGGCCAAGTTTGTGTTCTCCTTTGGCAACATAGGGCCAGACTCACAGGAATGTGGTCAAGACATAATGTAACATTTAACTGATATTTAACATGCCATAGTTGGGAAGGCCACAGAGTTGCTGCAGTGTGTGTCAATAAGCCCTATGAGAAAAACAGACTGTACAAATGTTATTTCCAAAAGTCACACACTGGCAGGGTGACAGACACTAACACATTTGGGTAGCAATAGCCAATCCAAGGTTTTCTTGCATAATTAGTAGATTTGGTACTCTTGAAAAAAGGACATTTTCCATGAAGAACTTGCTTTGAAGGCAGACTTTCACTGCCAGGTCTCCTGGGAGAATCATTTTTTCCAGCTCTCACTTTTGCTATCTCTGACTCATCTCTCAAAGTTTAAGGAAAAACATTCTTATGGGGGGAACATGTTGGGGTCAAGATAGAACTTTTTGAGTGTCTGCAAATATCCACTATTATCAGAGCCTCATGTAAGTTTGCGAAAGCTCCAGTGTGGTGACCCCAGTTTAGGGATCCATCTTGGTTATAGGGGCAGCTTGACATGCAGCACCAATGGTGCACCAATAATATTTCATATCATGCACCAATATTCCCTAAGATCCACAAACCCTGTCATTCTTGGGAGGAAGTAATGATTTACTCTTGAAAGAGGAAATAGGGATAAAGTTCTGGATAATGTAGGGTGGGCAGTCAGGAGGAAGTGGAGGAAAGGGAGATCATCCAGACACTTTGAGAAATGACTAGAAAGTATCAAACAAATTTGGGTGGCCTTCCTAAGCCCCTGCAAAAATAATCCCCCCACCCCGAATTAGCTATGATAGAAACAAATACGGCCCAGAAGAACAAACTTTGGCTGTCTTGGCCTCTTGGATTTTAAAAGCATTTGAGGGAAATAAATTGACCCTCTGATGCTGTAGTGATTAAATATGGCATTATCTTTGACTTCTTGTTGCAACTGGTTCATCTTTCAAATTCTTTCTCATTCCTTATCAGTACCTCAGGTTTAAATTGATCAAATTGTGAGTAGGGGATATACAAGGGCAGATAATGGCAACTAGTTCTTACCTGGTGTGTTAAATATGACCCACACTCCTAACCAGTGGACTCTGCTTCATACCACTGAGCAGTAAACTCTCAAGATCTTGGTTCAAGCTATCAGTAACCTCAACTAAGAATAATTCCTTTTACCAAGGTTCAAGGAGATAATTAGAGCTCTCTCTGGCAGGTGAGTTTGGCAGAGACTGGCCATATGCCTTGACATTGACAGTGTAGCCTGCCTCTGCCTCTGGAGGCCCCATCACTAGGGTTCACACAACTTTGGTCCTACGTAAGTTACATACAAGAAAAATAAAGAAATTCTCCTTTGAGGTGGGTGGGGGGGCTGATATTTTCTGATCTTTTTTTTTTTTTTTTTTGTAAGAACAATTCACCATTCTATAAGCAGTCTTCTATGGCCCTGGTTTTATTTTAATTACATATATCCATCTTCTTTTTTTTTTTTATTCTCCCAAACCTGGGCAGTAAAGACTTACACATTTAAAGAAACCACATACAGAAAGAAACCACATTCTTGGAATGAAACACCCTAAAATAGCATCTACATATTTCTTTTGACGGATGTTGATGCCTTCCACAGGTTTAAAATTACTCACAGCAATTGGGGCAGCTTTTAGGGGGTTGGGAGGGTGCCCACCCTTCTTCTGCAGGATCTGATACGCTTCTGACCTACTGTCTGTGAGCAATACAGGCCCCAGGAAATTTTTCTTGGAGTTCTGGTTTACTTCCTACCAAAATATAAAAGATTCTGATATCAAGTTTGTAAGTCATAAGGAAATGCATGTTCTTATTGGAGTCCAGGGATTGGAATGAAAGGCTGTATCCTCTTGAGTTTGATTTTACATATGAAAATTTATAAAATCAAATACATATGGACACACACACACACATATACACACTTTCTTGCTAACTTTTTGTTAGACTTAAACTTATTCATTCCTCAAAGGCCATTATAAAAAATATCTGGTGAACATATTATTCCTATTTAAGTAAAAATATAAATTTGAAATCAGAAGGTTCTCTCAGTGTACCTCCTCTGGAACAGAGTAGTGACTGCCCAGAAAAAGCCTTTATTGGTAACACTTTATTGGGACAAAATCCTTGGAGAACCATATCATGGAGGGTTGTAGCAAACAACTACAGGAGCCCCAAAAGGGATAAAATCTCCATATGGCATGGGTCAGAGTTGCTAACCCTTTATGCTCCCAAAAGACTCTGGAAGAATGTACAACTTTGAGCTGTGACATTGCTGCACCTCTGGAGAGATGCCATTTCTAAGTGATGGCCATGGCCCTTCCACAAGAGACAGCCTGTGTCTCCCAGACCACCGCAATTATGCCTCTACTCTCCTGGCCTCTGCCCGCAGCATGGGTCAAGATGCCACTATCCACTTAGAGCACTCTCGTTTACAGTCCCAAGGGGATAGTGAATACCACATATGTGAATTTTGGGGACATGCACTAGGGAAAAAACCCAGCTTGATTCAGAAATAGTACGACAGTAAAACCCAATATATAGTCAGTATTTTTCAGGGGTTCTATATAAGTGAATGTTCCAGAAAAACAAAAATAACTTTTTAAATCTCAAATGCTTTTAAATGATTGATTTGATGAAACAAAATCCAAAGTACTATTATGCTCTTCCTTACCTTCTCAATTTTTGGATAATAACTTTACCATTATTTATAAACTGAAATCAAAATTTTCTATTATTAAATATACCTGATTTGGTGCCATATGCATTCTCTTTTGATCTCTTACCCCATCCTCACATAACCTGAGCTTTAGCTAAAATGGACTATTCTCTGGTTCCCTTTATATTTATCACTTTTAACACTTTAGCCTTAATTCAGGCATGTTTGTTGAGAACGACTCTAGCTCTTCTCTGGTCCCCATTTCCGCAGCTCTTCCCAACTTTCCTGACTTACTGCATTGGGTGGTCCCCTCTGATCCACCTTTTTTGCACAAGTACCGGAAATAATATTTCCCTAATTGAATGTCAATTTTTGAAATTTTTGTTGTGACACTTGCTAGTCTTTTTCATGATTATTTATATACTTATTTATGTGAATATAAGTTGTTGAGATCAACAGGCATATTTTATAGACCTTAGTTTACCCTGTTGTGTTTTAAAATAGTACCTGACATGAACAGATATTTTAAAGCCATTTGCTGAATGAGTTTATAGTAAAGGTCTTGGCTGGCCAAAAATGAAATTTGTTATAGCTGGCAAGTGAAGCTAAGTGAACCTCCCTCCATTCCCAAACCAAATTCCTTTGTCTATTCTACAGTCATTAATCTAAGTAGAGGCTGAGAGTCTCCCTGAAAAAAAACAAAAAACAAAAAAACAGTCTAACCCTGTCCAGAATTGGAATCCATTTCTTACTTCTAGTGCATGTTCTAGTGCATGGAATAAAGCCTACCACATGGTAGATGTTCAATAAATAAATAAACCAAATATTGTGACAGAGCCAGGTTTACTGACTTTTCCTTGGCTAATTTTAATGAAGCATATCACCTCATCTTACAAGAGATTTTAGTCTTCACCTGCAGGAAGAATAAGGATGTTGGTGACTGACAAGACTATCAAGGAGATAAACCACGGGCCTAGTGTCCACTATGGCCACTGTGTCGCCCTAGCCTGCAGTGGCAGTCACTATATCTTGACTCCTTAGGCTTCAGCTCAGGAGAGATAAAGGCACTTATAGAAGAGTATTCCCAGCTTTTTGGAGACAAGAGCAGTAATGAAGAAGAATCCCAGGCTCTCTCTATTCCTCGAATAGCAGTGGGAACAGGGATGATTCGTGTGAATCATGAACTCACAGAAGAATCTCTCAGAATATATGGGCATGATTTACAAGGGAATGGAGTTGTTACATAAAAAGATTGCTGTCGTTAGCTGGTAAAATTTGGTCTTTTTGTTTAAGATGATATTATTTTGCCCAAGGATAGGTATGGTACCACTTTGGAAATGAATAACTGACTGACTGAAGGAATGAATGAATGATCACATGTAATAAAACTGAATTCTTAGAAAACTGTTTCCCTGCCCCCAAAGATGTTAAATATTTTAGTAAATCCTAATAGGGAAATATTTAAAGTCAACAAGTATCAGAACCAATGGGGATCTTAGCAACCAACCAGTGTGGAGCTCTAGTTTGCTGATGAAACTCCAGTCTTATGGCTTGTTGTTGACCTAGCTGGGACCAGCATCCAGGCCTGCTGAGGCCCGGGACTGGAACTTTCTCTGTACCAGAATAGACACTCCCTAAAGCATGAGGTGGAAGTCAGTTTTTCTTGGAGCCAAACTGGGACGAGGAAAGATGTCTATACTAAGAAGAATCAGGCTCTGAACCCTAATGTTCAGGTCACACTGATCAGCATCAATGACTCCTACTAATGAACAAGCCAACTAATTTCCATTCCTATTAAGAGAAAGAACTACATAGTGTATCAAAAATTTGATCTTTTGTTTAATAAAAGCTACCACAAAGACCATACTTCCCTTGAACCATCACATCTCAAAGTAAAATGACTTTGAATTGCATGAACTCTAAGAGTCATTTATTTCCATGGTTGTTTTTAATTCAGGAGTGGAGGGAAAAGATGAAAAATTCATGGATAGCAATAGAATAAGGATAAGTGTATCTGGAAACTTTCCTTTAGCAGCTAAAATTCTGCTTAGAAACGTGTGAGTGTGTGTGTGTGTGTGTGTGTGTGTGTGTGTAGTGTGTGTTCAATTACAAAGTCTTTTTAGTTGTAATGATAGTCAACCTTTCATCCATTCAGCAAATATTTATTAAGGACCAACATCTTGTCAAGAATTATGCTAGAGATAGAAAAATCACAAGGACCTAAGAGCCAAGTGCAGACCACATGGACGACTTACCTAAGGAACTGAGTCCTAACAGAAAATAGTTTTTAACCCCATGAGGCCTGGGAATAAGGGCACTGCAGACTGAGGCAAAAGAGAACATAGTGTTCTTGGAATAGAAAGCTGTTCATGGAGCCTGGAGTACTGAGTGGGGGAAAGGGTGCAGTGACAAAGGAGGCTGGTGGGAAGGAAAGATCATCTTAGGGGTTTGAGCTGTGTCTCACAGGTGATGAGGAGATATGAGAAATATCGAGGAAGTGTTACATGATCTGATTCATTTTTAAGAAGAAGTCAATCTTAAATGGCCCTTAAATATAAGAAAATAAGCTCTTTTTAATTTAGAGATACTGCTTATTACCTATTGGATTAACAAAAACCAAAAATTTTACATAGGGCAGAGAAACAGGCACTTACCCATATTTCTGGCAAGAGTAATAACAACTTGACTACACATACTAAAATTACAAGTGCACATACCTTTGACCCAACAATTCCAACTCTCAAATTCTATCCTGCAATTACTCTCACGCCAGTATAAAGTGACTTGTGTAAGACTTCCTTCATTGTAGCACTGTTTGTAATAGCAAAATATCAAAAATTATTAAATGTCCATTAAAAGCAGACTGGCTAACTACATTATATTAGCTTCACATTATGGACACTTTGCACTTTAAAAGAATAAATAACTTCTTTATATGGAAAGGTTACCTAGATACATTGTATACTTTAAAAGACAAACACAAAACAGTGTGTACAGCATGGTATCTATATGTAAATAGGAAAGACATATTAATATATTTTGTTGTATATGTATAGAATATCTATGGAATAACATAAAAAAAAATCCTCACCATGATTATCTGTGTGGAAGGAAACTGAGTGGCTGGAACACAGAGTTGGGAGGGATGCAATCATTTGTGACCTTTGCCCAAAGAGTTTTCATAGAGTGATGTGGGCAGAACCCAAACCACAGCTGAGGACTGGATGGATGAGGAGTGATGGAT
Organism: Enhydra lutris kenyoni; assembly: GCF_002288905.1. Classification (NCBI taxonomy): domain Eukaryota; kingdom Metazoa; phylum Chordata; class Mammalia; order Carnivora; family Mustelidae; genus Enhydra; species Enhydra lutris. The sequence continues at coordinate 48,446,639 of NW_019154101.1, forward strand.
ATATAAGACCACTTTCAAGAAGACTGGTTGTGGAGCAGCTGAGAGCAACAAGGCAGTGTTCAGGGTGGGAATAGGAGAGCAATATCAGACCAAGAAAAGTCTCTTTTGAACTGGAAAACAGACTTGAGGTTGTTTTCAAATACAGACACAGAGACCAAAAGGTGAAAAATATAGGATAAAGAAGGAGACATTGATGATATGAGGCAAGTGAAGAAACAAAAATATAATGAATTTCCAAACAAGATTTAAAACCACAAGTTCAAGGATGACACATTTTTTCTTTTTTCTTTCTTTTCTTTTGCTATCTACTCTCTATTGTCTTTAGAATGGTTGTTTGTACCAAGAAAGACTCACTAAATGTTTATTTACCATCCAATGTCATGGCACCCAAACTTGTGTCTTATAATATTTCTTTTCACTGAACATGGCTGCCACATGGCACCTCCAAGAAGATATGCTATAGCCAACAGTATATGCATGTATTAAAGCAAGATCAAAGTGACATGCACCCAGTTTAGAAAGTATAGGCAGGAATCCTACCAACCCTACATCCCTACCTGTCTCTGGAAGAATGAAGAACATTGCTCTTCCCTCCATCTCCCTGGCCTCCACTGTCAATCCTGCATAGAGCTCCTAGCTCTGTATGGGTCCTCCACCACAGGCTGTTTTCAGCAGGTCCAGACCCACATTCAGTGTACAAGTCAGGATACAGCTCCACAAATTCCTTGCTAAGTTTTTAGTGTTTTCTATACCCCAGCATTCCAACCCCCCTGCCTGACTTTTTTCAAAGTGAAAAATTTGACTTATACTCCCCCTAGTGACAGCCCCAGGAATGCCTTTCAGTGACCTAAAGCATACCTCATTGCTAGCAAAGAGAAAGAGCTAGCCCCAAATGTACACTTGCATTTCCTTCATCCCTGCCTGACACGTTGGCTGGCATTGCTTTCTGTGATTAGAAAGAAATATTCAGCAAACTGAATAGTGAGAAACAATAGATGGGAGGATGAGTTTCAGTCACGGTGTAATGAAGACATTGTCAAATCTTCCTTGTTCTGTGAGGAGGAAAGTATTAGAAGCAGAAAGGCTCTGGATATGCAAAAAGTAGAGGAGAGAAACATGGAATATGCTGGATGTGCCCAGTCTGTTTTTGATCACTGCCACACACAGGCTCAACTGAAGAAGACAGAAATCATAAGGCTTAGGGCAGTGAGGACATACAGCCTGTAGAAAAGACAGCTTAAGAGGACAGTGATATCAGTGATTAAATATGTGCAGGCTGACATGTGGAAAATTAAACTTTCTTGTTCATAACAACTCAAATTAGTGGCTCTCAAACATTTAAGGGTCAGTTTGAGAACTTGTCAATCTATGAACTTTCTCTCCAGAAAAGCATACTTTCATAATTTACAAAGAATCATAGGGAAAACTTAATGGCTAATAAACATAGAGACAGATGTTAAGTCTACTTAAAAGTTTGGGCAAAAATATCTGGGATATACTATTTTTTACCTGTCAATTTGGAAAAGATCAAATAATTCAATAATGCAAAGTGTTGTCCAAAGTGTTGAGAAACAGGCATTCTTACACTATTGATTCATTATAAACTGGCACCATCTTTTTTGGAAGATGCTCTATGTGTTAAGCATCTCCCCATGCTATAATTACAGTTCCCATCTTTATGCCTATTATGATTCTCTAATTTATATCACTGATGCAGTTCAGGTATCTCTTTGAGCTTTAAATATGAATAATGAACTGGCTTCACTTGACTGTCTCAAGGTTCTGCAAATCCAATATGTGCAAGGCAGGATTAAAAACTCCCACAAACAGGGCCCCCTGGTACTGTTCCCTGCTGCTCTTTAACACCCCCATCCACTTATTTGTATTAGTCAGAAATCCCAGAGGCATCATTGACATTTTCTGCAACTACTTCTGCCTACTTGCCATGTCACCACACCACTTTAAGCCTTCATCATGTCTCACCTGGAAAAACTGTAATAATCTAACCTGTGTCCTGACACCTACTTTGTTCCTCGGATTGCTACAGTCAGAGTAATCCTTTCAAACCTTAAATCTAATTATCATAATCCCCTTGCTTAAAGTCCTGCAACTGCTTTTAAGATAAAGCAATCTACATTTACAGAATCCTAAATGTAGCCTGGAGACTCTATAATGTCTCGCTTCTTACTACATTTCTAGGTCCCTTTATCCCATATGCTCCTTTATTTCCACACTCCTGCACTCTGACACATTCCAGCTCTCTGACTTCTTTCTCTTTCTTTAAAACTCCTTTTTTCTCCTGCCACAGGGCTTTTTTATATGTGCTTCTTCTGTCTCAAATGATCTTCTCCTCTCTTCACCTAGTTAAGTTCTACTCAGGATATAATCTCAGTCCCTAAAGAAGTCATCCCTGTCACCCCTGCTCAGCTCAGTTTTTTTTTGTTATTTTGTATGTGAGAGCATAGAGTTTTGTATGTTTTTCTTTATGGCACTTATAACAATTTGTAATTATGCCCTAATCTATGTGATTATTTTAGTTCTATCTTTTCCTGCCACTAGACTATAATCTTTATAACAGCAGAGCCCTTGTCTTTCCCAAAGTGTGTTAGTGTGTCTTGAAATAGCAAGACATTGTGTGTGTCTTGGCACTGTGTGTGAGTGTGCATTTGAAAATGTGAGGAAGAAAAGACACAACAGTGTTAACAGTGGTTATTTCTAGGTGATGGCCTTATGCATGATTTTTGTCCTATTTTATTTTTCTGTCTTTTAGTATACTTTATACAATGGGCATGCATTTATTTATAACCAGACAAAAATCAGTATTGTATTATTAAAGACCTAATCAACTGAATTTCAGAGGAAATGTCAAATATGAGTAGATCAAAAAGGATTACCAGAAAAAGTATGGAAAACTAACAGCATAAAACAGAGTCTAAAATGAAATTGTTTAAAAAAAAAAAACAACTAACTAACCTTGGGGTAAGCAACAGAACTAAAAAGGTTGTTTTTTTTTTTAATCTGAATTAGCATCCTCAGAGACATTTGAAGAATGCTATTTTTATCATAACAAATGGCTATGAAAAAAGAGGGCAATCAGAGAACAAGAACAAGATTGATATAATTAAAAATATATTTGCAAAAAGTAAGTGAATGAGCTGCATGATAAAATATACACAGCCAAAGTTAGTGAGCTAAAAGATAAATCAAGTCAGTCTCTCAAAACAGGAAATTTAAAGCAATGGAGACTATGAAACAATTGTCAAAAGACATGGCAGGTAATCTAGGTGGTTCAATCTATGTAGAAGGTTAAAAAAAGAAATAGTAGAATAAAATTTATCTGAGCTAGAGACAAAAGAGATTTTAAAACTGAGTTCTAGAATGTACCTATGTTTAGAAATCAAAGAGATAAGAAGAAAAGAACGAAGAAAACTGAGAGGTAGTAATAGGCAGAAACTCATGGGAGTATCATGTCCTGGAAGCCAAGGGGAAAACATGCTTCCAGAAGGGGAGAATAATCAAAACTGCTGATGGGCCACGTAAGATGATCACTGGATTTAGCAACATGAGTGTAGACAGTGACCTGGATGGATACAAGTGGTTTCTGTAGAACCATGGGAAGAAATTGGAGACAGTGAGTGAATATAAGTAAGGCTTTAGATTTTTCTTACTATAAAAGGAAGAAAGAAGTGAAAGATAACTGGAGGGGAAAGTAAGGTCAAGAAACAATTCGTTATGAAAAATAACAGCGTCTTTGAAGGTTAATGGAAAATCCAATAGCGAGCAGGAACTTAAACTTGATGAAGCAGGAATGAAAGGAGGAATAACTGGAGCCATGTCCTTGCACAGACAAAAGGAGATGGGATGCAAGGCCGAAAGAGAGAAGCTGGGCTTGGCAAGGAGCTTGGAGAGTTTAGTTAAGAGCAGGAAAAAGGGCTACTTTGGGAGATGTGGGGGGTGAGTAAACGAGGTACCGGGAGCCTGTGGAAGTGAAAGTCTTCTATTTTCACAAAGCCTTTGACTTGACAATAAGGACAGAAGAGTGGAAAAGAGAAAAGAGTAGCACCTACGTATGACTCAGAGATAGCAAGAAAATCCACTTCACCTTGATGCTTAAAATAATCTCCTTCAATGAACTCAACTGGGACAGCAGTTGTTTGTGCATAAACTCACATTTCCTTTTCTGTGGGTTTAAGCACATGACTTGCTTCTACAGTGATACTATCACTATGGAATATCACTATACACATAGGTTATATGTACATATATTTTTAAAATGTCATTCATTAGTCTCAGCATTTAGAAAACGTATATAAAAACTGAAACCAAATATAATTAAAGAGCATAATGAAACTATTATAAACCTTGATAATATAAAGACAATATGATAAATAGAATTGGGGCAAGGGAATGAGGTAGACATAAAGTATGCTAAAACTCTCATCTGTGTGTAGAGTTAATAGATGCTGTGTAGAATTTATATATCAAAATTTAGCCCTTAAGGCAACTACCAGAAAAAAAAAACTGAAAATAATAAAATAACACTTTTAGGAAACAGAAGGAAAGATAGAAGTTGGTTAAAGTTCTTTAAATTCCTCATCTTATAAATCACTGGGTTAATATATCTATATACTCTAACTTCATAAATCAAGAAATTAAAGTGTAGTTTAAAATTATATTGGTCAATTCCAAAAAAAAGTGAAGAACAACATGACTACTTCTAATTAATTACTTCTCATACATTTCAGTATCATTTGATTTACCTGTGTGTTAGTACACATGGATTATTTTCAAGATGTTAAAAAGATTAAGTAATTTCAGGAGCCCTGAATGCTATTTTTAAATCAAGTAGGACCTCCAAAAGATTATAAAACTAAATATTTGTGAAATCTGGCTCATTTCAGACTTTACTCCACCAAGTATTAACATTAATGTGCTAGCTTTCATCAAAGGGTTGCTTCGAGCAGTAATCATTAAAAAATATTTCCTGTTTATTTTAAAGCTGTTGTTGAGGTCATTGTTTATCATATGATGTAACATTCACTATAGAGACTTTCAAGTTAGTGTCTTTTAATTTCAGTGCTAAATAAAGCTTTGCTTCTGCTGAAAGTCTATCTTACTTTTGTTGGTTGTTGGTTTTGTTCACCTTTTTGACCAACAATCAAATGGGAAGCCTTATCTCAACAATTGTGTTACTCTGTATGGATGGCATATTTGTATTTTCCTTCTCCTTGGTCCTGGTTTTCTGTTTATATTTTATCTTTTAATTTTACCTATTTGGAACTGTATGATGTAACATCATTTGTAAATTGAGGTAGGGCAAAATAAGTAAAGTTTGTTACATAATAAAATACACTGTGTTTGACCATTAATAAAATGCCGTAGTCCTTCTACTTTCCCAAACTGCCAAATCATATGCAAGAGGTTTCCATCACCATAGAGGTTCCACTGGCTAAATTTAGGTGCAATTTTACAAAGTACGGACCAGTATGTCCTCAAAGTTTTTCAAATAAACTGGACAAAATTTTCAAACACACATACAAAGAGAAAGCTTAAATACAATAAATCTAAATACCAAATATAAAAGAACATTTCCAAGTAGTCAGAGCCATTCAAAGATGGGAGTGGACTACCCTATCTTCAGCAATTTGTCCTCTCCTAGGACTCCATATTCCTTTCTGCTTGAGTAAGGGAAACACATGTTTAGGTTCCCCACACCAGGAACACTGTCCAGTATTCAGCCTCTGATGATCTCAGTGTTGGAAAACATCACTGGATTATATATTCAGGATAGGAGACTTGATGTCTAAATCTCTGCCTTGTCCTTTCCCTATCCCCGAATCGAAGACAAGTATTAGTTTCATTGGCCATTGGCTCAGTCAGTCTCAGTCACCATGAAGGAATGTATACTTCACCTGTAGCCTTGGTCCCTTTGGAGACAGTTTATTTTTTGGCCTCCACCCATTTCATGAATTAGTAAGAAGATGCCTGCAAAGGACAAAAGTGCTAACTCAGCAGCCTTAAATGTAGTTTGGGAAGCTACAATGAAAGTATATACAACATTAAAATTGCCACTCCATGAGCTCACCTCATTGTCAGATTCAGCTGCAGAGCCAACACCAATGCTGGGGTGCCTGTATGTCTCAGTCAGTTAAGCAGCTGACTCTTGATCTAAGCTCAGGTCTTGATCTTAGGGTTGAGAGTTCAAGCCCGCATTGGGCTCCTACCTAAAGAAAAAGAAAAAAAGAAAACCTAATACTGAATCCAGCTACTTTGTAAGCAAGTCATGGTAATCATCTAATACTTATAACCATTGGAACAATTTGTAATCTTCTATTTTCATACATTGCTGCATCATATACAGTACCCATTTTTCTATTATTTTAAGGGATTAAGCAGACATGGTTACTCAGCATTACAAACCAGAATCTTTTCTGAGGTTTTGATGAGTTGGGAAATACTCAGGGAAAAAATTTCAGAGGACTTGAATCATTTAAAGAATTATGCAGAGCAATACCATATAAGGTCATATAACAGAGAGTGCCTGGATCACCAGTGACTTTAACTCTCTGAGGGTAGAAACTGTAAAGACTCATTCAGACCAAAAGGGGCTCCAGTGTCTGATGTCCATAATATCTCCTCAGAGCTCAAATTGCAACCCTGTCCTTGGGTAGAAGTGAAAGAGCCAAGGAAAGAAGAAAGACAAACTCTGGGTTAAGAATGAAATGAAGGAGGGAAACTCAGGACTTAACAACACCTACATTGTACCACCTAAGCCAGACACATCTAGATCTGTGTTCAGACTGCATCAAAAATGGTCTGCAAAATTTCATCCCTTTCCATGATTTAGCTATTTTGTAACTTTTTCTTAGTTCTATGTAGAATTGTCATGGTAAAAAGCTAAAAAATTATAGATGTTACACAAATGATAAATTAGAGGGTGAGTCTCCACTTTACAAAAGGATTATTGGCTTCACAAAAGAAAAAGTTGTAGCATTTTAAAAATGACTACATCCCATTTTAGACCTAAAATATATCATTTGTTTTAGTCAAGATCCCAACAGAAAACACCACACTCAAACCAGGATCATTTATTATGCAAAATCTCTGTAGCTCAAGCTTAGCTCATTATTACCTAAAGTCTTGACCTAAAATATGCTCAGTGTTATGCTAGATGCTGGAAGAGATTCAGAAGTATACAATATTCCTTTCTTTAACTCCCTTAAAGTTTAATGAAGCTTAAAGTTTTGTTAGAAGGACAAGACATATGTATATGAAGTAGTAATAACCACTATAAACAGAATTTGTTTTAAATTTTGTGGTGTGTTTTGCAAAAGCTTTGGAAGACTGGAGAAGCTATGATGGCTAAAGTGATCTAGGGAGACTTCATGGAAAAAATAAGAAGTGTATAACCAGAATGGGACAATTTCTCCAGCTAAAGAGAAGAAATGGAAGGAACACAAAATGGGAACAGGTATAGATGCTAACAAGATAGTCTGCAGACTGAGAAAATAAGTTCCGGAATACAAGGCAGATCCTCAACACTGGTGCTTCTTTTAAATGATGGGCCCTATTTTAGATCTAAGCCATATTTTAGATCCAAATAGATCCAAGCAATGTGAGATGATAATCCATTCCACCTCTACTCACTCACATAGACCTCCCTCCAACAGTTCTGAAGACAGGTGGATGAAGATAGAAAGTTAGAAGGAAGTTAACTGATAGATGCTGTAAGACTACAGCTGCTGACTAAACATGCAAAAAGAAGCCTCCCATTTCACCAGTTACATAATTGTTTTCCTTTTCTCCACTAGCAACCAAATCAACCCTGATGGCAGGTCACAGCAAGTTTCCCGGCTATGGTTCACAAAGATTAACTTCTGTGTATGAGTTGAAGAGATACTAGGTTTGAAAATGAAAAAAAAAAAAAAATGTTTTTCCCTTACCTATGATATCAATTTAATGCTTGTTTTTTTGTCCAAAATACCATTTCTTGCTAGGTGAAGTGAGTCCTTATTGGGTGGCTCAGACATTGGGGTGTCTGCCTTCCACTTGGGTCAGGATCCCGGAGTCCTGGGATCAAGGCCCACATCAGGCTACCTGCTCGGCGGGGAACTGCTTCTCCCTCTCCCACTCCCCCTGCCTGTGTTCCCTCTCTCTCTCTTTCTGTCAAATAAATAAATAAATAAATAAATAAGAAATAAGAAACATCACATCATCAAAACTGTCCCACTAAAGTGCCCTGAGGTTTCCCTGCCCTGTAGATAAAAATCTTAAAAGAACATTTTGACCTGGAAATCAGGAATATATAAGCCAAACCTGCATGTGGACAAATGGTAGGGTGACAATGTAACTTAGTCTCCATCTTTCCTTTCTCCTTCCTTTCCTTACACACACTCCTATTTTTTTAAAGTGGTTGTGCCATTGCCAGTAAAATCAAGGATGATGGAGAAATCTCTTTGGGGTATTCCCAGTTACTGACCTCACTGAAAGGGAGTGGGTGGGAATACCACAAAATGCTTAAAGGAGCACATAATCATAAAGGAATTCCGTTCTCCCCAAAGCAAAAGTTTGCGTGACTCACCAGGGTAAAGATGAAACCGCCATCTTTCCTTCCGTAGCTGATGTAGTCACATAGAAAACTGATTGGAACTAAGCTCCAGGATAGGATAGAGATTTTGATGTTTTATGTACCAAGATAAGATCTTGAAAATTGATGAATTCGTATGCTTTCTTTCTATCCTGAGATCTCTGTTTTTGACTCCTGTAGTTCTCAACCTGGCTATACCAAACAATCATCTGGGAAGCTTTTCAAAAATGCTGACCTCTCTACACATTCACACACAAAAACACCTCAAACCTTCTTTCAGGGTTTTTTTTTTTTAATCCTTGATTTTCTATGGTTTGAAAATGAGATGCGTATGTGTAGTTTTTTGGCATTTATCCTGCTTGGTGTTCTCTTAGATCTGTGGTTTGGTGTCTGACACTAACTTAGGGAATTTTCACTCATTATTGTTTGAAATATTTCTTTTGCTCTTTTGTCTCTTCTGATGCTGGTATTGCCATTGCATGTATGTTATACCTTTTGTAGTTCTATCATCCTTGGATATCCTGTTCTAGTTTTTTTTTTTTTCCAGTTTTTATTCTCTTTGCTTTTTGGTTTTTATGGATTTTATTAATCTATTGTCTAGCCCAGATATTGTCCAGTCTACTAAGCCCATCAAAGGCATTCTTCATTTCTGTTACAGTATTTTGCTTTATTTCGTTTTTATCTCTAGCAACTTACGGGGTTCTTGCTTAAAATTCGCATCTCTCTACTTACATTGCCTGTCTGTTCTGGCACGCAGTCTGTCCATTAGAGACCTTAGCATATTATTAGCATATTAAATAATAATTAGCATATTAACCATAGCTGCTTTAAATTCCTGGTCTGACAGATTTCTATGACGTCGGACATTTTTCTCATGTTCCCTTCCAGCCAATCACCACGTTCCATAAGCAACCAGTTGTGACTTAAATCATATGGTACATACTCTTGTATATGATTGCTTATGCTCAAAATAATGTTTTTGAGATCCATTCATGTTAGTGCATATAGAAGTCATTCATTACTTTTTAATGTACAATTTGCTGACAGTCACTGCATACGTTGTTATGCAACCACCACCTCAATGTAGTTCCGAAATAAATTTTATTACCTCAAAAGAAAGCTCCATATCCATTAAACATTATACCCTATTCTTGCCTTCATCCATCCCCTGGCAATCACCAGTCTTCTTCTATTTGTATGGATTTACTTATTCTGAACATTTCATATAAATGGAATAATATAGTATATGACTTTTCATGTCTGCCTTATTTCTCTTAGCATAATGTTTTCCAGATGCATCTGCATTGTAGCATGTATCAGTACTTCCTTCTTCTATGGTTGACTAATATTCCATTGTATGCAAGCACCACATTTTGTTTATTCATTCAGTGGTTGATGGACATTGTTTCTACCTTTTGGCTATTGTGAAGAGTGCTGCTATGAACATTCATGTACAAGTTTTTAAGTATCTATATTCAGTTCTGTCAGGAAATATCTAGACGTGGAATTGTTATGGCAATTCTATGTTTAACTTTTTGAGGAATTTCCAAACTGCTTTCCACAGAGGCTGCACCATTCTACATTCACACCAACAACATACAAATGTTCCAGTTCTCCACATCTTCACCAACAGTACTCATTCCTACTTATCCCTGTTAGTGTTCCATTGCATAAATATACCACAATTTGTTTATTCCTTTTCTAATTGATCAGCATTTAGGATATATGGGTATTATGAATAAAAATACTCTGGACATCCTTGTACAAGTCTTTTTGTGAGCAAATATTTTCATCTCTTTTTGGTAAATACGTAGCAGTGGAATTGCTGACTCATAGGATAGGCATATGTATGTATAACTTCATAAAAAATTTCCAAACAGTTTTCTGAAATTGTTATTCTATTTTACAGCTCTGTCAGGAATCTATGATAGTTCTCAATTCTTTATATCATGGCAACATTTAATGTCATCAATCTTTTTAATTTTGGTCATTCTAGTTGGTGTAGAATGTTATCTGTGGTATCTCATTGTGGCTTTATAATTCATTTCCCCAAACACAAACAATGTTGAGCACCTATTCTTCTGCATCTTGGTCATTTGTATATCTTACTTTGTAAAGTGTATAAGTTTAAGTTTCATTCATTTTTCATGAGTTGTTTGACTTTTTTATATTGATTTGTAAGAGTTTTTTATATTTAAATATTCTTGAATATGCATTTTGTAAATGTGTTTTTTGGGTCTGTGGATTGCCTTTTCATTTTCTTAATGGTGTCTTTTGATATTCAGAAGTTTTCTATTTTGATCTTCAAATGTTCTTTTTTTCTTTATAATTAGTGCCTTCTCTGTCCTAAGAAATTTTTAAAATCTTTTTTTTTTTAATTTATTTATTTGACAGACAGAGATCACAAGTAGACAGAGAGGCAGGCAGAGAGAGAGAGAGAGGGAAGCAGGCTCCCTGCTGAGCAGAGAGCCCGATGTGGGACTCGATCCCAGGATCCTGAGATCATGACCTGAGCCGAAGGCAGCGGATTAACCCACTGAGCCACCCAGGCGCCCTGTCCTAAGAAATTTATACCTACCCCAATTTTGTGAAGATATTCTCATGTTTTTAGAAGCTTTTTAAAATTTAACTTTTTATTTAAATCTATGATCCTTATCAAATTGATTTTTGATTATTTTATGGAGTGGTGTCAATAGAGTTTTTTATAAAATTAGACATTTATTCTAGCACCATCTGTTGAAATGGTCCACTCAGTTACTGATTTCTCTAATTCCTTCTTGCTCACTTGGAATTGCAGGAGCAATTGTACCATGTGCTAGGAATGGGCAATAAACCCACAGTATCTCCAAGGTATTCCTGTATATCCTTCTAGATGGCAGGGTCTCTGTGTGTGTGTGTGTGTTTTCAAATCTCCTTGACAATGTTGGTGCCTATAAGCTCCTAGCTTCTCAGTCCTGTCCAGCCTTTTCCTGACCCCTCTGAGGCCAACACTGGTAATATAACAGTAGGCACAGATCCCACCAGCTGGTAGGATCTGGAACTCATCTCATTACTGTGGTTCTGTGATAGCTAAGATGAGCCTTGGGCTCCTGTGAGTATATGGAGTTACAGCCTTCCCAAGTCCCACTGGGTTTACACAATCCATAGGACTGGGCAGCTGGACTGCCTGAGTTTCCTGATAGGTTTTTGTTCTCCATCCAACCTTGGGAATGCTGTTCCACTGAAACTCCTCAGTGAGGGCCCAATAGTCAGCTAGCTCTTGCCAGTGTTCCCCTTCCTACAGGACTCTAAATTGGATCCTCACCCCTTGGCTGCTGTGCCCATCTGCCCAAAAGCATTTCCTGGAAATTTCAAACACAACAGTCCACCAACAAGATCAAACTGCCCCTGGGTGCTAAAATCACCAGGCATCGTTGACACTGGATTTGGGTCACTTTCATCAGCAATCAAGCCTAAAATGGTTTCCCCCACCTTTAGAGTACCCTGGTCCCAGGAGCTCCTCTTCCCACCATTCCACTGCAGTCAACTCAGCATCTGGTTTGCTGAATATTTACATGTTCAGCTGTTTTCAGCCATTTGTTTTCTTCTTTTGCTTAAAACTAATTACCCTTTACTGAGCACTGAGTTATTTAAACTGCAGTAGGGGGTGACAAGATTTTAATTAATTTACTTACCAATGTTTCAAAACAATGAACACTTACTTTTCTGCCCACCTTTTCCTATGGTTGGCTCAGTGCCCCTTGCTGTGAATTAACTCTCACATTATAGCCCATTCATCCTTGTCAGCAGAAACAGCAGGAAGGAAAAAGAAAGGAATGGAGAAATAACCAAAGGAGATTTATTTACATCATGTGTTCTCCTTTCAGGGTGGAGAGGGTAAGGTGAGCAGAATCCTTTAATCCACTAATGTCAAGATGTCTGCCTTTCTTTTTTTTTTAATGTGTGTTTTCATTTGATCTAAACAAGTGTGCTGGGCTACATCTTGCTGCTTTCATATATCAGACAACAACCCCTCTGTAGTAACAAGATGGAGAAGCCTACAGTTCTACTTTGCCCAAAGTGACACATATAGGAGATTATTTTTAAAATGAAAAGGCATACTTGCCTAATAAATAATCCTGGGCAAGTTTAAGTGGCAGGCTTGTCTTTCAAAGAAGGAAAATCATCAAAAATATGTTTTATGACATGCTGAGCCATTATTCCCTAATGTCACATTTTTTTTTCTCAAAGACAACGGTATTTTTGAGATCATGTAGCTAATGAGCACATAGTATTGGAGGGCAATGAAGGAATTTTGCACCTTGTCTCAATTTCACCTGCCACCTCCCAGTTGGAAGGAAGCCATGTATCAAGCTAAAAACAAAACACATTTCTTAGGCTGAGAAGAAGACTGGGTATAAAGTTGGAGAAGAAATGGAGCCCTAATCACCTTGGGTTTTGCTATTATACATAATAATTAATGTAGAAGAATAAAATTCAGAAGACAAAATAAAATTCATAAAGGCAATTCCCCTTTATATACAAGCCAGACCCTACATGTAAAAAGAGTGTGTAACTAACTAATCAGTGGAATTGAACATGATTATGTATTCCTGTCTTTCTAGCCGTTTGCAGTGGTGTCAAATTCCTACCATAGGAGATGGAACAGAGGAGCAAACAAAGCAGGGGCTGTAAACCCAGCCCCTCCAGCACTGGGCAGGGAGGTGAGTAGGTGAGGTGAACCCATTGGGGATGCTGATAACCATGAGGGAACAGTCCTTTTCTACTATCTGACAGGCCAGCTGCTGCTCAGCCCCAGCCTAGCAAGGCCATATGGGAATGCCACCCCAGTGTTGACAGATTCTCCGAGGTTTTTCAAGAGAAGTCGGAAATCTGGGTATTTATGAGAATTCTCTAGATTTCTAAATATTGGCAATTGGCTTAAAGAATTTTCAAACCCCCAGTAAACCCAACGGTAAACATGTGCACACCAGATGCTACTTTCAGACTTCTGGTTTGTGAGCTGTGTTCTAAAGCATGGGAAAGAGTGGGGAGGAAGAGGCATATGTCAGGCTGGGTGAAGTCCTGCAGAGGTGAGATGAGCATAGCCCTTTAACAAAATCATATGTGTTTAATATTTTATTTATTTTTTTAAAGATTTTATTTATTTATTTGTCAAAGAGAGAAAAAGCAAGCACAAGCAGGGGGAGTGGCAGAGGGAGAGGGAGAAGCAGACTCCCTGCTGAGCAAGGAGCTGATCCAGGTGGGACTCGATCCCAAGACCCTGGAATCATAACCTAAGCTTGGGAACTGACTGAGACACCCAGGTGTCCTATTTAATATTTTAAATTTAATATATTATATATATATAAATGTCTAAGCCTTTTGTATCAATGAATATATATATATACCCATATATATTCTTAGAAATGGTCTTTCATTCATTATTTATCTATATATACAACATCATTCACATTGCCTTGCATATACAAGGGAGCTGTTAAATGTTTGTTCAAAATGTACTTAGTGAATGCCAATACATGCCAAGAACTGTTCTAGGATCCTGAGACAAATTAGTGAAAATAGCAGGCAAAGATTCTAATTCTCAGGAGGGGTCAGTTTCTAGGGGTGGGCAGTCCGGTAATCAATGAACATAATAAGTCAATTATATTTTGTGGTAGGAGATAGGAAGTGCTACAAAAAAATGAAAGTAAAGTAGGTGAAGGGGGCTAAGATTACTGGGAGTGGTACAGCTTGCTGAGATTATACTGAGTGAAATAAATCAAGCAGAGAGAGGCAATTATCATATGGTTTCGCTTAGTTGTGGAGCATAAGAAATAAAACGGAGGACATGGGGAGATGGAGAGAAGGAAGTTGGGGGAAATTGGAGGGGGAGATGAACCATGAGACACTGTGGACTCTGAAAAACAATCTGAGGGTTTGGGAGGGGCGGGAGGTAGGAGGTTGGGTAAACCTGGTGGTGGGTATTATGGAGGGCACATATTGCATGGAGCACTGGGTGTGCTGCATAAACAATGAATTCTGGAACACTGAAAAGAAATTTAAAAAATAAATAAAAATTTTAAAAATATATATTAAATTGGTTAAATTTTTTTTATTCTAAAAAAGCTAAATGGATTTTTCTATTTTTATTTTAATTCCACTATCTTTAACATATAGTGTTCTATTCATTTCAGATATACAATGTGGTGATTCAGTAATTCTATATATTACTCAGTGCTCATCATGGTAAGTGTACCTTTTAATTCCCATTACCTGTTTCAGCCATCCCCCGCCCACCTCCCCTTTGGTAGCCATCAGTTTTTCTCTATAGTAAAGAGTCTGTTTCTTGGTTTCTTTTCTCTCTTTCTTTCTCTCTCTCGCTCTCATTTTTCCCCTTTGTTCATTTGTTTCTTAAATTCCACATATGGGTGAAATCTTATGGTATTTGTCTTTTTCTGACCAACTTATTTCATGTAACATAATATACTCTATTGCAAATGGCAAGATTTCATTCTTCTTGATTGGCTGAGTAATATTCTTTTTTTTTAATTTTTTATTTTTTATAAACATATAATATATTTTTTTATCCCCAGGGTACAGGTCTGTGAATCGCCAGGTTTACACACTTCACAGCAACTGAGTAATATTCTTTTGTAGATGCACCACATCTTCATCATCCATTCATCAATCAGTGGACAGTTGGGCTGTTTCTATATCTTGGCTATTGTAAATAATGTTGCAATAAACATAGATGTGCATGTATCCCTTTGAATTCATGTTTTTGTATTTTGGGTGTAAATACACAAAAGTGCTATTACTGTATTGTAGAGTAGTTCTGTTTTTAACTTTTTGAGGAACACTCCATACTGTTTTCCACAGTGGCTGCTGCAGTTCCCAGTCCTACCAACAGTGCATGAGGGTTCTTATTTCTCCACATCTTTGTCAACACCTGTTGTTTCTTGTGGTTTTTGGTTTGTTTGGTTTTTTTTTTTAATTTAAGCCTTTCTGACAGGTGTGAGGTGATAGCTCATTGTAGTTTTGATTTTCATTTCCCTGGTGATGAGTGATGTTGAGTATCTTTTCATGTGTCTATTAGCCATCTATATGTCTTCTCTGGAGAAATGTCGGTTCATGTCTTCTGCCCATTTTTAAAAAGATTTTATTTTATTATTTATTTTATTTTAGAGAGAGAAATAGAGAGAGAGCACAAACACATTAACAGAGGAGCAGAGGGGGAGAGAGAGGGAGGGGGTTAGAATATCAAGCAGACTTCGCACAGAACGTGGAGCCCAAAGTGGGGTTCAGTTTCATGACTCTGAGATCATGACATGAGCCAAAATCAAGAGTCAGACGCTTAACTGACTGAGCCAACCAGACATCTCTCTTCTGCCCATCTTTAAATTGGACTATTTTGGGGGGGGAGTATTGAGTTGTATCAGTTCTTTATATATTTTGGATACTAACTTTTTATTGGATGTGTCATTCACAAATATCTTCTCCCATTCAGTAAATTGCCCTTTAATTTTGTTGTTTCCTTCATTATGCAGAAGCTTTTTATTTTGTTGTAGTCCTAATAGTTTATTTTTGCTTTTATTTCCCTTGCCTCAGGAGTCATATCTAGAAAAATGTTGTTAATGACCTATGTCAGAGAAATTACTGCCTATGATCTCTTCTAGGATTTTTTATTCAGATCTCACATTTAGGCCTTTAAATAGATTGTTTTTATGTTAACCTAATGGTAAAGCAGGATAGGAGACATCCATTAAATCCACTGGTAATTCCAAAGTTTTATTTCAGTGATTATGCCTAGTTTTTCTTCCACTTTTTTTTTTTTAACCAAGGACTATGTAAAATTACAAAGTGAATTTCTAATTTCACATTTTTTTAATTCTTTTCCTACTCATATACTGGTTAGTCATTTGTTTATTTGTTCAGCTATTATTTAATGAACACTCTATGCAAAGCCCTAAGTCAGGGATAGGGTAGAGAAAGGAGGACATGACAGAGACAGAAATAAAAGAACTTTGGTAAAACAACCTCAGGGACAAAAACTGTACAGAAATATTGGCCTTATTTCTGCCCAGTTCCCCAAGAATGATATGCCTTTAAGGATCAAATTGGTTTTCATCACTGCTGAGAATAGTTCCATCTCTGAGGGAACCAGAGCCATGTCCATCCATCTGTAGAGATGTGGGTGGCCTCTTATATATTTCACACCATTTCTGCTGCTTCCCCTCTCTAATCAGACACATGACCATGGTAAAAATTAAATCAGTGTGGGCTCCCAGTGTAATCTCAGGAGCCAATGCTTCTACCTCTCTGTGATTCTTTCTTGTAAATACTCATGCATTTTTAAATTATCTATAGGACGATAAAGTGTACATAATAGGCAAGATATGGTGATGGTGAGACTACTGGTTTGGGAGGCGGCATTTATGTGCATACCACTGGTAACTTGTAAGATTTAGTCTTTCCGACTGCAAAATGAAGTAAACCTGTATATCCTTCACATTTCACAGGATTCTTGGGAGAACCAAATGAGTCACTGGAAGAGACCCCTGTAAACTGTAGCTAATAATAATAAGACAGAGTTCAAGTTTATTGAGCGCTGATCACGTCAAGCATAGTCTTCCTTTACATATATTAACTCAGTTAATGCTCACAACAGTCATTGAAATAGGTGACATTATCTTCAAGGAAACCCAGACACAGGGAGGTCCAGTGACTTGCATAAGGTTAAACAACAGTCAAATGGAACAGCCAGCAATCTATCCAGGCTATTTGACTCCAAAAACAAGGTCTTTAACCCCACTTTTAAATATTGCTATACAACTCATAGAAACATGATCCATTCACTGTGTTCACCATCTTCAACATGCAAAGTGCCATGCTAAGTAAGATGATGAATAGAGGATTTAAAAAAATTTTCCTGCCTTCAAAAACCTAACAGATTCGTAGGAGAGCCAAAGCAATCTATCTCATGCTGAAGTCCTTAAAAGCACATGTGTGTGTTCTCATAGACATCACATACCCATCCCTGTCTTATGTCTTGACTCAAACTCCTTACCATCAGTAAAACTCACATGTGAGTGCTTAGATCAAAGGAAGAGATCTTCCCACATATGAAAGAACAGAGCCAAGCTCAGTGGTGATGGGGTTCTTGAAAACAGAGTAGGTGTGGTGGATGTTAGATGGCTAGGACCTAAATTCTTTACCACCAACAGCTACTCCAAGGATGTCCTTTCAATTGGAGACAGATGTGGACAGCCCATTTTCTCAGTGTCATGTTTTAAGAATGGATCAATATCACAACCTCCCAAGTGATATCAAGGAATAGCACATGCTTAAAAGAGACAGTTTCCTATGGAGAGGACTGAGGGGAGGCTGTAGGAGACCCTTACAAATATGTGTTACATCATAACTCAGCAGTGCTTACCTCTACTTTTCAAATATTCTCTGCTCCAACATGTTCTGGGGCCTTTTGCTCTTCTTTGTGAGGTGGAAGCAAGTGCTGACTGGAGGTCTTCAAGGATTCATTTAGAATTCATTCCCCCACAAAATAATCAAGAACTCATTTTTTAAAGCACCATTACATTTTCATTACTTTGTTCTATTTTATTTCTCAACATCCCAGTGAAATTTCTATTCTGCTTGGTCTCCTTCAGTGACCCACTGCTTAACTTTCTACAATCCAAATTTCATAAAAATGCAGATCCTAGTGTTTCTTTATTATTACCTACATATCACAATAAGGAAATTAAAAAGGAACTGCTTTAATTTCATAGACTTCTGATGACACATCACATTAAGAAGTGGTTAGAAAGGTAGCTGGTAATATGAATTGAGCAACTCAAGTTTGGATCTTTAAAAGGCACATTTAAAGTGGGGAAACCCCCAGGATCTAGCCTCATTTAAGACTCTTCCAGAAAGATGAAGTATGAAAACAGATAAAGAAATCTTAGTGCCTTCAGTATCCACTCTGATTCTGAGTTTCTTCCTGTGAAGGGGGTCATTTAACTTTTGCCTCTTGCCCTGAAGGCTTAGAAAAAAAAATAGAGAACCTCTTTTACAGAAACCAATTCAGATTAACCCTCCAAGATAAACATAAACTGAACCTCCCAAATCTTTGGGGGCATTAATTATAGATTGAAAACAAACAGCAAATGAAACAACACAACCAAAATAATCCAGAGAAAGAGGGGATGGTCCCAAGAGGCAGAAACCAAGTTCTAGAGAGGATGCATTTATCCCCAGAGGCATTTGCTTCCCCCGCTGCCCTCCCCCCCGGTCTATTCCCATGAGAATGAGAGAAAGCAACCAAGTAGTCGAGGATTTCCGTGCCATTCATACCAGGGTAGTTAAAATATTTCATTTAAAAAAATCTTTTTTAATAATGTTTTTGTTATGTTATGTTAGTCACCATACAGTACATCATTAGTTTTTGATGTAGTGTTCCATGATTCATTGTTTTCATATAACACCCAGTGTTCCATGCAATCTGTGCCCTCCTTAATACCATTGTTTGCGTATAACACCCAGTGTTCCATGCCATCTGTGCCCTCCTTAATACCCATCACCGGGCCCACTCATCTCCCCAGCCTCCTCCCCTCTAAAACCCTCAGTTTGATTCTTGGAGTCCATAGTCTCTCATGGTTCCTCTCCCCCTGTGATTTCCCCCACTTCATTTTTCCCTTCCTTCTCCTAATGTCCTCCATGCTATTCCTTATGTTCCACAAATAAGTGAATCTGTATAATTGTCTCTGTTTGACTTATTTCACTTAGCATAATCTCCTCCAGTTCCAACCATGTTGATGCAAATGTTGGGTATTAATCCTTTCTGATGGCTGAGTAATATTCTGATGTATATATGGACCACATCTTTATCCATTCATCTGTTGAAGGGCATCTCTGTTCCTTCCACAATTTGGCTGCTATGACATTGCTGCTATGAACATTGGGGTGCATATGGCCCTTCTTTTCACTACATCTGTATCTTTGGGGTAAATACCCAGCAGTGCAATTGCTTGGTCATAGGGCAGCTCTATTTTTAATGTCTTGAAGAACCTTCACACTGTTTTCCAAAGTGGTTGCACCAACTTGCATTCCCACCAACAGTGTAAGAGGGTTCCCTTTTCTCCATAACACCTTCGACATTTGTTGTTCCTTGTTCAATTTTTGCCATTGTAACTGGTGTAAGGTGGTATCTCAATGTTGTTTTGATTTGAATTTTCCTGATGTCTAATGATGTTGAACATTCTTTCATGTGTCTGCTAGACATTTGTATCTCTTCTTTGGAGAAGTGTCTGTTCATGCCTTCTGCCCAGTTTTTGATGTGATTATTTGGGTTTTGGGTGTTTGAGTATAAGAAGTCCTTTATAGATCTTGGATACCATCCCTTTATTGTAGCGCCATTTGCAAATATCTTCTCCCATTCCGTGTGTTGTCTCTTTGTTTTGTTGACTATTTCCTTTGCTGTGCAGAAGCTTTTTATCTTGATGAAGTCCCAAAAGCTCATTTTCGCTTTTGTTTCTCTTGCCTTTGGAGAAGTGTTTTGAAGAAGTTGCTGTGGCTGCTGTCAAAAAGGTTACTGCCTATCTTCTCCTCTAGGATTTTGATGGATTCCTATCTCACATTGAGGTCTTTCATCTATTTGGAGTTTATCTTTGTGTATGGTGTAAGCAAATGGTCGGGTTTCATTCTTCTGCATATAGCTGTCCAATTTTCCCAGCACCATTTATTGAAAAGACTGTCTTTTTTCCATTGGATAGTTTTTCCTGCTTTGTCAAAATTTAGTTGACCATAGATTGGAGGGTCTATATCTGGGCTCTCTATTCTGTTCCATTGACCTATGTGTCTGTTTTTGTGCCAATACTATGCTGTCTTGGTGATCACAGCTTTGTGATATAGCTTGAAATCAGGCAATGTGATGCCCCCAGGTTTGTTTTTCTTTTTCAACATTTCCTTGGTGATTCAGGGTCTTTTCTGGTTCCATACATATTGTAGGATTGTTTGTTCCAGTGCTTTTGAAAAATGCCATTTTCATCAATATGGTTGGAGCTGGAAGGGATTAATGGATGGAAAGATGAGGAGCTTCCAAGACCAGAAGAAGCTGAAAGAATGTCTTCCTCCATTCTTCCTGTATAGGACCCTCAGACATTTTATGACCAATTCTTATCCTCAAAAATTCCCTAAACTCCAAAGCATGTTTCAGCTTCCAAGAGCTCTCACAAAAATCACAAAAAACTTTTTTCTCCCATCTAAACCCAAATCCTTACTCAAAAAAATCCTTACTCCTGAGTATTTTTTGATTTGTGGCTAATATTTCCAAATCAACTGTAGGTGTTGCAGTACATGCTTGTTGCAGACTGCTTTGATTGACTAACACCAGAAGCAAAAAATAGAATTGACTAAATCTGTTAAGTCTATTCTTATGTCAAAACACTAGCTTTATTGGGCCAGGGAAGAATGATGAAGAGTGTTGTTTCAGTCTGGTGTTCAACAACATTCGACATGCAAAGAAGGAGCCCTTATACACCAAAAGGCAATTGCTTGAACTTCAGTATTTACTAGAAATGTCCACAGATGAAAACAGAGGAGTATGTTATATTGACTTTTTTCCAATATATATGTACAACTGCAAACTTTTGGTCACAAACCTGTCTACTTTTTCTCTTTGTCTCTTAATTCCTTCCTACCTTGAAATTGTTCACATTATCCCATTTACAAGTTGTGTCCTCTACAATCTTTTAAAAGCTACAGTTTTTATTTCTTTTGGTGGCATGTAGGAAAGGATAAAGCCTGTCATTGCAGGTAAGCTAATATTTCTGAAATTAGATATATAAGAAAGGGAAAAACAAGCGTGTTATTTCATCCCCCAAAATTGACATGATTTAAAGTGACTGATTATTAAGCTAAAAGATTCTTCTCTACATGTTTGTCAGTAATTTGCTTAATTGCATTTGATTAATCAAACTGAATTATATTTTTTCCTTTGTATACCTTTATTGTTGGTGCTGATTTCCAACTATTAAGCAACAAATATCTTCATTATTGCAAATTAGCCAAAGAGTTATTAATCAGAACAAAAAAAATAAGTATAAAAATTCATAAGTTAGAATGTATTAAAATATGGGAGAGGTTGGTAAAAAGCACAAACTTTTAGTTATGAGATAGTAAGGTCTGAGTATCTAATGTATGACATAGTGATTATAGTTGATAGACTTGATAGACTATAGTTGATTGACTATATCGTACAGCTGAAATTTGCTAAGAGTAGAACTCCAATGTTCTTACCAAAAAAGGGGGTAGGTGGGGAATATGTGAAATGATAGATGTGTTAAGTAACTTCATGGGGGAATCTTTTTACACAATGCATTTTTTTAAAAAAATGTGTCCATCAAAAGGAATGATAGGAGAAAGAATAGGAAAGCTTCAAGTTGAAGACACTAGCAATTCATGAAGAATTTCTACAAATCATTACCAAAAAAAAAAAAAAAACAACCCAACCTAATAGAAAAATGAGTAAAAATTTGAACAGATATTGCAAAAACAGAATATCCAAATGGTCAATTAATAAGTGTAAAAGCACTCAATCTCATTAATCTCCAGGGAAATACAAACAAACCTACTATGAGATATAAGTAAATATAAACAAGAATGAATAAAATAATCTAGAAGGGAAATAGCAACTTTTGGTGAAAGGAATGAGTCCAGGAATTAAAATATACTCTTGGTGGGAAAGGTAGCTGGTTGGAAAACCGGCAGTATCTGTGAAACTTGAACATGAACTACCTTACAGTCACCAGAAATATGTACATGTGTTCACCAAAGACAGTGCTAGAGAGTATTCCTAGGAACCATATTGATAATAGCCCCAAACTGGAAACTACCTAAATGCCCATTAGAAGTATAATGAATAAAGAAACTATGGTATATTCACACAACAAAATATGACACAGTCCTGAGAATAACCACACTATGACTCTGTAAAACAGTGTGGCTGACACTCATGATCATATCACAGAAGAAGCCAGACACGAAAGAGTGCATACAACATTTTCTAGTTACATAAAGTATAAAAATTGGCTGTTAGAAGTGGTTACTCTTGGGAAAAAGGACTCAAGCACAACAGAGGCCTTCCGAGTGCTGGTAATATTCTGATTTTTTTGTCTGGGTGCCACTTATAAGAGGCAGTTGTTTTGTAGGTGAAACCAGTAAGTTACATACTTATAACTAGAACGCTCTTCTGTTCTATAATACACTTCAAAAAGGTAATAAACAAAAAGCAAATTGGACATGACTAACTTGCCTTTACACGAAAATGCTCTCAGTCCACAAACAATGCTGTACATTTTAATAGATGAAGATTGCCGGCCTTTTTTTAAATTGACCTTTGTAATCAAGAAAATATATTCCTTGAAATGTTTTCTTCTACCACAAAGAGCAACAAGTACCAAAAATTTACAAACAATACCTATTTTTCTTAAAAAAGATGCAATAATTCCTTTCACTAAGCTAAATAAATAAAATAAACTAAGAAGTTTTTGTGCTGATTATGATACTGTTTTGGTGTACCTGATGCTTTATGGTTAGTAAAATACTTTCTACATTCACACACAATATCTGTCCCCTGAGTCACATGTTAAATAGAGCCAATATTATTATTATTTTCCATTTTATGGATAAGGGAAATGAACCTCAGAGAAGTATCATGTGTCCATGATCATAAAAAAATAATAACTTATCACCTGGGTTCAAATTTGATGGAGAATTAATGCAATACACTACAGTTCAGCAGATAGCCTTATTTTAATTTTTCCTGTACTCAGGAAATTTCATAATCTGCCTGAAACTTCATAATCTGCCTGAAGTGAAGCAATCCCCCTGAAAATTCTAGATTCATCATTCCTCCACTAAAGCTGAAGTGTTCTTTAGTGCAGAATTGCATAAAAGATTAATAGAAATTTCTTTTTTCCTTTTAAAATATTTTTATAGCTGGTGACAATTTTTGTTTTTAGTCTGAAAAACCTACCTGAAACTCCTCAGTGTGTTTAAAATGAGTTCACTTATGTTCCTTATCTTTGCTGCGAGGTAATTAAAATGCTACAATACCTCGATCACCTTTGACTTGGTCCTTGGTGCCTTTGTCTTGAAAGTCAGAAAGGTAATAAAGGGTTAGATGACAGAGGTAAGTCCTCAATTATATTTTGTGACTTTTATATGTATTATAAAACTAAAAAATGCAAGAACCTGAACTTCAAGTCTGCTTAGCACCTACTCTGATTATTAACTTTACAACCAAATATCTTGCATACACATAGACTAAGAAAAATAAGAATTCAAAACACACTACCTCCTAGATGGGCTGACAGTTAGAAAACAGAATGTGTGAGGAAAAACTAAATGAATAAGGGATGTGTGTCATAAAGCAGAGAAACCTCAATGGCAACCTACTAGTTTTCAAGATTGAACTGCCTTATCAGTCACGTAAGACAGAAGAGAAGAAAAGGAGGTGAAGTAAATATGTAAAATGGTATGGCTTTACTCACGGACTCTAGATTGACTTATGAGCCACTGAAAGCATCTCTTTCCAGGATGGATCTCCAGATTCACACATTTGTCCTTACTCTGAAGCTTAAGACTCAGCAGTCATTCAAGTTCCTAGAATAATAGGAATCCTCTCCTTTTTAAAGTAGTACTTTAGAAAAAAATGACATCAATATTATTATTACTATTATTATTATGAGGGATTACTTTTGAAATATATTTTAACATGTTTTAATAATCATCATACTTTCATTGTATCCTTGGCCTCTTAGTAATAGATTCAAATCAGCTTTAACAGTTGAAAAATAACAAATAAGATTACCATGAGAAAGTGATACCTTATGTGTAAGTGGCTAATAGAATAAGTAACTGATTTTGGTGCTTGAAATTCCTATAAGCTTTTATATTCTCTATCCATTCTGCAGTATATTGAATAATAATATTCATAGGGGCGCCTGGGTGGCTCAGTGGGTTAAAGCCTCTGCCTTTGGCTCTGGTCGTGATCCTAGGGTCCTGGGATCGAGCCCCGCATCGGGCTCTCTGCTCAGCGGGGAGCCTGCTTCCCCCCTCCCTTTCTATCTGCCTCTCTGTCTACTTGTGATCTCTGTCTGTCAAATAAATAAATAAAATCTTTTTTAAAAGTATTCATAGATGAAAAGGGCTTTTCAATAAATGTTAAGTAAAGAAATTTTATTATGTTAAAATATCACCACTGAGGCTAATTCAGTTATTCTCAAGGCTGATCACTAAATTGGTGGCCAGGTTGCCTAAACAGCATTGGCTGTACACCACACTTACATGACAAATTCTTAGGAATGTGAAACTTCAAGGTTCTTTCATATGCTGACCAGAAAAGCACAGCATTTCAGATGTCTCTCACCTCTACAGGCAAGCATATGGCATGATGGAGACTGAAAACAACGTTAGGAGCTTCTTCTTGTCATGGCTCTAAAACCAAGGTGCCACTTTTTTTTTTTTTTATAAGTAATATTATAGCAGAACTATGGGATTGAGTCTCTGTACAACTCCTGAACTTCCCAGATACTCCCACCAACTTCTACACCTACTGTTGTGCATTACTTACCTACACTCCCAATCCAGTCATTTTGTCTGTCAAGGTCTCTCCTGACTCTCAGAGAAATATGGCAAAAGCCAAACTTTACCAAAACAATATAACTACTTTCAAAGAACAGAATGCTACAGTAATTCTTCACATGTATCTGATGGTTCTAAAATGGTGCTAAAACAAAGTCATCTATTCTCTTTGATTAAGTGAAGAATTCTTCCATGTTTGAGTGACATCTAGAATTTAGAGACTGAGGACTTCAATTCATAACCAAATATTAGTTCTTTATTGCTGCAATAAAGAATTACAACATAACAAATAACCCCAAATTTAGTGGCTTGAAACAGTACAAACTCTAAATTTCTCTTAAGTCAGGAAGTCAGTACAAGTCTCACTGGACTAAAATCGAGGTATTGGTCAGCCATATACCTTTTTAGAGTTACTGGGGGATGATGTTCCCTGCTCATTTGGGTTGTTGGTAGAATTCAGTTGTACTTAACAGGTTAAAGGCTGAGGTCCTTGTTTCTTTGCTGGCTATCAGCTGAAGACCATTCATGGCTTCTAGAGGCCATCTTTCTGTATCTTCAAAGGCAACAAGATGGGTTAAGTCCTTTTAATGTTGCATCTCTCTGACCCACTCTTCTTCCATCCTATTCTACTTTTTTTAAAAGATTTTATTTATTTATTTGACAGACAGAGATCACAAATAGACAGAGAGGCAGGCAGAGGGAGAGAGGAGGAAGCAGGCTCCCTGCAGAGCAGAGAGCCCAATGTGGGGCTCGATTCCAGGACACCGGGATCACGACCTGAGCTGACGGCAGAGGCTTTAACCCACTGAGCCACCCAGGCGCCCCCCATCCTATTCTAATTTTAAGAACTCATGTGATTAGATTGAGCCCATCTGAATAATCCATGATAATTTCCCCATCTCAAAGTCTATTACAGTTACATCTCTTTCAATTACATCTGTAAAATGCCTTATGCATTATAAGAAAGCGTACTCCCAACACCAGGGATTAGGACATGAACTTCTTTGGGGGCTGTTATTCTGTCTACTCTCCCAATCTTATATGTCCCTGGCTGAATAGTTTTCTCTTTTGAAAAGAATAAGCTTACTAAAGCATTTCAAATGAAGAAAATTTGCTGACTGACAAACTGATTTTATAGAACTTAAATAGCAAGGTCATCTTTGCTTCTTATTTGTTTTATGCTCATATGTTATCAGTACAATCTACATGAAGAGATGAAACGGGTGAGCAGTGCTATGAACTGAATTATGTTGAAGCCCTAACACAAAATGTGATAGTATTTGAAGATAGAACCTATGAGATGTAATTAGGTTTGAATGAGGTCATAAAGGTTTATGATGGGATTAGTCCCCTTATAAAAAGAGATATCAGAGAACTTGCCCTCTCTTTCTCTCTGCCTTTAAGAACATGATGAGAAGGCAACCATCTATAAGCCAGGAAGAGAGTTCTCAACAGAATTTAAGCATGCTGGCATCCTGATCTGACTTCTAGACTCCAGAGCTATGAGAAATAAATTTCTGTTGTTTAAGCTACCTAGTCCATGATAATTTATTTATGGCATCCCAAGCTAAGATAGTCAGAAAAGTGGATATAATCCAAAGAGACTTTTTCACATTTTCAACCTAAGGAAATGTAGTATCATAATAAAGGTGAAAAACAACTTCAAAAAGCAGTAAACTTTATATTCCATTCAATATGCTTTTATGTTATCACAATTTTATTAGCTAATAGCAGAAAGTCTTACCCAAATACATTGGGATTTTTCTAAAAACCGATTATCGTTGGAAGGTTTGAGACCTTTTTTTTTTAAATTTAAATTCTTTTTCTTTTTTTTTCTAATTTTATTTTATTTTTTCAGTGATCCAAGATTCATTGTTTATGTACCACACCCAGTGTTACTTATAATAATGATTTCCTCTTGTATGTGGTTATAGATCAGATCTCTATCAGCTAACAATAATAATGTCAAAGAATAATTTCTTTGAATATGAAACTACATAAAATTTGAACCAAGTATTAAGAGGTTCGTTACCAATTACTAAGGCTTACCAATGGATTTCTCTTACCCCACTGTAGATATAGCAGGTTTCATAAGCTTAATGCAAAAACATTGAGGATTGTTAGTGAATTGATTTATCTAAATGTTTCTAATTTTATAATCTTAAAATATTGCTTATATATTTGCCTTTTTTAAGATCAGAGAACCTCCTCAATAACACAATGGCAGGATGAAAAATCAACACAAAGATAAAGCTGTTCATTTTGGTGAGCAGCCATACCATGGTATGATATCAAGGACCCAGGAAGGTCCTTTTGGTAGATAGTCTCTAAAGATGGTTACCATAAGTCTCTTCCCTCCTTATACAAATATTCTACCCTCCTCCCAAGTCTTCCTCCTCTTGAATCTAGATTTCCCTTGAAACTACTTTGACTAAAAGATTACAGTAGATAATATTCTCATATTTCTAAGCCTAGACCTTAAGAAAACAGCCAGCTTCTACTTTATTCCTCTTATAATTATCCTTCTTGGAACTCAGCCACCAACAAGTAAGGAGGCTCAAGAAGCTAAATAGAGAGGCCACATGAAGGAGAACAAAGCCCCTTGCCAATAGTTCCAACTGAACCCCCATCTGGCAGCCAGAAATTACTTCCATCCATATGTCTGAAACCATTTGGACCTTCAAGTCATCCCCATCCTACTTCCCCAGCTGACACCACATGAAGCAGAAGAATTGCCCATTCAACCAGAATGGGAGAAAATGGAAAATAAGAGCAGGGTGAAAAGGAAAATGAGCATTATAATTTTTAATTGTGTAACTAGAGAAAAATTCATGAGAATGTAACATGAGGGAGTGAGCCATGTTGATAGGTGTCCTAGGCAGTGGGAATAGCCAGTGAAAAGGCCATAATCCATGAGTACCTGGCATGTTTGAAAAGAATCAAGGAGTCCAGTATGGTTTGCAACAAGGTGATGAAGGGGGAGAGTGGTAGAGAGGTCCAAGATAATAGGGATCCATAATAGATGGGGCTCTGTAGTGGGTTGAATGGTAGCACCCAAAAGTATATGCCCACATCCTAACCCCTGGATCCTGTAAATGTGATCTTACTTGAAAAAAAAGTCTTTGCCTATGCAAATAAATTATTGATTTCAATATAAGATTACCATGGATTATCTGAGTGGACTTAAATGCAATAACAAGAGAAGAGAGAAAAGTCTATATGAAGATGGAGGCAAAAATTGGAGCCATGCAGCCAAGGAACACCTGGAGCTCTTAGAAGCTGGAAAAGACAAAGAAGCTTCTTCCCTAGAGCCTTCAGAGAGAGCATGCTGCTATCTTGATTTCATACTCTGGCCTCGGGAACTTGAAAGATTAAACTTCTGTTGTTTTAAGACACCAAGTTTGTATTAGTCCTAGAAAACTAATACAGTCTTCCTAGAACATTGTAAAGATTTTATTTTGCAACTAGACAAATATGGGATCCATTACAAAGTTAGAGCAGAGAAGCAACATGATCTAAATTACATTTTGTGATGGACTGCTAGGTTGACAATAAAGTGTTAGGGCCCAAGAGTAGAAGTCAGGATACCAGCTGGGAGTCCAATACAAGCAAGAGAAAAAAGCACAGGCAAGTATTGCTGCAGTGTTAGGGACAAAGAGTGGTTAGATTCTGGATATTTTTTCATGGTAGAGAGAACAGAGTGTCTTGATAGGTTGGACCTAGAATATGAAAGAAAGGGAAGAGTGAAGGATGACTCCAAGGTTTTGGATGTAAGCAAATGGAAAAATGGAGTTGTCATTAACTGAGATGGGAAATCTTGAACGTAGACAAGATTTGGGGGGAAAGATCAAAGGACATCAATTTGGAGCATCTGGAATTTGGGGTTTTATGAAATGTCCAATTGGAGATGTCAGGCACCCCGTTGTATATCAAAATCTGAAGTTAAGAATAGACTATGGGGGGGAAAAAAAGAAGAGACTATGGGCTGGAAATATTAATTAGGGTACATCAGCATGTAGATGATATTTAAAACCACAGAACTGGGTGAGAACAACAAGAAAGTAAATATAAAGAAGGGAAGAGGACTAAGAACAGAACCCAGAATGCTCTAGCATTAGGAGTGAAAGGAGCAGAAGGACAAGAAAGGAGACCAAGAAGGAGTAATTGATAAGAAGAAATCCAAAAAGTGTGGTATTCTGGAAGTTTAATAGTATGTCAAGAAAGAAGGATTGATAAAACTGTGTCAAACATGCTGTTGGGACAAGTAAGATGAGGACTGAGAATTACCCAATGGCCCTAACAACTTGGAGGTCCCTGGTAAATTTAACAGTCCAGGTGAAATATGAGGGCATAAACCTGGCTACAGTGAGTTTAGGAGGGCATGGAGAACATGAGCATGGAAAAATCATTAGAGGAACTCTAACACAAAGAGAAGCAAAGAGATGAAATGGCAGCTGACAAGGGAAGGAGGGCCAAATGAAAGGGTTTTTTTGAAATTGAAATAAAAAATATCATGCTAATGGTTGTCGTTGAAAAGAGAAAAAGAAGAAGAAGAGGAAGAAGAAGAAGAAGAAGAAGGAGGAGGAGGAGGAGTAGGAGGAGGAGGAGGAAGAGGAGGGGGAGAAGGAGAAGGAGAAGGAGAAGGAGGAAAAAAAGGGAAGAGAATTGCTAAAACTATGTTCAATGCGATGGGATCTATTGTGCAAGAGTGAGAGGATTGGCACAGTGAGTTCTTCTCCAGTGTAGCCCAGAGAAAGAGGATGTGGTTATTGGTGAGGTAGGGTGATAGTAATCTGGGGCTATTCTCCTTTCTTTGCCTCAATATGATTGGTGAAGCAGGAAGTGAGGCACCAGCTGAGAATCAAGATGGGAAAGAGGGTGTTGGAGGTTGGAGCAAGGAGGAGAAGATATGAAATAAATGTCCAGGACAGTGGACAGGTAAATAGCTAGGAAATTAGACTGATTGTCTAGCAGCATTGAAGACCCATTAGATGTTTGTAATGATAAGTTTAAGGTGCAACTGGTCAGCACTGCCACGTGTTTTCTCCAACTAAGTTCATCTGTACTGAGGCAGTCATAGGGCAACCAGCTCTTGGGTTTAACCAGGGCTCCAGGTTTACTAAGAGATTCCTACAACGTGAGAGAGGCAAAAGATAGCCCAGGATGTGCACTGAGAGTGGCATGATGGTTGGCTTTGGAATTTAAGCTGATAAGGAAAGGAGAGATGCCATCAGGGGGATGAAGGGTAGTGAAGAGTGGAGAGACTAATGGATAGATGGCCAGGAAGTTGGGGGATCAAAGGACTATTGTAAGTACCAGAGACAGTAAGCTGGACATGAAAAGAAATTCAAAAGAATTTAATGTTGTAAATACTGAACACCAGAACAGATCAGAAGGCAGAAGCCATCCCACTGGACTTTGAATCACTTTAGGAGAAAAGAGAACTTCCCTACCTATTATTTCCTCTGATAAAAATGTCTTTTACTTTAAAAGCTCTTTATTTGTTCAAGTTTACAGAAAAGCAGGCAGGCTGTATTTTTATCCAAGCCAGTTTCCAGCTGTCCCATCTTCAGAGGTGATTCTCCCTGGATTCACAATACACTTTTCACTTTACATGTTGAATGTGTAGATGTTTCTTCCCCACACCAATGACTATGATCTCTACCTGTCTTTCCCAACCCCTTTTATAACCTATAGTTTTTCATTCTTTTATTCTCCTTATCACTCATCTCTCCTAAAATTAGAATATAATGTTTAACCCCGAATAAAACAGAGCTGCCACACCATTGCCAAGAATAGTGAAAGGACTAACTTGCTATCCTTTTATGTCATTTACTTTCCCAGTGTCATGTCACTGTTGGGTTCAGTGTTTTTCAGGAAGTAGACACCCACCTTCTCATTGAGTAAGTGCAAAGGGTGAAACACATCTCACAGAGCCATATTGCATCTGGAGATCTCTCCAGGGGGAGATATGCAAAAATAAACAACAGCCCCAGGCAAGTAGGTCTCATTATATTTTTATTAACACAGTAACTCTTTTACCCAAGCAATATCCCTAATTGAATAATTACCTCCCACATTGCTTTCCCTTTGGCTTTGGAGCTAAACACCAGGCTCTTTCTTAATTAGCGTTCTGAGCTTTGAGTCAAGTTCCTTATGTTCTGTTACCCAGCTGCTACACAACTACCCAGATGTTGCACGAGGCCCTACCTAAATATAGCTCTTTAAGCACATTCAGAATCCTCCAGGAAAAAATAAATAGCACTAGTATAAGATTTTATTGACAAGAATCCATGTCTACCACTTAAAAGTGCTTTTTAAAAAAAATAGAAATAAGTCAAATAAGCAATATGTTATACTGACTGTAAAATTTCAAACTACTGACCTGATCAGGTAAAAAGATCATCAGGTAATAAAATGTGGTACAAGTTCATTAAACAGCACTTTCATCCAGTAATATATAATTACTGAGTAAAGTAATTTAGCAGTAAAATGGTAAGTATTAAATAAGGTATGTTGGGGGGGGGATCTACTTATGTTTTGCATTTAAATGTTTTAGTATTTAAATGGAAACCAAGAAGGCAAAAATATTCTGAAGTGAAAACAGAACTGGAATTTCCATCTTCCATCCACATCATAAATGAGATCATTCCACAGCAGTGCCTCCTTGCACACCACTTTGAAATGAGGGCACTCAGACAGCATCTGTGGCCTGGGTCCAATGCGCAGAAAATCTACCCTATACTGGCTTCTGAAGGATGCATCACACATGTGTGTGCATTGAGCATCCAAACACACACACACACACACACACACACACACACACACATACAGTGTAGATTTACAGCTCTACTGAAACTCACATAATTTATGGTTATGTCTTTAAAATTTATGACTACACTACTAAAGTAGCCTCAGGCAGAAGTGGCAGAAAACATCGCTCCTTTTATATCATTTTGGAAATAAACTTCATTTATTTGGAAAGGTAACAATATATGACACTTTGACATCAAAAATAATATTTAAGAATATAGTGATCCCCTAGAGCATCATTTCATATCTCCAAAAGAGTTAACATCTGAATTTAGAGAGCCATTCATGCTGCCCATGTGGCTCTGTCCACTCATGGAGATCACAGTTGTACAGCTTTGTCTGAGTAAGTCACCAACCTGCTATAACTCTTCTTTGTTGACTCTTTACTTACAAGAGATGTGTTATCAACACAGAATATCAAGTGCATTGTGCAACACTTGCCTTCCTTCAGGACAGCATGCCAGCTTGCAGAAGAATTAACAGATGGAGCTATGGGCCAGGGTACAGAGGTGGATAGATGGCACTGCTCTGCAAAGGGAAATATTTAAGGGAACTCAGAGCTGGAAGGAGAAATGAAGTAGGTTAATTATTTCAGTACAGTGAATAATGGGCATTGTTTGCACTGACAACGGGCCCCTGTGGGAGATGAGTGTGTATACCCTGTAGGGGCAGCCCACTCCTATCTGGCACCTACCAGCCCTACCTGCACTGTGGTCAATGGTGACTTTTAGAGAAGCTTGAGCTTCTGGGTTCCCAGGTAATGACCAGCCTGCCTTCCACTTCTCTTAGCACATCTAGGGCTACCTATGTCCTACAGCTCTTTTGCTCATGTCCAAAATTTGAAAGAGAAGTACTGCCATGAAATTTATACCACACAGGACTCATTTTTGTTTCCTTCAGAATACTATAGAAATCAGACATAAAGGATAAACTAAGGGGCTGGGTCTGAAGGAGATTGAAGAAGCAGAAGGAGGAATGCCCCACTGCATGTCTGAAATTGAGGGAGATCAGGGGTGGGGAAGGAGAGAAGGAAAACGACTTTTTTGGGGGGCGGGAAACACCTGAATTCAATGAAAGGAATGCTAGGTAACTTTGGAAATAATTTCTTCAAATTCTTCAGTTTCCTCCTGCATTTCCTGTCAGCTGTCTGGCTATCTACTAGGGAAAAGAAAAATCTCCTAATACTGTTCCAGTGGGAATTTGAATTGTTAA
Organism: Enhydra lutris kenyoni; assembly: GCF_002288905.1. NCBI lineage: Eukaryota > Metazoa > Chordata > Mammalia > Carnivora > Mustelidae > Enhydra > Enhydra lutris. The sequence continues at coordinate 48,479,874 of NW_019154101.1, forward strand.
GTATGAAAAATAAAAATAGCCCACAGGCTGGAGAAGGAAATGGCAAAATTCCTAAATAACTTGAGGTGGAGGATCAAGAGAAGTGTAAACTTTTGTGTTTTTCCACTTTTCTGTGTGGTAATGCACAAGATAAATCTCCCTGCCATGAAGACTGGTGATGAATTGATATGGAGTAGCCCCACATTCTGGCAGAATTACACATCCACTAAGTATTTTGCAAATAACTAACATTGAACATTCAGTAAAGTGAAAGTTAAGGATTTGGTTTCTCCAGCCAGACAGACTATACTTATGTCCAAGCTCCTTTCTATCTTTGTGATACTGGCAAGTGATTTACACATGTTGAAACCCAGTTTTCTCATGTAGAAAACAGGAGCAATAACAGCACTTCTCTCACAAAGTTGCAAGGATGAAGTTATTAATACATGTAAAGTATTTGTAACACCTGGTACATAGTAAGTACACAATACATGTTAGCTATTATTATTATGACTATCATTACATCAATAATAGTTACTTCCAGGGGTACCTGGGTGGCTCAGTGGGTTAAAGTCTCTGCCTTCGGCTCAGGTCGTGATCCCAGGGTCCTGGGATCAAGCCCCACATCGGGCTCTCTGCTCAGCAGGGAGCCTGCTTCCTCCTCTCTCTCTGCCTGCCTCTCTGCCTACTTGTGATCTCTGTCAAATAAATAATAATAGTTACTTCCAGATGTAATAACAAATACTTTGTATTTTTAAATAAATTTTCCTAAGTTCTGGTGAAATTAATCATCCAGTGTTTATGATATGACAGAAAATTTCATGAAAATAATGATATTTTACTTTTGTTTTTATTCCTCAATACATACATATAAATTTAATTACATACTGTAACTACTTGTGTATGTACTATAAATATACATAATATCTTGTATATTTTTAATATATTTAATTATACATATAGTTTTAATTTTATATTGCCAGCCTAGATATCCTAGTGGAGTTGACAAAAAAAAAAGGGTTGTAGCCTTGTTGCAAAATGGCAATAAACTGATTACTGTAGAGCTGAAGTTAAGTATAGCTCTAGTTTTTTGCCATTCCATTAAGAAATAGGGAACAGGGGTGCCTGGGTGGCTCAGTTGGTTGAGCGACTGCCTTCAGCTCAGGTCATGATCCCGGACTTCCAGGATCGAGTCCCGCATCAGGCTCCCAGCTCCTCGGGGAGTCTGCTTCTCCCTCTGACCTTCTCTCTCAAGCTCTCTCTCACTCATTCTCTCTCAAATAAATAAAATCTTAAAAAAAAAAAAAAAAAAGAAATAGGGAACAGAGGCCAGTGGGATCTATTACCCTGCCTGGCAAGCATTAAGCAATGTCATGCGTGGGTAGATGGATGGATGGATGAATTGCTCCCAATATGTTTTCAGGATATCCTTCTATCGATATCATTTCCCTCTGCTTTATCCTTTAAATTTCCCTTTCAAATATTGATTCACATGTAAATAGCTTTTGAGTTGATCACAAGACAGAGTAAAAAGAAAACACATATTCGCATGCCATCCACCATGCTTGTCATAATTCTCTCCAATGCCTCTTCTTCTTCAAAAGCTGCCAATTCTCTCATGCAATTTACCTCAAATAAATTAAAAGCAGAGGTATTTTTGCACCTACCATAACCAGTATACCGTCCACACCCTGCAATAGATGATGAAATAAATGTGAAAAAATATCATATAATAGTCCTCTGTCCATCTGTTTTCTTAGAATTTAGGCTCCAACAGAACCAAAACCATGTCTTCCAGAAACTGTGCATGTCCAATAAATATGATTTGAAGCAGTCTGTCTGGGAGGACTCAGGTTCTGTATGTGGTTGTCCTTATTCCAGCTTACCACTGCCTGCATGATGCTTATTCCTCATTCTATTTCCACTTGCTTCTGTTTCTTGTCTTCTTCCAGACTATGGTCAAGGCCAGAAAGCTCCTCAGTCTACCCTTTGCTCAGCTAGGGGTGTCTCCTCCCTTCTTCAACTTGCCTGCTATTAAACCGAGCTTTTTATAATACTCAGACTATGTCAGCCCTCTCAGATGAATTACTTTTTCTTTAAAAAAAAAAAAATGATTCATGATCTTGACCCTGGGGCTGGAAAGTAATGTCTCATTGAGTGAAAAGGCAGCATAAAACTTTTGAGAAACTAGTTTATTTTTCAGCTCATACCTGTTAACTTTCCAGCAGTTGCTGGAAATTATTGTGAAGAATACAAGAAAGAATTTGGCCATGTTGTATGGAAATAGCAATAAAAAACCTGTTCTGTATATAAAAAATTAAGGAAAGCAATTATTACTAGTCCAGCTACTAGTAGGATTCAGTCATTGTTTCATGTGTCATTCAGGATATAATAATCTCTTTGGGAAAAGTTTATTCCAAAACATTACTACTAATAACTTTTTTGTCATCTTATTTATGTGAGGTAAACTTAACTGATCTTAGCACCAAAAGAAAAAAGTGTGAAAGTAAAATATATCAGGTTAAATCAGAGTGTCAAATTACTAATTTGCATTGGTAATTCTGAATTATTCTGAAAGACTAATTAAATAGGGAATAAGAGGAACCAAAAGGTTAAGTCCAGTTGCTCTACTTATTTTTTGCATTTAAAAAAATGTATGTCATACATTATTTCAATAAGAAAAAATAGTTGTATTTTTTATTTCAAATGTAGCTGAAGTGTCTGTTCATATCTTCTGCCCATTTTTTGATATGATTATCTGTTTTGTGTGTGTTCAGTTTACTCTTTCCATTTTGTATCTTTAGAATTCTACTCCTTTGTCCATTTACAAATAAATATTTATTTAAAATATACTTTGTGCAATGCAACAATATAAATAAAACACAATTCCTGACCAGAATAAATTCGTATTTCAAAAGGCAAATAAGTAAACAAAAACAGCAATACTATATATGAAAGAGTAGCAATTTCATCATAAGATGACTCAAAGAAGCAGTGGGTAATTCTCTCAGGAGAGTTAGTAGGTAAAAATATAGAGAATATATCAGACAGACTAAGTGGTAAAGAACATTCTCAGAAGAAAATAAACCACATGTGTGAAGACATGGACACATGAACCAGCATGAAGTGTCTCGAGAACTGCAAGCCAAGCGTCATGGCTGGAGCATGAGGAGAGAAGGTAGGTGGTGAGGTGGCAGTTTGCCAGGGCTAGAGTCATAGTGGGTTTGAACGTCATGATAAGAAGCAGAACCAGCTCTTTGTGCCTGCGCCTGTGCAGCTACCGAGGGCCTCATGCGGAGAAGGGCTCCATGCCTGGTTTAATGCTCCACTGTCACCATCTTGAAGTTTTTAATTTTGAACAAGAGGTCCTGTATTTCATTTTGTACTGGGCTCCACAAACTATGGCCATCCTTATGTTTAGGAGTTTAAACAGGAAGGAATCCTTTAAACAGCATGCATGAAATCATTTGGCATTCCCTTTGCCAGAATATACAGTGTTTAATTCTCAGCCTCCTAACTCAGCCTACTTTCCACTTAAAATCTTAAACAATGGTATATAAGTTTATAGATGAGCTTTGGTTTACATTCTAGTTATACAATGATTTATATTATTGCTTATCTAGAGAATAACAAATTAAGTTATGATTGTCAAAATTATTCATAATTCACTTATCTGTCTTTAAAATGAAAGTCCTTGGCCCAATAAGCAATGCTTAATTCAACTCCAGTAGTCATATTGAAATGGATCCATTTCCAATATCCATCTTTTATTTGAAGCATCACATTGATTCAGTTTACCATCTGTTTCAGTAAGAATGACTTCTCCATTTTTTCCACCACAACCCTAGACCAACACAGCCAACATGTTTTAGTTTTTCGTTTTGCTTTGTTTTTATTGAAGTACAAAATTTAGGAGACACACAAATCTTAAGAGATTAATAAATATATACATGTATATGCATTATAGTATATACATATACACGTACACACTCATGAATGTAACCACCAACCAAGGTACAGAACCAACCAGATCAAGGTACAAAATATTTCCAACACCCAGAAAGATACTTTATACCCTTCTTAGTCACTACTCTCCTAGAGTTAACCATCAGTTTGACTCCTATCATCATCTTGCCTATTCTTTTTAAATTCTAGTACTGTTAACATAGTGTTATATTATTTCAGGCATGCAATATAGTGATTTGATAATTCCATACAATACCCAGTGCTCATCACAAGTACCCTCCTTAATCCCATCACCTATTTCATCCATCCCCCCACCCACCTCCCTCTGGTAACCATCAGTTTTTTCTCTATAGCTAAGTCTGTGTCTTGGTTTCTTTCTTTCTCTCTCTTTTTTCCTTCTGCTGGTTTTGTTTGTTCATTTGTTTGTTCCTTAAATTGCGCATATCAGTGAAATCAGATATTTGTCTTTCTCAGACTTATTTCACTTAGCATTATACTCTCAAGCTCCAACCATGTCATTGCAAATGGCAAGATTTCACTCTTTTTTATGACTGAAAGAAGATGTAGTGTATATACACACAATGGAATATTACTAGGCCATAAAAATGAGTCTTTGCCTATTCTTGAACTTCATATAAATGGAAATTTTGGTGTATTTTACTGATTATTATGTCTGTGCAGTTTATTTATATTGTGTTTAACAGTATCTATTTTTATTAGTGTGTGAATATACCACAAATAATTTATCCATTCCACTATTAAAAAAACATTTATTACTGAGTCTCACTGATGAATCTTTAATTAGTTTTGAAAAGGTTTTGGTCATTATTTAAGCATTGCCTCTCTTCCAGTCTGACTTCCCTGTTCTGAGGTTCCAATTACATGCTTATTAATTTTTTGAATGGGTCCCACAGGTCTGTATACTTTATTCTGAGCATTTCCTTGCCTTTTTCTTTCTGTACTTCAATAAGATACTTCCTGTGGACTTCCACTTCATGCATTCTTTCTTTTTCTGTGCCCGATCTGCTCTTAATCCCATCCAATGAGTTATTAATTCTGAAATTAACACTGTATAAATTGCATTTTCCTGTATCTTCATAGCCTAGCCTTATTTTTTATTGTATGTAATACATCGTATATAAAAGTACTGCAGAAGCTACAGATGATATTTTCCCCCAATGAGGATTTATTCTTTCCTCTGTTAGGGTGTTTTAAAACACAGGTTTTATTATTATTTTAGGTATGGCAAGTAAAACATCAGGAGATGACTGACATTGAAAAGATAATTTGTTATACCCACAGATCCTAAGAGAAGGGAGCATGCCACACCAGAGGAGGTCACATGAGAAATTTCCAGATTGGTCAGGAGACAGAGAGAGGGGGAAACCATAAACAAGAGCCTTTATAGTAGTTCCTGTGGAAAGGAAATGACAAGGCAGGGTAAACAGGCTTATGATTGGCTCGTTTGAATATGCACAGGCTCTGGGGCATAAGGGCCCTTGTTAGGACCTGGTCATGGAGCGATTAGGACAGGGGGATAGTGGCCTAGAGTAAGAAAGTCCATTAAAGTTTATGGTCAAGAGTATGGACTCTGGGGGTGCCTGGGTGGTTCAGTGGTTTAGGGCCTCTGCCTTCGGCTTGGGTCATGGTCCCAGGGTCTTGGGATCAAGCCCTGCATTGGGCTCTCTGCTTGGCAGGAAGCTTGCTTCCTCCTCTCTCTCTCTCTCTCTCTCTCTCTCTCTGGCTGCCTCTCTGCCTACTTGTGATCTCTGTCAAATAAATAAATAAATAAAATCTTTAAAAAATAAAAGAGTATGGGCTCTGGATTGGTTGACTTGCATTTGAAAGGTGTGCTCATGGGCAAGTGCTTACTCTCTCTATGAACTTGTCAGTCCTAGGAGGGGCAGTCCCTCCAGAGTCAGCAGGGTCCCAAGATATCAAAGCATCAGAAAACAAAAAATAAAAGACACGGTTAATACATTAAGGAACTGATAACTTCAATAAAAATTTGTACTAACTTGAAGGTAGGTTAAAGTATTAGTAAGAAGACTCTGGTTTGTTCTTATTCCTCAGACATTTCTCCTTGAGGCTTTCCTTTGGTAGTTTTAGTATTAACTTGATGGCCTCCCATCCTACGCAGATTCATGATTTGGCAAGTGTCTTAGGGAAAGAACTTCCATATTTGTTTTTCAGGCTACTTCCCTCCAGAAGGACTTTGTTTCCTCAGCACCCTTGGACAATGGGAAACTTCCTTTTGCCTTCATGGCCAGCAACACAGACTCCAGCACCACCACTGAAACATAGTAAATGGCATATAGGGAAAACTCGGCTTGTGTTCTGGCCTCTCCTTCTTCTTCCTATTTGTTACACCAGTCCCATGGTACCTCGTTAGCTTCTCCTTTTCCTAGTAAAACTCCTCCACTTAGGAAAAGCTTAATCCTTAGTTCACATTGCAAATTGTTGATGTTCCTGGAAACAAAACTGCTAGCTGACATCAGTTCATGTCAGAAGAGCTTTTTTGCTCTCTGGAATATCATTTATTTAATCCTCATTATTTTCTCAGCTTTTCAGTGCCATTAATAGTATTGTTTTTGCAACTTCCTCTATTTTTATTAGTTTCAGTGAGGGAGTAGCCTGCCACAACCTACTATATCCTACCCAGAAGCAAAAATGAGCATAGATCATGTGTTTTTAAGGCTTATCTTCTATTTCAAAGAAGGAGCAAAAGTAAGAAAATTTTTTTAAAAAGATAGATGAGAAACACTTAATGCATTAGAGGGTACCTGAATCACTATTCAAAATATTGAGAAAAAATGCACATTAACTGATTTTTTTATTTTAATCAAATGTATATATGGGCTTTCCAAATAAGTATTCCTAGCTGTCTTACTTTGTTGGTTGACACAGTTCCTCATGATTCAAAGAAAACAAAGACAGGTAGACTTACAAGGGATTCACAGTGAAGAGAAGTCAGGAATTATCATTCTCACTATACACACGAGGGATAAAGAACTTAAGAAAATTGTTCAAAATAAGTTGGAATATACAAGCAAATACCATACTAAACGTTAAGAGATTTTGTTTTATTTTCTAAAGAGTGAGAGAGTACAAGAAGGGGAATCGCAGAGGAAGAGAAACTCAAGCAGAATCCCCACTGAGTGTAGAATCCAACATGGGGCTCAATCCCACAACCCTGAGATCATGACTGAAGCCCAGTGAAATCAAGAGTCAGAGGCCCAACCAACTAAGCTACCCAGGTGCCCCTAAACCTGAAGAGATTTTAAAGGAATGTTGGCAAATATCCCTAAATACATATAGTACCACATCTATAACATAATAGACATTTTTTTAAAAAAAGATTTTATTCATCTGAGAGAGAGAGAGAGAACACAAGCAGGGGGAAGAAGAGGGAGAAGCAGACTCCTGCTGAGCATAGAGCCTGACCGGGCTTGATCCCAGAACCCCAAAATCATGAAATGAGCCAAAGTCAGACACTTAACCAACTGAGCCAACCAGGCATCCCAGTAGAATTCAATAACTGCTTATTCAATTCAACTTTTAGCAGAATGAATAGATGAATGAATGATGACTTTTAAATATTTCTTATTGGGTGCCTGGATGGCTTAATTGGTTAAGTGTCTGCCTTTGGCTCAGGTCATGATCCTGAGGTCCCAGAATCGAGTCCTACATTGGGCTCCCCACTGACCCTCCCCCCCCCACACACAGAGAGTGTTCTCTCTCTCATGTTCTCTCTCAAATAAATAAGTAAGATCTTTTAAAAATATATCTTTCTTACTTTTCTAAACAAATTAGCTGTAAAAATAATAATGTTTGGAAGATTCAGTGGTAGAGAATAAAACCAATAACTAAAAAATAATAAATTTCAATTAAAATGTCATGATGTAGTGTTTCTAAAGTCCATTGAAAGCACACACACACACACACACACACACACACACACATACAAGATTCTGAATAATGGCAACTGAAATTATAATCCAATAATTTAATCTAGCACAATGTTGGCAAAAGCTCCTCTTCCTTGAAAGAAAAATGAATCACACAGTAACCTTTGAAGTTGACACAACAGCTAAACCAAGTCTCAAGCTAATATTAATGTTGGAATCTATAATGTCTATCACAGACTGACAAATAAAACGGACTTTGACTCTCTACAGGGCAACAACTGATTCGTAGTTATTAACAATGTCTGCTATCCCCACCATGACTACATTTGTTTAGCAATAGCAAGTCAATGTAGCATGGTGATTAAGAGATCTGGAGTTGGGGCACCTGGGTGGGCAACTGGTTAAACATCTGACTCTTTGTTTCAGCTCAGGTCAGGAACCTGGACTGGGGCTCTGAGCTAAGTACAGAGTCTGCTTGAGACTCTCTCTCTCTTCCTCTCCCTTCCCTCTCTATAAGTGCTTTCTCACTCTCTCACTCTAAAATAAGTAAAGAAATCTTAGAAAAGAGAGAGAGAGAGATCTAAAGTCAGTCTGCAGGGATTTGAATACTGGAAAGCTATTTGACCTACTTAAATCATGGTTTCCTCATCTGTATAATAGGAACAATCATAGAAAGAATTTCATAGAGATTAAATAAAATAATACAAATTACCTGTTTAGGATAGTGTCTAGCACATGGTAGAACCTTAAGAACTGCCAACTATTATTTTGTCAATCTATCTCATATTATATATACATACATTTAGGTTTATTTGTATATGTTTATGAAAAAACATATAGCACATATAAAGTGTGTATATAGTGTGTATTTGCCATTTCTACCACCAACACCCTTGTTCACATCCTTATCACCATAACGTATGGCAATGTTTTCTTAACTGTTTAAAATGATTATTGTGTATATGTCATATGGCTACTAGTGGATCAAAGGAACATGTAAGGATAGTACAGTTGACTATGTAGTTAAAACTCCAACTTCCATTCAACCCCAGATAATTTATCTAAGCCACTCATGGAAATTCCATTTCCCTTGCCAGTAATTAGTTCCAGAGTGGACATCTGACTCAATTTCCAGCAATGAGAGAGTAAAGAATGACCATGAAGGGTTACTGGCTTACTCCTAAAATAGAACCACAGAATGATTTAATCCATTTTCCTTGGATATCATGTAAGGAATGTGATAGCCATCTATCTACCAGCCAGAGGAAGACATCTTTAATAGACATGACAAAGAGATATAAAAAGAATCTGAGTTTGTGGTGAAATTGTTGAGACACTGAGCCAAACTTTGTGTCTAACTGACCTCAGAACTTTCTGTTACATCTGGTATTAAGTGCACTTATTTAGTTACTATGAGCCCCCCATACTAACACTAGTGGCTTTTAGTTAGTGGGTGCTCAGCAAATATTTCTTAAAGAGATTTTAAAAAATCAATAGAAGGATATTATCCAATGTGAGATAATTAGTGCAATACTTATCTATAAAACAAACTATTTTTAAGGCATTACTAAGAGGATCCCTTAGTGGAAAAATAAAAACTAAAATCTAATCAGGTCAAAATCAAAAGGATATTACTGAGCTTCAGTAAAAAAAAAAATAAAAGAAATGAAGGCTCTGTCTGCTAGGAAAAAAGAGGCAGAAGAGAGAGTCAGTGATATAGAAGACAAAATGATGGAGAATAAGGAAGATGAAAAAAAAAAAGAGATAAACAACTACTGGATCACAGGGGGAGGATTTGAGAGATCAGTGATACCATAAAGTGAAACAACATTAGGATAATTGCTGTCCCAGAGGAAGAGGAAGGGGGGGGGAGGAGACAAGAAGTTATATTTGAACAAATTATAGCTAAGAACTTCCCTAATCTGGGGAAGGAAAACAGGCATTTCAGTCCAGGAGGCACAGATAACCCCCCTCAAAATCAATAAAAATAGGTCAACACCCTAACATAAGATAGTGAAGCTTGCAAATTTCAGAGATAAAGAGAAAATCCTGAAAGCAGCTTGGAACAAGAGGTCCATAAACTAAAAGGCTAAAAACATAAGTCTGGCAGCAGACCTGTCCTCAGAGACCTGGCCTGCCAGGATGATATATCAGATGATATATTCAAGGTGCTAAGTGAGAAAAATATGTAGCCAAGAATACTTTATTCCAAAAGACAATCATTCAGAATAGAAGGAAAGATAAAGAGTTTCCAGGACAAACAGAAACTAAAAAGAATTTGTGATCACTAAACCAGCCCTGAAAAAATATTAAAAGGGATCCTTTAAGCAAAGAGAGGGCCCCAAAGTAACAAAGAATGGAAAGGAACAGAGACAATCTACAGGAATAGTGACTTTACAGGTAATACAATGGCACTAAATTCATCTTTCAATAATTACTCTGAATATAAATAGACTCAATGCTTCAATCAAAAGACACAGGGTATCAGATTAGATTTTTTAAAAAAAAGACCCATCAATTGCTATCTACAAGAGACTCTTTTTAAACCCAAAGACAACTCCAGATTGAAAGCGAGGAGGTAGAGAACAATTTATCATGCTAATGGACATCAAAAGAAAGCTGGGGTAGCAATCCTTACATCAGACAAATTATATTTTAAACCAAAGACTGTAATAAGAGAAAAGGAAGGACACTAAATTAAAGAGTCCATAATTAAAGGGTCTATTCTAACAATTGTAAACATTTATATCCCTAACTTGGGGGCAGCCAATTATATAAACCAATTAATAACAAAATTAAATAAACACATTGATAATAATACAATAATAGTAGGGAACTTTAATATCCAACTCACAACAATGGACAGATCATCTAAGCAGAAGATCAAAAAGGAAACAAGGGCTTTGAATGACACACTGGACCAGATAGACTTCACAAATACACTAAGAGTATCTCATCCCAAAGCAACAGAATAAACATTCATCTCTAGTGCACATGGAACATTCACCAGAATAGATCACATACTGGGTCACAAATCAGGTCTCAACCAGCACCAAAATATTGGGATTATTCCCTACATATATTCAGACCACAATGGTTTAAAACTTAAACTCAATCACAAGAGAAAATTTGGAAAGAACACAAATACATGAAGGTTAAAGAGCATCCCACTAAAAAGTGAGAAGGTCAACCAGGAAATTAAAGAGAAACTTTTCTAAAATTCATGGAAGCAAATTAAAATGAAAACAGAACTCTTCAAAACCTTTGGGATGCAGCAAATGTGCATTCCAAAGATGGAAGTATATAGCAATATAAGCCTTTCCCAAGAAACAAGAAAAGTCTCAAATACACAACCTAATTTTACACCTAAAGAAGCTGGAAAAAGAACAGCAAATAAAGCACAAATCTACCAGGAGAAGAGAAATAATAAATATTAGAGCAGAAATCAATGAACTAGAAACCAAAAGAACAGTAGAATAGATCAACAAAACTAGGAGATTATTCTTTGAAAAAATTAATAAGATCACTAAACCCCTAGCAAGACTTATCAAAAAGAAAAGAGAAAGGACCCAAATAAATAAAATCATAAATGAAAGAGAAGAGACAACAACCAACGCTGAAGATATACAAACAATTATAAGAACATATTATGAGCAACTATATGACAATAAATTAGACAATCTGGAAGAAATGGATGAATACCTAGAAATATACAAACTTCCAAAACTAAAACAAGAAGAAATAGAAAACCTGAACAGACCCATAACCAGCAAAGAGATTGAAGCAGTAATCAAAAATTTCCCAACAAACAAGAGTCCAGGACCAGATGGCATCCCAGCAGAATTCTACCAAACATTTAAAGAAGAATTAATACTTATTCTTCTGAAGCTGTTTCAAAAAATAAAAATGGAAGGGAAACTTCCAAACTCATTCTATGAGGCCAGCATTACCTTGATCCCAAAACAAGACAAAAAGGAGAATTACAGACAAATATCCCTAATGAACATGGATGCAAAATTTCTTACCAAAATACTAGGCAATAGGATCCAACAGTACATTAAAAAGGATTATTCACCACAACCAAATGGGATTTATTCCTGGGCTATAAGGTGGTTCAACATCCACAAATCAATCAATGTGATACACTACACTAATTAAAGAAAGGACAAGAACCATATGATCCTCTCAATAGATACAGAAAAAACATTTAACAAAATACAGTATCTTTCCTTGATTAAAACTCTCCATGGTGTAGGGATAGAGGAAACATACCTCAATATCATAAAAGCCATATACAAGAAACCAACAGCAAATATCATTCTTAATGGGGAAAAACTGAGAGCTTATCCCCTAAGTCAGGAATATGACAGGAATGTCCACTCTCACCACTGCTATTCAACATAGTACTAGAAGTTCTAGCCTCAGCAATCAGGCAACAAAGAGAAATAAAAGACATCTGAATTGGCAAAAAAGTCAAACTTTTACTCTTCGCAAATAACATGATATTCTATACGGAAAATGCAAAAGACGCCACCCCAAAATTGCTAAAACTCATACAGGAATTCAGCCAGGTGGCAGAATATAAAATCAATGCACAGAAATCAGTTGCATTTCTGTACACTAATAATGAGACAGAAGAAAAATTAAGACTCGATCCCATTTCCAACTGCACCCAAAACCATAAGATGCCTAGGAATAAACCTAACCAAGAGGTAAAGGATCTGAACTCTGAAAACTATAGAACACTTATGAAAGAAATTGAGGAAGGCACAAAGAAAAGGAAAAACATTCCATGCTCATGGATTGGAAGAACAAATATTATTAAAATGTCTATGCTACACATTCAGTACAATCCCTATCAAAATAACATCAACTTTTTTCACAGAGTTGGAACACATAATCCTAAAATTTGTATGGAACCAGAAAAGACCCTGAATCACCAGGGAACTGTTGAAAAAGAAAACCAAAGCTGGTAGCATCACAGTTCCATATTTCAAGCTATATTATAAAACTGTAATCATCAAGATAGCATGATACTGACACAAAAACAGATACATAGATCAATGGAACAGAGTAGAAAACCCAGAAATGCACCCTCAACTCTATGGTCAACTAATCTTCGACAAAGCAAGAAAGAATATCCAATAGAAAAAAGATAGTCTCTTCAACAAATGGTGTTGGGAAAATTGGACAGCCATGTGCAGAAGAATGAAACTGGATGATTTTCTTACACCATACACAAAAATAAACTCAAAATAGATGAAAGACCTCAATGTGAGACAGGAATCCATCAAAATCCTAGAGGAGAACACAGGCAGCAACCTCTTTGACCTTGGTCATGGTAACTTCTTGCTAAACATATCTCCAAAGGCAACAGAAACAAAGGCAAAAATGAACTATTGGGACTTCATCAAGATAAAAATCTTTTGCACAGCAAAGGCAACAGTCAACAAAAAACAAAAGACAACCTACAGAATGGGTGAAGATATTTGCAAATGTCTCATAGGATAAAGGGCTGGTGTCCATAATCTATAAAGACCTTATCAAACTGAACAGCCAAAAAAACAAATAACCCAGTCAAGAAATTGGCAGAAGACATGAACAGACATTTCTCCAAAGAAGACATCCAAATGGCCAACAGACACATGAAAAAATGTTCAACATCACTCAGCATCAGGGAAATACAAATCAAAACCACAATAAGATATCACCTCACGCTGGTCAGAATGGCTAAAATTAACAAGTCAGGAAACAACAAATGCTGGCAAGGATGTGGAGAAAGGGAAACCCTCTTCCACTGCTGGTGGGAATGCAAGCTGATACAGCCACCCTGGAAAACAGCATGGAAAAAAAGTTGAAAACAGAGCTACCCTATGACCTAGCAATTGCCCTCTAAGTATTATCAGAAGGATATACACATCGTGATCTGAAAGGGCACCTGTATCACAATGTTTATAGCAGCAATATCCACAATAACTGAACTGTGGAAAGAGCCCAGATGTCCATCAACAGATGAATGGATATAGAAGATGTGGTATACACACACACACACACACACACACACACACACACACACAATGGAATATCACTTAGCCATCAAAAAAATGAAATCTTACCATTTACAATGACATGAATGGAACTGGAGGGTAGTATGCTAAGCAAAATAAGTCAATCAGAGAAAGACAATTCTCATATGATCTCACTGATAAGTGGAATTTAAGAAACAAAACAGAAGATCGTAGGGAAAGGGAGAGAAAATTAAAATAAGATGAAACCAGAGAGTGAGACAAACCATAAGAGACTCTTAACCATAGGAAACAAACTGAGGGTTGCTGGAGGCGAGTTGGGTGGAGGGATGAGGTAATAGAGTGATGGGCATTAAGGAGGGCACATCATGGTGATGAACACTGGGTGTTAGTTGCAACTGATGAACCACTAAACTCTACCTCTGAAACTAATAAGAGATTAGATGTTAATTAATTGAATTGAAATAAAATCTTTTAAAAAAGAAGTTAGATTTCAAGTAATGAAGGTATAAACAGTTTAAGCAATTCCTCCTGAAAGTAACTGGGAAAAATTAGTGAAAACAACTGTTTGAAGGTATTGAAAAAAATGACCAAAGGCTAGCAGAAACTTCGAAATAATTTCATCTTGAAGAGTGTTACTGAATTCAGTAATAACTAAATTTGTGGCATTCATACATGGTGGGTTCTCCCCAGTGACTTCTCCCCAATCCTGGAAACAGAAAACTGTACCCTGGCTAGAGGTGGCAGATGACAGACTTAAGAGGCACAGAACAGCTATTCCTTTAAGGAGTAAATTTTGAAAGCACAAAGACTATAGAAAGGCTAATACCTAAAATCTAACTTTAAAACCTATATAGCAGATCCATACAAAAAAATGTTGTGTTTCCTTTTAATTTATAATGTATTCCTCTAATCATTTCATCATGATACCATTTTTCTATGAAAATGTCTAGACACTAATAACTCAGATATATTACTCCTTTCTTTCCCACTCTAGAACTCCCAAACAGCCATTATAGAACTTATAAGATCAATCCAAAATTTTTAAAGGAATATATATATATATTTCAATATAATTATAACTTTTCTAATCTAAATATAACAATTGTCTTGAATTAATGATAGACTATGTTTTTGCTGTTCTAACATGATCGCCTCATGTCTTGAAGATTGAGAAAGGAGGGAAGGAAGGAATGGAAGAAAAGGAAAGGAGGAAAAGAAAAACTTCTTAGTTCTACGGGCAAGTTTATCAAAAGAATGTGTCTTAATTATCTGTAGAAATAAAAGTGAAGGCCCATGGCCTTAAGGACTTATTATTAAGAAAACAGCTTAATGTTTGTTTAAGGAATAATTAAGCTGGGGGCTAATGTTGAAGATCATACCAGAGATTTTTATTACTGTTATAATAGTTTAATTTTCATAACACTATTTCCTACAACTGAGTAATTGTTTAATTAATCAAAGTGAAAATAAATATTTGTCCCTGCTTCTCCCTCTCTCTGAATTCAAAATGTGGTCACAGGAGTTGCCAAGATAACAAAGTTTATTAGTATGCATTTTATTTGCTCTTACTGTTGAAAACTGTTCTGAAAGTATTTTGCACGAAAAAGTTTTCTTTCTATTCCAGAAACGATAATTATTCTCGAGGCATAATTTTGCTTCTAAAATAAAAGTATACAACTTTATTGGCAACAACCATCCATTCCTCTTGAGGCTGTGGTGTATTTTAATAATAACAAAACCAGGGACGCCTGGGTGGCTCAGTGGGTTAAGCCTCTGCCTTCAGCTCAGGTCATGATCCCAGGGTCCTGGGATGGAGCCCCACATCGGGCTCTCTGCTCAGCGGGAAGCCTGCTTCCCACCCTCCGCCACCCTGCCTGCTGCTCTGCCTACTTGTGATCTCTCTCTCGATCGAATAAATAAATAAAATCTTAAAAATAACAATAATAACAAAACTACAACACAACTCCAGAGAAAAAAAGTTAAAAACAAATAAAAAGCCACTCCTGTGAATACGGCAAGTACCCTCTTTTCAAAATCTCTTTTTAAAAATATAATTTAGTTTGAGCTTAACAAAACAAAGCACTCTGAGTCAAGGTTCAAAGAGAAAGCGCGCCAACGGTGTCTCTCTGTCCGTCTTAGGTTAGTCACCAAGGGACGTAGAGCCCAACAGGCAGCCGCCAGTCACTGCAGGAGCTTCAGCGGCCTGCACCGGAGCAAGAGCCCAGAGGGCACCCCTGAAACTCCAGGACACAAGCCCGAGGTCAGAACTTGCACACAGCGCTCTTTGCTACCTTCTTTTCCTTCTCATTGGTTAGACACATCCAGAAGCTTTTGTTGAAAAAAGTCTGGTTCTCTAGGGATTTGAAGTCCACCAGGGGACTGCCAGATTCCCTGCCCTTTGTGGGGCCCGCAGCCCAGTCAGGTCAGCAGAGTTCCGCCCTAGGCACCCGTAGTGTCCACAGCTCCTGTAGGCTCACATCCCCACGGGAAGAAGCCGAAGGTTGATTGGCTTTCGTTAAATGCATGCGGTGATCACCTGTCCTGCTGCTTGGAGTCCGGCTTCTTAACGTCATCTGTTCACCAGGGGCCAAGCTGCGGCTCCAACCCTGCCCGTGGGACCTGTGGCTGGCCAAACAGCAGGATAGGAGAGGCTGGTTCCCATGGAGCTGCACCGGCCAGACCTCACCACCCCACCACGCACAAGAAGCCGTCGCCCTTGGCGGCCGGGAGACTCTGCCAGGTGTTGCCAGTTTAACCAGTGCTCTCTCACAAGGATCTGCTCCTTGCATCCAGCGCATGGCTAGCCCGGGGCGGCATGGCTCTCTCCAGGAACGGCCCCAGCCGCGGTCCACTGCCTTTGCACCAAGACAGCGCCTTCAGCGTCCAGCCCTTTCCCGCACAGCACCCATGGCCTAGAGGGAGGTGTCTCTCTGTTTTTCTGGTGTCAGCAGCCAAACATGAGGGGCCTAGGACTGGTGCTGTGTCCTCCAAGAGAGCTTGTTCGGGAACCGCCTGTCTCCTTCCCCACAGGGGTTGGCCGCGGCCTGGCAGGGCAAGCCTTAGGTTGTGCAGAGGCTACCCAGCACAAGGCCCCCACTATTTTCTCTTCCTTCCTGTCGTCAGCGGGCATCTGAAGGAAGACCTGCTGGGCGTCTGCGTCCCTGAATAAAGCGCTTTCAGTTCTATGCTCTGCTTTTCCACTTAACCTCCTTCCCAGCTCAAAAGTTCTTTAAAAATCTGTTTTCAGTTAGAGATTTTTGTCTCGTGTACATCATCATAAGTTTGGTCCAAAGACGTACATACCAGAACTATCCTTTTCACTGAGTGAACAGCTCTTGCTCCCACAGCCTCAGATAACCTGCCCTGGAGCACAGAGTCTGCACGAAATTCTTGGGAGAGAACACACTGCAGAAACGGGAAATTTTTTGAGTGATTATGATCCTGTTAGTGAAGTGCTTGTTAGGGCCCATCTGCCCTGTAACTTGGTGTCAAGAACCTTCCGTAGACCAGTTTTAGGAAGGTCAGCTGGAACATGAGGACTGTTAGACACTTTTTGTCATTTGATTTAATTAAAATGGAATGGAATATAATGGAATTATTGACTTGAATGGGTTCTTGTTGGCTGGAGTTCACAGGAACGATGGAAGAGCCTTGAATTATTTAGTTCAGGCCGGCTCTAATTATCTAAAGTAGTTTGAGGACCACCTTCTCTTTCTCCCAACCTCAGGCAGCTCAACATGGCTTTACTTTCTCCTCTGGGACCGCTTTTTAAGTATTCCCAATTTCCTTTTCCTGAGATTCTCCCACTAGCCCTGCCTCATCCCTTACCCCTCACCCCTCAGGCCTTGCCTAGCATCTCTGCCTCCCAGGGAAACACTGGTTCCTCAGAGCCGATGGCATTTCCTTGGCCTTGTGCTGCTGCACTAGCCCAAGACCTGTGCACTGCAGGCCAAAGGCGGCGGGGAACAGGACAGATGGTCCATAGCTTTCAGCTCTTCCTGCGCAGGCCAGGCATTCATGCCCATGATGTGGAAAAGTAGTCTTTTCTTCTATGAGGGAACTCTGTCAGGGCCCTCAAGTAGCATAGCACTCAGCTTGTCTGAGGTTTTCTTAGAATAAAGTGTGCCCAGGACCTCCGTCCTCATAGCAAGTTAGAGACCAGGTGTTTGCCCCATTAGTGTTTTGGTGAGCAATTACCGCAGCAGGGAGCTCAACAGGTAGGTAGGCCTCCCCTGTGCTGGGAGAGGCTGGCCTGACCACCCAGGGCAGCCCTGTGTTTTGGCCTTGCTATGGGAAATGCAGTGTAATTGACCTGGCTGTCCTGACCCAACCCTGGTCCCAGTGACACTAGGGATTTCTGTTCCATGGGGCAAGAGAGCAACTGAGGCAGCCTCTCAAAGAATAGCAAAAGGGAGCAGGAGTTTGTGGTGCTGATCCCCCTGTCCTCTTGCTCTACAACCACCTGGGCTTCCATTCGGGGCCAGAGTGGGAGTGGATGGAGCAGGTTACACAGCAGGGCACTCACAGTGTTGCTGGATTTCGGTCCATTGTGTTCCTGGGTGGCTCAGCAGAGCTGTCCTCACCCAGGGGTGGGCAATACCTGTCTGGAGGAAATCGCCCTGCTTCAGTCTATTGCTTTTCCTCTTGCTTTTTGGTGCAAACTTATGTTAACTTGTGTCCGGGATAGAAGGGGCCACAGCAGAATGTTCAGATGTGTTAGAGACCCAGTGGGGCCCCCCGGGACCTCTGCCTCCCACGCTGTTCACCTAGTCCCTTCTGTCTCCTGTGCCCCACCTCTGTGGCTGTCCCGGGGCCCAGGCCTGGCCCGAGGGAGCCAGAGGCCATAAAACATGGTCAGTGGGTGTGGTCGGGACCCCTGGGAAAGCACTTGGTACCGGGAATAGAACTGAGCTGTGAACAGGACCATTGAAGAGTTTAAAAGGCTTTGCGTGTCTAGATCCCCATGTTCTCCTCTTGGCTTAAAGTTTCAGGTATGTGAAACAGACAAGTTCATGGATATTTAGTTTCCTGGCTAAGATGTGCCCTGCTTGCCCGAGACCTACCTGTGGGCCCATATATCACAGTGCAGTCAGCTCCCGGGACCCTCCTCAGGTGGGTAGTGCCAGAGATGGTGGCCACCTACCTGTCTGTCGGGTCTTACTTCAGGGACCGGGAGTCCGTGTATTTTAGGACAAGACACTGGCTCATTCGTTCTCACATCTTTCTTTCAGGAAATTCTATGGCACCCTTTTTGCTGTTGACACTAATTTGTTGGGAGAGTCTGAGAATATCTTCTCCATATATGGAGTTCTGTAAACAAGATGGGTTCACAGAGAAAGAAGTGATTTTGATTTGGGGGTGATAGTGATTTGCTACACATGAAATGAGAGTTTAGAAAACATCCAAAGCCTCCACAATAAATTGTAAAGACATAATGCTTTGTATTGTCCAATGAACTAAACTGCTGAAACTTTGTACCATATATGATTTTCCTCGTATGAGCAGCAGCTTCTAAATAAACCAGATGATTTCTTGCCTAAGGAGAGAGAGAGAGAGAGAGAGTGAGCACTAGCTCTGAGAACTGCAAGTAAATTCATGTAAACCATCTTTCTATAGAGTGGATGTGAAACCTTTCAACAGGTGTGAGCTGGGGGTATAGCTCAGTGGTTGAGCATTTGACTGCAACAGGTGTGAGCTGAGCCTCACAGATGAGCTGAGCACTTCCCTAGACGCTGCAGGGAAGGCAAGGTTCTTGGCCTCAAGAACTCGTCCTCTGGCTGAGGCATAATAAGACACCTATGAAAATCTTACCACAATAAAGTGGTATCTTTTATACCATACTATCTTCAGTATCTTATATCTATATATCTTATATCTTTATATCTAATGTATGCATATATCTTGTCTAAAATATTCCAGTTTATTAAAAAAACATTTGTCAGTTTCTACACCAAAGAAATATCCCAGCTTGCTATCCTCCCCTCCTTTTCCTACAAAGCTCTGTTCTGGATCATAGCTGCCTCGGTTCTTGAATAGACCTTTCTCTCGTGCCTTTCTTCCTTCAAGCCACTTCCACACACGCTGGAAGATAAAGTGTACTTGGAAATAACAGATCCTCTTCAAAAAAAAGCATAGTATGTCCTTTAAAATATACTTTATGTCCCAAGTTTGGTACAGTGCACTTTAATATTGTTGGTTTTTAAATACAGAATCATTAGCCAACTCTCTCAAAGACTATTCAATACTATCCTGCTTTCATTTTTTTAAATAAAACATAAATATCCCCATGAATTAATAAATATAGAAGCTATACATAGAAATTAGCAGAAGTGGAGAAGTTTGCAAGCTTAGATCCAAACCACACAGAGCAAATATTTTCTAAATGGGCAATTTTCAATATCTATAAACACTTCAGCATATGCAGTGTGACCTAGAGTGTATGACTTAGGCTGGACCATAACCCGTGTTCTAGTCTGAGTTGGATGATGCACTGGTGTTCCAACCAGGAAGGCCATAACCCAAAGGTGGTGGTACAAGAGATCTCTGCATCTTGTTAAACAACCAATGCATTGCAAGTTCGCCTACGCAACTCCAGAAATGGGTTTCTATAAGTGAACATAATGATCTGTTGCCTAGCATGATGAAATATTGGAAACTGTCTTTATTCATGAAACTGTGAAAATGTGAATTGGCTAAAATTATTTTAGAGACATTCTCCATCCTTAAATGAATCAGGTGAATGAACCCAACAAGGCCTGTACTCTTTATCCTCAGGGATAAGACTTAAATACTGCTGTGTCCAGATATTACCTCTGGAGAATTCTATTTCCTGATGGGTCACAGAGGACCCAAGATGATTGCTCAAAATTTAAAGAAATAGATGATCCATAAGGGGGCTGAATCTTGCCTCGGGAATCTGGGCATTAATCTTGAATGAGCCTCCCTATGTTAGAACATCAGAACACCTTTAAAAGAACTAAGAACAGGAACACTCATGAGCCTATAGAACCTGTGTATGAAGTGTTCCACTGACATTTAGGTCTTTTTCTTTGGCTACAGCACAAGAGGGTGGTTTGGTATGGTATTGTATAGCATGGTAAATAAAACTACTAAGAATAGCTTGTGCTTTGAAAGCAGTCACCGTGTATCAGGCAGTTCTTTGCTGGGGATCAGTAAACTAATTCCTAAAAGACCAGATAGTAAACATTTTAGGTTTTATGGACCAGGAGACAAAATTGAGGGTAATATTTAGGTATTTAAATAACCATTTTCAAATGCAGTCATTTAAAAATAAAAATAAAAAATTCTAAGCTCACTGTACAAAGAGCTAAGGTCAGACACTTACTAACAATTGAACCTGAGAAAGCAAAGAGTCAAAGGCCCCTATTCCCTGGGGTTGGCAGGCAGGATCTCTTGTTCCTTCTGTAAAATAATGAAGCTTTTATCAAGGGCCTCCCAGTGCAAATAACATTTATGGTTCCAGATGGCACACTTGGGCCATTCATCTTTACGTAACCGGATGATTAGTACAGAGCAGCGATTGTAGCTAAATCATCTGTCAGTTTGCCTTTAGACCTGATATTATTATCAGCCCAATATTTGGGATAACTGATGACATGTACTTAGGCATGGAAGAGAAGATTAAGGTTTACTATCTCTAAAAGGAAACTCAAGAGACAAGAAAGCACTAAGATTGCTTTGGGTCCCAAGCCTCTGGCACCAATGAAAGGCCCTTTCTGGCCAGCATCCTGAAAACGGGAGATGTTTTTCTGGCTAATGGTGCAGGGATTCTCTGATATGGGTGTCCCTTTTTCCTGGCTCTTTAATCAGCAGCAAAATCAAGGGGAAGTAGTTTTGTTATGTGTAGCTTCAAATCAGGGAGCATTTCAAAACATCCAGGACTTGGGACTTTTCAGTTCTCTGAACATCCCTTACTTGGCAAGGTGCGGCAATGAAGGTTCTAGTCAAATTACAGAGAGTGTTCTGCATGTAATAGGCAGTTACTGTATATCCCGTATGAGGATTTCAAATGCTAAACCATTTCAATTCATAGATGTCTAGAAGGGCTTGAATGTCTCCTGTGAGCAAAAAGCACTCGGTATCCTTGTGCAGTATAAGACTCGATGACCTACTTCCTGCCCAAAGATAAAATTAGTACTAAAATTGTACTAAAGTCATGAATACTTTCAGGGTTCAGCTGATACACAGGATTATCAAAATGAATGGTTATATGATAAGTGTGTGTGAGTTTCATAATCCTAGAGTCATCAGAATCTATTTTTCAGGTAGAAACAATTGAATATTGTTCCACTTACTATAAATTAATAGATTTCTAACTGCCCATATGGAATGTTTGCTATTTATTATTAAGTTACTCTGTCATAGGAAGCTTGCTTTCCTTGGATATTTTGATTATACCCAGCCCATTGGCAGCTAAACTACTTAAGACCTTGAACCCTTACCACCTCCCCTAAAATGAAGTTGTGTTTGTTTTCTGAGTCAGTTTTGTGATTTCCCTGCTGCTTAGGAACAGCTTGTACTCTCAGTTTACATACCTCTGCTTGCTGCTAAGAGATAGCAGACAAATTACAGCTGGTGAGGAGGCTTGTGAGCGTCTTTGCTGAACACCTCTAGGAGCCCCAGAGAACCCACCGCCACATGGCTTCTAGAGAGGGAAGCTTTCGACAATAGCAGACTGGACCCTACTTGTGGGAAGTCCTAATCTCCACTTTTGCAGCCTGGGAAATTAGTGCAGAGAAGCACAAAATGGGAACCTAATATCCCACAGTCACACATCCAAATTAAATTAACTTGAATCCATTATTATCCTAAATATTGTATTAATCAAATTATAAAGTAGCAGATATACTCTTTCATTCTGGTAGATAACAAGTATTTAAGTGAGTTTTGTTTTGTTTTGTTTTGTTTTGTTTTAGCACACAGAATAAATGCTACTTTAATACCCCTTAACAATAAATATTTATTAGAAACCTTCTCTGACCCACACTGTGCCACTCTCTCTCTCCTATGTCATCTCTTTTCCTTTCCACAACTCATAAACAGCAGGGCAGGAGTTATAACCCAGCTTTTCTGAACCAACACAGGGTACGAAGGTTCTCCATTGGCTTTGTGACCTTACGCGGAAATCTTTCTCAGGACTGTTTAGTAGACATTATGTAATATGTTTTTTAAGAGGAACCAATGTGGTAAAACTGAGAATGAGAACAGTTTGCTTTTAATTTCTTTCAGAGGGATTGTGTGAAATCAAAAGCTCCTACATTGAGCACAATGGGACTTTTCACTTAGGCAGTCAGTACAAGCAACCTCGATTGGAACTGTCCAAAGTGACTATTTTCTTAAGAAGGAGAAACAAGACAAAGTTCATGATAACACTCTCCTAATGGAACCAAACTGAACCACCCAGCTTAACTTCCCTAGGGGAACCTGCGTCAAATTGAACACAAACATTTACCTAGATGTACTTGAAGAGGAACCCAAGACTCCTTCCATGTGTGGATTGCTAACCTGCTCCAAAGAGCCAAGCAAGCATTAGATGTTCTGAGTTAGTCCTAAGTTATGATTTATAGAAATATGTTATAGTCCATACATTATATAATGTATTTATACAAATATAAATATGTGTATATTTATTAAAATATATTTAAAATCTATTAAAATATATTAGAAATAAATATGATGTAAACACATTATATAAATACATATGAAATATGTAGAAAATATATCTAGAAACATGCCAGCAAACATGTCACTGATTTTTTTTTTCTCTCTCCTACTATAATATTAGGTATTCTCTTGTAGTTCTACTTGTCTGGGGAACTCTGCAAAGACTTGTTTGCATTTTCCCTGCACTCAGTCTGAGGAGTGGTAACAGAAACTTTGCTTATACCAAATAACAGTTTCATAAGGGTGTTGGGGGTAGAGGAGAGAGGCCTGGTCAAAATCCCTTTAAGTGCCTGAAGTGGATAAGCTGACCCTTCACAGAGCCAGAGAGAGACACCAGCCTCCAAGCCAGCTCTCAAGTTCTGTTGTTCGGATGGAGTAGATATACACTCAATGTTCTGTTCCTGGCAAGATATTCCTGGCATAAAACCGTGCACCTCCTTCAAATACCACAGGG
This sequence comes from Enhydra lutris kenyoni, assembly GCF_002288905.1. Classification (NCBI taxonomy): domain Eukaryota; kingdom Metazoa; phylum Chordata; class Mammalia; order Carnivora; family Mustelidae; genus Enhydra; species Enhydra lutris. The sequence continues at coordinate 48,503,894 of NW_019154101.1, forward strand.
CCAGCTATATGATTTGCAGGGTCCAATGAAAGATATAAAGTTATAGATGCTTGTTCACAATGTAAGAAAATAGCTTTTTCCTTGTTACAGCCTGTCAGGGTGTTTTTTTCTTTGCTATTTAATGTACCATTCCCTCAGGCAGGAAGGTACTCACTGGACACGTATAGGCCTTCATTGCCATGGGGGTCCCTAGTCTCCCCCAGCTCAGCAAGTGAGGTTTCCTCCAACTGTCCTTTTATCTGCACCCAGCCCTACCGTGAGGCAGAGGAGGATAGCAGTTGCTGGAACAACGCAGGGACTAGGCAGCCAAGAATCTGACCCTGGGAAGCAGCAATGTAGCAGGAAGAGAGACCGTGTGTGAAGCAGCCTCCAGGCCCAGTCACATACTCTGCGGTCCCATTAGACTTACAAAACACAAATTCAAACATAAAAGTTTTGACCCCAGAACATTCAACCCCAGAGTGTGGAGCCCTTCTGAGAGTGGAGCTTGGTTCAGTCACACTGGTAATTCCCATGAAGCCAGTCCTGGCTAGCCTGGAAGTTCCCTCAGAGCACCTATTTGCTACAAGTAGGCTCTCTGGTCCCCAAATTGGTCATGTGACAGCAGTCTCCCTAAATAATGAGCAAAGAGACTCCTAATGCTATCAAGGCATCCCTGCCAAGAGCAGCTTTCCTAACTCAGGATTTAGCAATAGATAAAAATTGAGTTCAGGGATCTAAAACCTTTGTTGCAGTCTCAAAAAATTCTAACTCATCCTTAGGATGAACTTGTAAGTAGAAAAACTTGCCAAGCTTCTTTGCTGATGGGCCAAGGGGAAGGCAGATAATGAGAGAGCCCTAATCAGATAGCACAGAAGCCATCAAATCACGAAAATCCAAACAAATGAGAAAGCATTATCTTATCAGCGGGGCCAGAAAAACAGACTGTGAGAGAACAAGCTCTGGGCACCTGGAAAAGAAGATCTTAGGAGAGAAAAATAAGAAAGAAAAGAAAAGCACATGACAGTTAGGCTTGAACTCTGAGCTAGTAATGGAACAAAACCCAGATTTGCTTAAAAGAAAGACCATCTTGGGCCTTGCGTTTTCCCAGAGTTCCTTCCTATGTTAGCCTCAATGGGTTATAAACCTCAAATATAACTCAGGACTATTTTGACACAGAAACTATGTAACTGGGGCATTGGGCTCAGTCCTTTGCATTAGCTCTCATGCTACATCGTCAGACCACTCTTTATTAGCCTCATTTGCAGCAGGAAACCAAGGTTTACAGAGGTCCCTTGCCCACAGCCACCCAGTGGCGCACAGTGACAGAAGTGAGGTATGACCCAGCTGCCTGCCTCTATACCTGTGCAGTTAGCCCTGTCCTTCCTGCTCCTAACACTGGCTGCCTTGTATTCCCTCAGGAGGCATAAAAAGCACTTTTTAAAGCCCTGTGTCCCTCTTTGTGTTTTGGAGATTGTAATCACTAGAGCAGAAGAACTCAGAGCAGCTAATGAGAAGCAACTCAAGGAAATAAAGGAAATCTTCAAGCTCCTCCCCCTTTCTCTCTTCCTTCTGGTATGAATTACCCCTGCTAGACTTTCTATGCACCCACGTCCTCCTTGTAAAATAAAAATAATAATGAAGTCTTCATCATAGTATTGTGGTTAAGAGCCAAGACTGGTGATCCATGCAGATCACTTAGCGTATCCCTCAGTAAAATTTGCCATCGTTAGTATAAACATTCATATTAGTGTTAGTGTCAATTTTGGAATGGGGAAGAATGTTGAATGCATATGGGCAGGCACTGTTAGTCTCTTTCCATAGACTAAAAGTACGAAAAAGCAGAGCAGCTTGTACAAAGTGGGTGACGGGGAATTACGAATTTACAGCCCACTGCTGATTAAAACCTGTGTTGTGTTATAACTATCAAGAGGCACACCTAATGGAGTTTATTTTCCAATCTGTGTTCTCCTAATTTCCTGAAAATTCTTTCAGAAGCTCCTCATATCCTGTATATGGCCAACTTCTTAGTCAAACAGGAAAAAATCTAAGGGAAAAACTAAATCTCAATGTACTGGAACCCCAATGTTGCCAGTTTATATCTGCTCCAAAATTTATTTCTGAAAAATTTCACATCAACACCAGTTACTTGGTTTATTTATTTTGTATTTTACCATTTTATTACATATAAATGGCTTAGGGATTGCATCTTCTTATTTATACATTTTACTGGTTACCTTACATAGAGTAAAAGTTCTCTGCTTTCTAATTCCTAGCACTGCAATACACAACAAAGTAAGTACAATAAAGGCTCAGCTACTAATAAATAAAGGCTGTACTTATTAAGCTAAAGAACACTTCCTAACATTCTCTCTGGGAATTCTTTCTCCAGTCCCCACAGACTGGATCTCTGTAAGTTTAGAGTTTTGGATCCTAAAGAGGGAACACACCCACCAGGAGACCTAGCAAGAATCCCATTGTACACTAAGGCACACCGTCTCCCCAACCACCTGGGGCAACTCAGACCAAACTACTGGCAGGTAAAAAGAAGAATCCCCATCTTGGCAGGGGTAATCCATCCTGACCACCAGTCAGGAGAAGGAAGAACTGTTGTTCCCAGAGAGCAGAGAGGAATATGTTTGGCACACAGGTGTTGGACTTGGGCTTGTCTCAGAATTCCCTTGCCCAGTTACAAGACTCATTATCTGTACATCATGAACCCAACAGCCACAGCCTGAGAAAGGGGCCAGAACCCTCCTGGATTTCCCATCAAGTAAGTGCCAAAGACCAGCGGAGAAGGTGGCCAAGGGTGAAGGGAATTTTGAAAGGTTAATGAAGGAAGGAGAGAATGAGTAAACACTTGTGGCCTTCAGACTAACTGCAGTAGTGAGGGAAGTAGTTTGTCTCGCTAATCATCCTCCTATGAGTTTCCCTGAGAGAAGACAAGGCCCACCAGAATCCTGTAGGAGCTGGTCCCCAAATTCATAGGGAATAAGTAGATCCAAGCAACACAAGGAGAGGGCTCTCGTATGACTGGTGTCACAGTCCTGACCTACCTTCAAGACGTAGATGCATCCTCCCACCCCATTGGTGGAGAGGTTGTTGCCAATCAGCACTCTTTGGGAATCACCTCAGTGGAAGAAGGCCCCGCTCCAGGTCATGGGCCCTTCAGGCAGACCACATGTAATGGCTGCTCAGTGCAAGTTGGAACAACTCTTCAGATCCCTCCGCATACATACACACACAGAAAGACCGTATTAGGACCACACATCAGCCCAACTTACCCTTCTGCCCAAGTTTTCTTCCTCTTTGGCCCCACTTTAATAAATTTCCTCTACACTAAGCTCCATCTCAGAACCTGCTTCTTGGAGAAGCCAACTCAGAGCAGTCGCTGATACTTAGATTACGGGGAACTCTTTATCAGATCATCATGCTGCTTCATCTTCAGACCCTACTTTATCTGATGGGTCAGAGGAACACCAAGGAAGATGGCAGGCTTGATCTGCTTCACTAATGATACCCATCTGAGGGCTATTCACTGGCAGAGAACATAGGAGCAAAGACTGAAAGGTTTTTCTTCCACAGGCTAAAATGAAGAAGCAGGGCAGGAGCTTCCCACTTTATTAACTGTGGCAATAGACAGTCTCTCCGAATATCCTCAAAATATAACCCCCGTCAGGAGACCAGCATCACGTGTCTACCACAGAGAAGGCACCACTCACTAGCCAGAATGGACCAATGATGATACACAGAGGACTGCCGGCAGTGGTGTTCTGGCAAAGGTTTAACAACCAACAAGCAATCCAGAGGGGAAAAAAGCACTGACTTATAACATTTGCTTATTTCCATGATGTAAAGACTCCCACCATGGCTGATTTTAAGCTACCAATAGGACATCACTGATTGTGAAGTCAGAAAGAAATGTACAATAACATACCATCACAGAGTATTTCCACCATACAGTTGTAATACATATAAATAACCTTAAGGGGATAGATAATAGTAAAATATATATAACAATGAAGAAGTGACAAGTTTTGAGTATTACCTCTTTTTACTATAATTTATTCCATTGTAATTTTATATAATTCAGTTTGATGTAATGGCATATTTAACAATTGGCCCATAAAATTCCTGAAAATTTAACAGTCAGCTCTAACAAGCGGGTACAGACCAATTCCAACATATCATTTGATACAGGAGCAGTTGAGAAAAAGACAGCCCCTTTTTCTTACTCCTCTTACCAGTCCTCAACACAAAAAGCTAGAAGAAGAACAGGGAGGAGGAAAAAAGAAAGAAAAAGGCATGTTCCCCTCTCTCGTGGCCAGACAGACACAGAAGTAGAAAATGTTCCAGTTTTCTGTTGATGCAGAATAAACCACCACAGAATGTAATGGTGCTCTCTCACGGTTCTGAAGGCCATCTGGTCTCCTCTGGGTGGTTCTTCTCCATGAGAAGTTAGCTGGAGCTACACTCATCTGGTGCCTTGACTGGTCTCTCATGCTGGAGACAGCCCATTTACAAGTCTGTCACCTTGGCAGACACAGCTAGGAGGCTGGCTCAGCTAGGACTGTGGCTTGACTGGGCCTCGCTCTCTATCTGTGCAAGGGCAGGGCCTTTCCATCTCCATGTGGTATCTCTACGTACTATGTTGACATGCCAGATTTCTTACATGACAGCACAGGGTTTCCCAAAGCACAAAAGAAGATGCCAAGCCTACTTATGACTCAGGCTCAAAATGGGCATAGCATCCTTTCCACTGGTTAAATTCAATATTGGAGGAGACAACAAAGGGCATGGTTCGTGGAAGGCCATCTTCAGAGACCAGCTATCATGTGAAGGGGATACCTGAGAGGTAATAAGGAGATAAGACTTAAATTGGATTTGAAATAAGAGGTTTGCTTTTGAGATTGGAAAAACTTCAGGTTTTAAATAACAAAGTGACAGGAAAGTATAGATTCTAGACAAAATGTTACTATGGATAAGGAAGGAATATTTGATATAACAGTGCAGGGGAATTTGAAATAATATAAAATAACTCAGTATATATACCCCTACTTAGTCTAAAGTGTTCAATAAACCAACTATATATGACTACAAAAATATCAGTAATGATTATGAATTTTTAAGAAAATTTATGTTTTTCAACCATCGTAACAAAATTAAGGTAAATATTTAGAAGTCTTCTCTTCATCTGCGTCAGGTTTCACTCTTGCTTTTAAGAATGAACATCTTAATTTCTATCTGAACAGTGCAATCCAACAACTGTTTTATATTTATTTCATTTTTGCCAAACATTTTAGTGTAACACTCAGCATGTGATTCTCTCCCATTTTCCAAAATCTTTGCAGTTTTTCCAAATATGGAAATTATGGAAAAATAAGTGTTCTCTGGGACACACCCACATCCTGCTCAATTTTGAACAGATTAAGAAACAATTGGTTGGAATTCACAGTATTTATTAAATCCTTTCCTAGACCTAAATAGTACAGTGGAGGACATTTGTAAATTATCACTGGGAATAACACAGTAATAAAACTTATCTGTAGTGGTAACGTATCTACTTCTTTACAGTGTCTAAAAGGTCTTGGATATGTTATTATATCCTAGTCTTGAGCCACCTGAAGTAGTAGACTACTATTATTGCCTGTGTATTGCAAAAAAAAAAAAAAAAAAAGAAATTAAGGTCTAGAAAGTTTAAGTAGTTTGCTTCAGGTCTGTAGTTATGAGTACCTAAAACCAAGTCTTCAGGCTTCAAATTAAGTAGGCCAATTTTCCTAATTTAATGACCTACTAGAATCTTTCTTTCCAAAACCTAAATCTTCATTTCTCCAGACAGATTTAGTATGAAAGAAGATTTTTATGGAATATGAGAACAGTGGGTCCTTACTCCTATAGAAGTGTTATCCCAACTCGGGCAGTATTTCTCTTCTAATTTACTGTCAAAGCCTCAGATTTTCTATTGCTTTTGTAGGAGAGCACTACTTTTTTTTTCCACAGCCAAGATGGTTAAGACAGAGCATCCTTTATTGGAAGGCAGGTCACACAAAGCAGGCAAAACTCTATCAAAGAGAGTACTTCTAGCAGGATCCAAAAGGTGATTCAAGTAGCCAGAGTGAATAATGGTGTCTAATTCGAGGGTAGCTTCTTGAGCTGAGGTGTGGCTATAGGCATACATTTCTACATGAAACTATCATTCGAAAAGTTTGCTGTAAAGTACAGCCTGTTGTAAGAATGGACTTTTCAGCCAAGTTTTTAATTAACATCACAGTTTCTTAATGGAAGATTGCATAGTAATTAAAACCATGAGTTTTGGAGTAAGACCTGGGTTAAAACAGAATCTCCTATATATTGTATATGTGAGCATTCAACAGTCACCCAACTCTAAATTTCAATTTCTTCTTCATAAGACAAATTAATAGTGAGTTATTGACAGGACTCAGAAAATTGTATATGTTAAAATGGATAATACAATACAGTCTCCAATAAATATAAGTGATATACATTACAAAGGGATCACCACGATTAAATCTAGCTTACCATTTGTCATCACACAAAGTTGTTACATATTACTGTATTTCCTGAGGTATACCTTGTATCCTTACATCTTATTTATTTTATAACTGAAGTTTGGAAGTTTTAATCCCCTTTCCCCATTTTACCCATCCTTGCACTTCCTCTGGCAACCATCAGAGTGTTCTCTTTATCTGTGAGTATATTTCTGTTTTGTTTTGTTTGTTTTATTTTGTTTTTTTTTCAACTGCACATGTAAGTGAAATCATACAATATGTGTCTTTCTCCATTTGATTTATTTCATCTAGCATAATACCTCTGAGGTCCATGCATGTTGTTACAATGGTAGGATTTCATTCTTTTTATGGTTGAGTAATAATATTCCATTATGTATATGTGTGTGTATGGATATCTATATCTTTATCTATACTGCATCTTCTTTACTTTTTGTATTAGTGTTTCAATTTTCTTCAAAAAAAATACCCCAAAACCAAATTGCTGGATCATATGGTAGTTCTATTTTTAATTTTTTGAGGAACTTCCTACCATTTTCTATAGTGGCTGCACCAATTTACATTCCTTCCAACAGCATACGACATCCTTCTGCACATCCTTCCCAACACTTATTTCTTTTCTTTTTGATACTAGCTGTTCTGACTGATGTGAGGTGCTATCCCATTGTGGTTTTGATATGCGTTTCCCTGGTGATTACTGATGTTGAGCATTTTTCCATATATCTGTTAGCCATCTGTATGTCTTCTTTGTAGAAAAGTTTATTCAGGTCCTCTGTCCATTTTTTATTGGATTCTTTGTTTGATATTCAGTGTGGGAGATCTTTATATGTTATGGAAATTAACCCCTTATCAGTTATATCATTTGCAAATTTCTTCTTCCATTCAGCAGTTTGCCTTTTTATTTAATGGTTTCCTTAGCTGTGTAAAAGCTTTCAAGTTCAATGTAGTCCCATTTTTTTTTTAATTTTTGCTCTTTTTCCATTACCTCAGATAACAGAATTTTTAAAAAAATTGCCCAGACTTGTGTTTTTTTCTAGGAGTTTTGTGGTTTAAGATCTTACATTCAAGTCTTTAATTCATTTTAAGTTTCCTTTTGTATATGGTGGAAGAAAGTGGTCTGGTTTCATTCTTCTGCATGGAGCTGTCCAGTTTTCCCAACTCCATTCATTAAAGAGTCTTTTTCCATTGTATATTCCTGCCTCCTTTGTTGAAGATTAATTGACCACACAAAATGGATTTATTTCTGGGCTCTCTATTCTGTTCCAGTGGTATATGTGCCTTCTTTTGTGTTGGTAACATACTGTTTTGATTACTACAGCTTTGTAGTATAGTTTGAAATCAGGGAGTGTGATACCTCCAGCTGCATTCTTCTTCCTCAGGATTGCTTTGGCTACTTGAAGTTTTTGAAGTTCCATAAAAATTTTTCTAGTTCTGTGAAAAATGTCATTGGGATTTTGATAGGGATTGCCCTGAAGTTACAGATTGCTTTAAGTAGTATGGACATTTTAACAGTATTAATTCTTCTAATCAGTGAACTCAGTGTATCTTTCTATTTGTTGGTGTTGTCTTTGGTTTCTTTTGTGAATGTCTTATAATTTTTAGAGTATAGGTCTTTCACCTCCTTGAATAAATTTGTTCCTAGGTATTTTATTCTTTTTGATGCAATTGTAATGGGACTTCTTTTTTAACTTCTTTTTCTGATGGCTCATTATTACTGTATAGAAATGGAACAGACTTCTGTATATTAATTTTGTATCCTGCAACTTTTGAATTCATTTGTTACTTCTAATAGTTATTTGGTGGAGTCTGTAGGGTTTTCTATATATAGTATCATATTGCCTGCAAATAGTGACAGTTTTACCTTACCAATTTGGATGCTTTTTATTTCTTGTCTTAATGCTATGTCTAGGAATTCTAGTACTATCTTGAATAAAAGTGGTGAGAGTCAACATTCTAGTCTTGTTCCTGATCCTAAAGGAAAAACTCTTTGCTTTTCACTATTTTCACTATTGAATGTAATAGTACTTGTGGGTTTGCAATATATGGACTCTTTATGTTGAGGTACATTCCCTCTAAACCCACTTTGTTGAGAATTTTTATCAAAATTGATGTTGAATTTTGTCAAATGCTTATTCTGCATCTACTATGATGATCATATAATTTTTATCCTTCATTTTGTTAATGTGGTGACTCATGTTGATTGATTTACAAATATTGAACCATCCTTGCATCCCTGGAATAAATACCACTTAATTGTGGTGAATGATCCTTCCGATATATTGTTGAATTTGGTTTGCTAAGATTTTGTCAAAGATTTTTTACATCAATTATCATTAGGAACAAGATTTAGAATAAAAATATTGCCCCTCCTACCTAGACTCAGAAGGCAAAACTGATTAACATATACAAATTATTAATATAAATAATTATCGGGACAAAGTTTGATGAAGTATTGAGGACCAAAGAGAAACATGAGATCTATAAAATTTGAAATAATGGACTCATTTATAAAGGGGGAGAAGAATAACTTTCATTATATTTACTTCCATGTTTTAACATGAAGTGAATCTATCAAAATTTTTCCAAAAAAACCTTAGTTTGAGACTCATATACTCTGATGGAAATACAGAGTCACAAAGTTCCTTCACTTGTTTATTAAGCACTGGGTGCCAGGGACGTTCTTATAAGAGGGAAAACAGCAGTACAGAAGAACTATATATAGCTGCTTACCTCAGGAAATTTTTCTCTGTTGCAGAGGATGAATTATTCAACAAATAATTACTATAAGTAGAGGAAAACATTAGAAGAAATGTTATTTTGTGTGCTTTGAGGCATTAACTTTAAACTTTTGACTTATTTTGCCTATTTTTAAATTATAAAAAAATGATTATTTTTACTATGTATTTTTATCACATTTTATTATTTGAAATAGTTTTGTTATTTTAATTAGAATTTATCCGAATTCAAGAGCTAAATTTGCTAATTTTCCCTGAAGATCTGCTCCATTCCCCCTTTGCTTCCACCAAGGTTTTTTCATCATTGCAAGAGGAAGAATTTCCTTTACTAAAGAGCTATAAATATGAATTCCTTCAAATCAGCCCTCTTTGTTATACTTCCATCCATGCAGATGCAATTATTCCTCATACAAAAACTTATTTAATTGATCAGAAACTACTATAAGATTTTAAATATTAAAGAATAAATAGAAACAAGCACTATGGTGCAAATTTTCTGAATAAAACTGATGTTGATATCAATGTCCCACTAAGGGGATGCTCTAGACTTTTAAAACAAATAAAAGAATGAAAAAAAAACAATAATAATAATACCAATAACAAAAATAATAATCATGATGATAGCACAGATGTAGGTGCTCTTGAAGAATGTTTATGACCGAGATCTCTGGTCCACTCTTACAGATCTCTCCCTTCATCTAATGTCAGCTGAGTCACTCATCTTTCTGTGTATCAGATTTGTTGTACTAATTCAATATTTACTGACTGTTCATGACATACAAAGCACAATCCCTAAAGGTGAGCTAACACAGCTGCTCTGCAGTTTGTTTTCTTTCTGCCTTTGCAAACTAGCACCACAAACTCCAACAGGGTAAAAGTTATTCCAGTCAGCCCACTATTTGTGTGAGAATAACCTTGATCTTGACCACTTCTTGGATGCAGTGAACTCTGAAGTGAGTTATGCAGAAGAGAAAACGTTGACTACAAATAAGAAAGGGTCCCTGTCCTCCCGGAAGACATTTAAGATAAGAGTCAGAAGATTAGTCAAACAGGTTTAGTGTTGAAGAGGAGAAAATGGTGGTCAGCTTTAAAAGAGAGTTCAAGACTTTCTTCTTCTTTGCTATTATGTTACATTGCCCAGCAGGTTACAGGGTCAGGCATCAACAGGGCCCTTCGGCAGATGGTGGAATACTTGATGCGATCAAGGGGCCATATGTGGCCCTCCACTGTGCCCTCTGAGGTTCTCTTCTCCTTTTGACTCTTCTACTCTTGAGATCGACAATGTCTTTTTATTCTTTCTCTCTTCAGAGGTCCCTACTCTGAGCAGGTCTGGGGTGAGTAACTTAGATTCAATTCTAGGTCCCAGAAAGAAATGTCCTTTCCTTCTCTTTGCAGGTGCTTTCTTCTTTGGATCCTTCTTTCTGTACTGACCCATGTCCTGAAACCAGGGAACTATGGAGCAGACATAGGAAAAAGGGGACCAGAAGTATGCTGGGCTTACTCTAACGACAACCATAGACAGTCTGGAGCCTTCAGAAGAGAAGGACTTGTTCCCCTAGTTGCTGAGGAGGTTAAGATGAGCTTCAATCATCAACCCTCTTTGAAAAAGGATTGCCTTAACTAAGAAATCCACCTTGCTCAAAGTTATACCTCCTTCCAGGGACAGCTTCCATTCACAACCTATCCATACTTAACAAAACTCTGAAAAGCCATCCCAACTCCAGAGCGACACTTGAGGTCAGCAAAGGCCTTCATGGGGATTGCGTTATTGCTCAACTTCTCCCTCTTCCCCATCCTGCTTATTCATCCCTTTGACAGCCCAATAGCAATAGCAATACTTAATTCATGTACTGCTTATTTAAAAAAATAAAATTGTAGAAATAAAATTGTAGAAACCATTCATATCTTACAAGTTATACAAAAACAGGTGATATGGGCTATAGTTTGCCAACCCTTGCTCTATAACCACTTTCCTAAATTAAGTCAGCTTTGGGAATCTTAGTATAAACATGTGTCATTATGATGCGGATTTCCAAAGTTAAAATGTTTAAGCTAGAAATGCTTACATTTAAGTCATTGGTGGGGAAATCAGGAATACCAACTCAGAAATATTAAGCTAAACCAGTCACATGAATAAAAACATTCCCACTCTCCGTGTTGTATTTTTTCATGAAATAAAAATATTTTTTTTTGTTTGTTTGAGGGTCAAACATTCTTGAAGTGGAATATGAAAATCACTTGGAAAAGAAAAATATTATCAACAATTAGATTTAAATTTGGGAGCTGTGATGAAGAGTAGTTTTCTATAACTTTCTTACTTTGAATTTCATGGAATCTGACAGCAGTCTAAGGCACAATATCACCTTCACGTGTAATTTACATTGAAAAGAAGCTGCAAGGAAATGACCCACTGAACCTATTCATCAAGAGACCTAGTATCTGCTCAACAGCTATTGTGACTTCAGGCCAGGTATGCCACTGCCTTGGTCTTTAGCCATGGGCTGACATCCCTGAAGCCCTCTACCTTCCATCTCAGAGTTCTAGAAGAACCAGCAACTGGGATTGTCACCTTAAGGGCTGAGTAGTCAAAAGTATTCATGTATGAGTTATTGTGAGTAAATAAATAAATGAAGAGCTCAAAAAATATACTCAAGTGGAACTATTCTCCACTTCGATTTTGTTGTTCACTTCCTGCTCAGGCTTTATTGTGAACTATGGACAGAAAAAAATTTCAGTGGTCTATTTGATGTTAATACCTAGTCAAGGTCAACCTTGTATGAAAATAGACTCTATTTCAGTTTTGAAATTCCAATTAACTTCGTATCAGATAACTGATTTTTTTCATCAAAAGAAGAGACAGAACATTGCATTCTAGAGAATTAAAATTTCCTAGAAGAGAGTGTCTAGAACAGAAATCTGATATGATTCATGCTTTCTTTTTTTTCCCCTTCTCTGTTGTAGGTGTAATCTTTTTAGAGGAATTCATGGTTAATCCTATAATGATATCTGAAGGAAAATCAGTGAGGATAGAGTAGACGTGATTTTTCTAACCATAAACACTATCAATTAGAGCTAGAAATAACTTTGGGAAACCATGGCCACAAAGACTATGGTTAAACTAAAAATAACATGATACAATTTGAAGGGGGTGGACAGTAGTTCAGACAAGAGTCTTTCCTTTATTGCAGGTTTTTCAGGCAGAGGTCACTATGAAGTCAACCATTGTGGTTTCCAGTATAGATCCTCAATGTAATTCTTTTCCTTTATTGGACTTCCCAACCCCTTAAAGCTCCCTCAGACTTGCTTTTTTTCTGGGAAACCTGACCAGGCAACTTCTTCATTTGAGACTGAGAGATAGAACATCAGGGCAGAAAGAGGAACCAGGACGAAGGAGTAAGAGTTGAACATCAGATAGAACTTTCTCTTAATAATAGTGCCTAAACTTTTTTTTTTTCTTCACCATGGCCCATAACCATCTATCTAAGAAATAGTGGGATTTGTCTATTTTTGAACTAATTCAGTCCAGCTTGCCCTGGCACTTAAACGTTACAACCAAGCAGTGTTTCGTAAAAATCAACTGCTTTTTCATCAGTTAACACCAACTTATTTTATTGAAGAGAAAAACAAATCTTTGTAAAATAATAAAGCTACATAATGACACTTGATGCTGCTTTATCACAGTTTCAAAACTTCAAACATGAATTGAGTAACCATGCTTTAAGGGAAAAGGGGCATGATTTGAAATAGTGATGTTGCTTGGTCATTTGAGTTATAAAGCCAAGATATAAAAGAAATGGTGAAATACAGGAGAAAACTGGGTCATAGAATAACCCATAAGGTTGAAGGCCAAAAGTTAGAGGCTTCTGGGCTCAATGCTATCTTGTTCATATCCTGAAGGGAGCACATTACTCTCACTGTGGCAAAACTCTACTACAGGGTACCCATCTCTTTTTTGTTACTAACAGAAACTAATTTTGTTTAGGGGAAATATTGTGTCCAAGCTAAACACACACACATACACACACACAATATTTTTCAACTTCCCTGTAGCTCCAGATGTCCATGTGACATGGTTCTCTCCAAGGAGATGTAAGTGATAGTATGTTCCTGGGAAATTTTGCTTCAACTCTACATTCCATGCCTCTTTCCCTTCACCTTTCACCTTCTTTCTTAAAGGCACTATGTTTGGAAGTAGAAGAACCAAGTCATAATCATAAGGAAAAGATGCCAAGATAATGGGACAGGGCAGAAAGAGCTATACCAGCCCTGGACTGCTTTCTCTGGTTGTCTTTGTTCATGAGAAAAAAATAAAGCCCTATATATTTCAGCCATTGGTGTTTTGATCATTTGAGCCAAAGACAATCCCTGACTCGTCTTGGCAGTTAAGGAGCCCAAGGCCCCCTTCACTGACCAAAGTAACCTGCCTGATACATAGCACCGGCATGTTTCAAATCCCCATCTGTTCCCCAGGAAACCCCTCTCTGTCTACATCTTTGTCTTTGCTCTTTGCCTCTGCTTCTTCCAGGGAGTCCTGGCACCTACAGTATTTAGCTATGGCTCATGTTCCTAAAAATGATTCCCTTTACAATGTTAAATAACAGACTTCTCTTCTAACTTTCTCATGCCAGAAATGTGTTCACAGGTTTTTTGCCATTGTCCTTTGGAAAGCCAAAGGAAGTTCAGGGCAAGTTTTGTAAAGAAGAGGGCACTGGACCTGGGCCAGGCAGGATGTCAGGGATTTCACTGACTGAGGTCATGGAAAGAAAGTCATTTCAAGCAAAATGAGCCCTTTGAGCAAAAGCTCAAAAGTGGGGAGGATCAACTTCAGTTTGGCAAGAGCAGAGAGTATGTGAAGGCTATATTTACTTTTTTAAGCATTTTTTTCTTTTTAATAAGGTAACATTTTATTTATTTTGAAAGATTTTTCCCATCAAGGGGAAAGTATACTTTTAGTATGATATCAAAAGCTCAATGCCACTCCGAAACAAAGGAAATTACATACAAAAATAGGCAATATCAGCCACTACTAGCTATGGTGGGATTACATTTCCCTATTTTCTCTCTTAGTTGCAAAGGAATATCAGTGAACCACGAAGTTTCTCTGCCCTATACTGTCTTACACATTTGTAGATTTCACTCTATTCTAATTTTAGGATATTTACATATTAAGTTCCTACACAGCCTTGAACATGAGGTAAATACCCATTTAACACCTCATTGTTCTTTCTTATTTTCACCAGTCATGATAGGTGGATATGGTTAATTTGGTTCATGATTTTATATCAGTTGAACTCTGTACAGCTTGTATTTTTACTACTCTGTGAGTCAACATATCCTGGAAATGGGTCTTTGATGTGAGGTTTTTAGAACGGTGTAATATCTCAAGAATAGCATGAAGTGCTTTTCAGGTGATCATACATCACTTCAAGACAATTAACTGAGAGGAAGTAGTGACAGTTGAAACTCAGCTATTAATACTTTTTTTAAAGATATTAATAAGTTCCTTATCGGCTGTGCTGCTGTGTTTAAAAAAAAAAAAAAAGAAAGAAAGAAATCTTATGGCTGCTATCAAATACCATCACGTTTTTGCAAACGGTTGCAGCAAACAAACACAGAGGCCCTGTGAATACTGAGTAGGGTTGCCTGGGGTTTGACACAACTGTTTTTTAAGATTATTTATTTATTTGAGAGAGACAGCACGCAGGCACAAGTGGTAGGAGCAGCAGAGCGAAAGAGACAAGCAGATTCCCCACTGCGCTCAGAGCCCAACACGGGGCTCAATCCCAGGACCCTGAGATTGTGACCTGAGCTGAAACCAAGAGTCAGACCCACAACCGACTGAGAGGCCGGGCGCCCTTAGCCCAACTTTTTAAAAACATTTTTCTAACTCGGGGTTAGTGCTGCTTCTCCTCAATCATCCATTTCCTCTAATAATGGCTTCTGTAGATGGGCTGACAATCAGTTGTCATCCCAGAGTATGCCTTAACAGTCTTCCACAGGACTCTTCTCCAGCATGATTTACTATTCAGAAGAAGAAGTGGAAGTGAACACTGACAGATCAAGACGGCACACCTCTCTGTGTGATGCCTGTTTCCAAGGAAGGTATGGAGACGACCAAGGGATTAACCGTGAAACCTTCGCACATCTTCAGGCCTATCACTCTGAAGGGAGTTGCAGTCAGATGCGTGGCTGCATCGCTACACATTTTAAGATTCTTTATTACGACAAATGTTCCACGTGCCTGTTTTGCATTATCGCAGATAAAAGTTAGGCTCTATAAATGTAGCTGTATTGGCTTTTTAAAAATTACTTCTGCTGGGGAGCCTGGGTGGCTCAGTCATTCAGCGTCTGCCTTTGGCTCAGGTCATGATCCCAGGGTTCTGGGATCGAGCCCCACATTGGGCTCCCGGCTCAGGGGAACCTGCTTCTCCCTCTCCCAGTCCCCCTGCTTGTGTTCCCTCTCTCGCTGTGTCTCTATCAAATAAAATCTTTTAAAAAAGTTTCTTATGCCCTAAATGTTTCCAAAATTATTTCAGAGATAGTGTACAGTGAAAAATGGAGAAGCAATAAGACCACAAACAACAGTGAGTTTGAAAAAGTGCTGAATAATGACTCTGTAGGACTCATACTGATACCAGATGACCAAACCTCAGGAGACCCACGGCAACTGAACGCATAACTGACCTCTGAACTTGAGGGCGGCAAAAGCATGAAACAAAAACAAAAATGTGATGTGTTACATTGTGCTTGCTGCAAATAAACAGAAGCCAATGGTTTGGCAAAAGTCGTTTGAAAGGATTTATTGACTATCAGTCGCATATTAGATTGTTCTGAAGCACTGTGTTCTGAAGCCTGGGAATTTTGTTCAGTGCAGATGGATCCCAGGCTCTACTGGAGATACTAAATGGACACCAAAAGTTGAGAACCAAACTACGTGATGGGCAGTATTTGATGAAAAAAAAAATTGTAATTGAAGTACAGTTGACATAGAACATTACGTCAGGTTGTTGTGTAATGTTTTTTGACTTGACCATCACATACATTATGAAATGGTCACCACTATAAGTGTAGTCACCATCTGTCACCACACATTATTAAATATTATTGACTATATTCTCTATGCTGTACTTTTCATCCCTGCTGTGTATAATTTATTAAGTGGAAGTTTGTTCCCTTTAATTTGTCTCACCTGTTTCACCCATCCCCCACCAACCTCTCCTCTGGTAACCACTGGCTTATGCTCTGTATTTATGAGTCTGTTTTCCTTTTTGTTTGTTGTTTTTTAGATTCCACATATAAGTGAAATCTTATGGTAGTAGTCTTTCTTTCTCTGACTTATTTCACTTAACCTCTAGATCCATCCATGTTCTTGTAAAAGGCAAGATTTCATCCTTTTAAAAGGCTGACTAATATTTCCATTGTGTGTGTGTGCGTGTGTGTGTGTGTGCACGTGCGCGCACATACCACATCTTCTTCATCCACTCATCTAGATGGACACTTACGTTGTTTCCATATCTTGACTATTGTGAATAATGCTGCATTAAACATAGGGGTGCATATATCTTTTCAAATTAGTGTTTTTGTTTTTTAGGGAGTAAATACCCAGACGTGGAATTACTAGATCATATGGTCTATTTTTAATTTTTTTGAAGAAAGTCCATACTGTTTTCCTCCATACTGTTTTAAATAGTGACTGTACCAATTTAATTCCCACCCATAATGTGCCAGGATTCCCTTTTCTCCACATCCTTCCCAATATTTGTTATGTCTTTCCCATACCAGCCATTCTGAGTGGTATGAAGCATTATCTCATTACAGTTTTGATTTGCATTTCCCTGATTAGAAATATTGAGCAACTTTTTGTGTGTCTCTTGGCCATCTGAATATCTTCTTTGGAAAAATGCCTATTTGGGTCCTCTGCCCATTTTTAATCAGATTATTTTATTTTGGTTTTTAGTTTTGTTTGGGTTGGATTTGTTCTTTGTTTTTTTGTTTGGTTTGGTTTGTGTTTTATTTGGTTTTGTTGTTTTTTGGCTTTTGGTTTTTGGTTTTTTTGGTCTTGAGTTGTATTAATCTTTTACATATTTTACGTTTTAGATAATTCACGGATATCTTCTCCCATTCAGTAGGTTGACTTTTTGTTTTGTTGATGGTTTTCTTAACTGTGCGAAAGCTTTTTAGTTTGATGTAGTCACACTTGTTTATTTCTGCTTTTGTTTCCCTTGCGTAAGGAGACAGATCCAGAAAAACTGCTAAGTCCAACATCCAAGAGATTATTGCCTATGATTTCGTTCAAGAATTTTATGGTTTCAGGTCTTACATGAAGGTCTTTAATCCATTTTGAATTTATGTTTGTGTGTGGTTTAAGAACTTGGTACAGTTTTGTTCTTCTGCATGTAGCTGTCCAGCTTTCCCAACACTGTTTATTGAAAAGACCATTTTTTCCCCATCGTATATTCTTGCCTTCTTTGTTGTATACAAATTAGCCATCTAACCGTGGATTTATTTCTGGATTCCCTATTTTGTTCTGTTGATCAATGTGTCTTTTTTTGTGCCACTCTCAGACTGTTTTGATTACTATAGCTTTGTACTATAGTTTGAGATCCCAGATTGTGTCCTTTGTTCTTCTTTGTCAAGATTGCTTTGGCCATTCAGGGTCTTTCATGTTTCCATACAAATTTTAGGGTTGTTTGTTCTAGTTCTGTGAAAAATGCCATTGGAATTTTGACAGGGATTGCATTGAAGCTGTAGATTGCTTTAGGTAGCATGGACATTTTAATAATATGAATTCTCTCAATCCATGTGCATTGTATATCTTTCCATTTATTTGTGTTGTCTTCAGTTTCTTCCATAACTGTCTTATAGTTTTCAGAGTATAAATCTTTCACCAACTTAGCTAAATTTATTCCCAGGTATTTAATTCTTTTTGATGCAATTGCAAATGGGAAGTTTTTCTTAATTTCTCTTTCTAATAGTTCATTATTGGTGTATATAAATGCAACAGATTTTGTATATTAATTCAGTATCCTTCACCCTTATTGAGTTCATTTATTCTAATAGTTATTTGGTGGAGTCTTTAGGGGTTTCTATATATAGTATCATGTTGTCTGTAAATAGTGACAGCTTTACTTCCTTACCAATTTAGGTGTCTTTTATTTCTATTTCTTGTTGGATTTTTGCAGCTAGGACCTCTGGTACTATGTTTAAAAAAAAAAAAAAACTGGTGAGAGTGGACATCCTTGTCTTGTTCCTGATCTTAGAGAAAAAGCTTTCAGATTTTCCCTATTGAGTATGATAAACTGAGCCATAGAACATGGAAAGGATGAAGTGAACCTGGACATTTTGAGGCTAGGAGCTAACAGTTATGCTCCTCCTCACCCATGAAAGACTCCAGGAGTACATTTTATTTTTAACTGGATTTGTGCAGTCCCAAATAAATGAGATTATAGTCAGTCTCTGGTTCATAGATGATTCCATGAACTGCATTCATCCTCATAGAAGACCGAAGTCAGGTTTCTTATTTCAAAATCTTTTCAGGAATTTACAAAGCCCTAGGCAGAGGTTAAGAGCTTAAATGACCTACCCCAAGAAGGCATTTTTTTAAATCCCATTCCGATAGAATAATACTTTTAATCAGATTGGCCCAGTAGTTCAGCTGCACAAAGAAAGGTGGCGGGGGGGGGGGCAGCTTTGGGATGTCAGATCAACTGAGTTCAGAGAGAGAGTGGGAGGTAGACCTTGAAGAGAGTCCCTCAAGACTTTTTGTAGAGGTGTCCTCATTCATGGATGAGAAGGGCAGAGTGAAAGCCTCAGAACCAGTATGAATGATCACAGTTTCTCAACCTAGGAAATAAGACAGAGAACTGACTCACATACTTTTCCCATATTTCCCCTGTAAAGTCCATTCTACTGGGCACAAATATATCTGCGGAGTATGGAAGAGGCATTCTTCTGGAGACAGCATAGCTTTATCTCAACATTGTACCAACCCCAGAGACTCTACTTTTCATGACAGTGAAGGAAATATATTAGCAAGGACCCAGATAAACTGGAGTCCCTTATGTGATCATACTTTTTTTATACTGCATTCCAGACAATAAGCACGTACAGTGAATACATTTAGCAACAAAATGAGGACTTCTAGGATGGTGCTGCGTGCCAAGAATGCTGTGGTATAATTTCTGTGTGGGTATTGTAACTTGGCTCTTTAAAACTCTTAAGGGATCCACATTTGCCTGCTACAGAAAGGAGGATGTGGTTAGCTGTACAGTTGTTCACTGTAATGGAAGAGGCCCCTTGGTGTGCAGGAGAGTTTTGGATTTGAAGACCAAAGACCAGTGCAACTTTACTAGCTGTATGATCTGAGGCAAGTCATAATCTGAGCCTCAGTTTCCCCTTCTATAAAATGAGATGAATGGTTCCTTTCTCATCTTTCAAAATTGTGACAACTATGAATATTGAAAATAAAAAACTTCATAAAAAGTCTCTATCTATAGAGCACTGCATAAAATAATATTCCAGTCATGTACTGAAACAGGTTGCTACCTGTTGTAAGGAGTCCCGAACACCACAGATAGGTCCTAGACTCAATATGGTATTTAAATACTGATGATCCCCATAACTATAAATCCAGCCAATCTCCTCTAGTCTCCTACGCATGCTATTGCAAACATCTTTCTAAAGGTTAATTTCCATTATAACAGTCTTTTAAAATTTTTCATTGTCATGGTTCTCAGTATAGACCCAAGCCTTTTAGCAAAGCTCATTAAGCCCTTCATGATTGGCCCCACCTCATCTCAAGTCCTGTTCACATCTCTCTCCTCCTGCTCCAGAATCCAGTCATGCTAACCTGTGGTTCCTTGAGTTGTACCACCTTCCCATTTTTGTGTATTGTTAATGCTGTTTCCGGAATGATTTTCCTACTTATTGTATCCTGTACAGTTTTTCAAGGCTCATTTTAAATACCACTTCTTGGGGGTGCCTGGGTGGCTCAGTCAATTAAGCATCCGATTCTTGATTTCAGTTCAGGTCATGATCTCAGGGTTGTGAGATGGAGCTCTGTGTTATGTTCCACACTTAGCGGGGAGTCAGCTCAATAGTCTTCCTCTGCCCCCGCCAACACGTGTGCACACACTCTCTCTATCAAATAAGTCTTAATAAGATAAATAGAACTTCTTCCAACAGACTTTTAATAATTTCTGCCTTACACTACTCCTAACACATGTGCACACACACACGTACACACACACACCCAGCCTTCCATCTCTATAGCCAACATTTTCCACAACACTTCTTATACTGTAATTGTTTTTTCTCTATTTTCTGTACCAAATGAGCTTGTTGAGGGCAAGTACTGAGACTTTTAGTGTTTTCTATCCAACAACTAGCTCCATGCCTGGCACACTCCTCATTCTGGCCAAGTGTGAAGAGCTGAGTAGATTCACCCAAAAGGAACCTTCTTCCAAATCCCTGCCTAGACAGGAGAAACTTCTTTTTAATTAGACATGACCTTGAGATTGTCCAGCAGATGGGGAAAAAAATAGTTCAATTGTTTAATCATAGGCCCTGTCTTTTGCCAAAGGATTTTAAAGGAAGATTTACAACCATCTGGTTATTCTTCAGAGCAGCCACAGCAGGCCAGAGGAGAGAAGGCTAGAGGCCAGAAGAAAGATCAGTGGGGAGTGTTCCCAAAGTCCAGAGCACACCTGGCACTTCAAATAGGAATGAAGAGTCCACGGGAGTCACAGGACCAAAGAGAGCCACTCCCACGTGGGCATATCTCTTAGTCTCTCCGCTTATCAGAAAGAGAGACCTTCCTCCCAGCATCATGAGCTTGCCCTGGACCCACCCCTGGGGGAGTGGCAGAGGAAGAGAAAAGAAGCTTTGAACACTTATCTAGAAATTTCTTTACTTTACAAATCATAGAAAACTATTTGACCACTACTCCCTCAAAAACAACTGAACTCTTCATTATAATAGTGAATAGATTAGTGTTGATATCCTGACATAGTTAGGCACCATACAGTAAGCTCAGAAGATGTGCTCCCTCCACATTAGATCTTGTCATCTAAGGAGCCATCTTTGCCATGTAAGTGGTTCCCTGTCCCCTTTCATGTGTGGTCCCACACATGTACCCATGCGCCCACTCCCATGCCCACAGTCAACCAGTCCACCACTCATGAGTATCCTGGTATCCGAAACAGCATAAAAATCCCTTGGAAAGTCAATGCCCATTCTCCCATTTTCCCTTAGCAGAGTGGATAGATAATCTGCTTAAGTCTGCCACAATACAGGAAGTGAGGGAAATTTGCTTAACAGTTTGAGCTGCAGTGTGCTTTTCATTTTCTGCTCTCAAACACATTTCAGGCAGATGGAAGGACAGAGGTGCACACCATCATGCATGTGCCCCCCTCAAGCAGCTGCTGCTTCTGCCATTCTCCTGGCTGTCAAAGATGAGAGCAATGTTATCTATCACTAGGTCTCCTTTCAATCTTTTAGCAGATTCTTATCCTGAAAATCTGTACTGCTGGTGGTATTTCTGGCTTTCTTTACTCTGGGCTTCATCCATATTCATTTTCCTTAAAATGAGCACTCCAGAAAAAGAAGGGAAAAACCAAAGGAGGTTAAAGATGATGACATTATTTATTGAAAAAACATCATTCTTCAACCATTTTAATATACAATTAGATGGGTTAAATGAGAAACACCCAAATTACTTCCAAAGATATTAAGAGATTAGGGAAAGAATCAAGGGTGATGAAAATGTGCAAATCCTAGTGATTTATGTTTCATTCTATTTGCATTTATGCAGTGAGCATGCATGTAGGGTTGCCAGATTTAACAAATAAAAATAGAGGCTTTCTGGTTAAATTTGAATTTCAGATAAACAATGACTGATTTTCTTTTTCAGTGTAAATATATCCCAAAGATTGCATAGGACATACTTAATTAAAAAGCACATCATTATTTGTTTAACTGGATGCCTTCTATTTTATCTAGCAACCCTCCATGTATTACTGTGATAATAAATAGTTAAAAGAAAAATGACTAATGTATAGTTAAAAGTAAAATAACTAATGTAAATAGCTAATGTTAGCAGTAATTCTCTCCAAATGATGGAATTTCTGCTCATTTCAAAAGTTTTCATTAAACTTCTCTGAAATTTCCGTATTTTTAACATAATTTTTATTATCAGAACTAAAAAAAATCTGATAATAAAAAAACACCTCTGGATCAAGTGAGGCTAATATTTACTTACTTGGTATCCAAAGAAAATATAGCCATTTCAGGAAACAGCATCTATGTTTCTTTCCTAGATAGTGGGCAGAAGAACGAGCTAGGTATGAGGATTCAGGATCATCACTCATGGACTAACTGGAGAGCTAATACTTGATTTAAACCCAGGAATTCAAAATGTGAAGGAACTTTTCTCTCAACAAGAAAAGAAAAAATATATATAGTGTCCATTATAGAGCCTTCCTGCAGTTGAACGTCCTGGAATGGGGCACAAAAGAATAGGGGCCATCGTTCGAAAGTGAAAAAGAGAATGGGAGGGGTTTTCTTTGTCAACAGTGTATAAATTAGAAAAAGTGTGAATTCAGATTTCCTAATGTATGATCAACAAATCTTGTGTTTGGGCTTGCATTTACCCTACCTCTTCTGAACTCATCACTGTCCTAACTCTGTAAGCAGACAGCAACAAACAAACCAAAATTCGCACCCACCAACAATGCTCTTGTAACTTCAGTGTCACAGTCCATAGATCCCCTGAACCTTGGAAAAGCTTTCAGAATCATGAAAATTTGCTTTAAAAGCACATAAAGTTACTCTGTTTGTTAGTAATAAAAACCCAAAGTTGTTTCTTCCCATGATTTACCAAATAGCATCAAAGAACTCGCATTATCATTTCACAGAAGTCCCAATCAGACACCAAATTTGTTTTGCTTTTCATTCACTTCAAAATTCACTTCAAGGATGATTTGTTGAGATTTGATAGTCTCTGTGGTTTTATATATCAACCTAGAAAATGGTTCCTCACGAATTTCCTAGGATTTTTCGTAAGTTTACATGATTAATGACTATTACAAGTTATTAAGAGCTTAACATAATAAATATTAACTACCCATTGCACTAATTACTGGTTCTTATTCAGAGCTGCTTTTGCAATGCGAGAGGCTGTGAAAGGTCTCAAGGGAAACAAAGATGGCAGAGACGAACCATTCCGCTTAGTACAAACCTCAAGCGTCAACTTCTGAGTGTCACTGGACAGTTTTCCCACCCCAGCCCCGCCAGTAGGAGGGTATGCAGGGGGCAGAGTTTTCAGAAAGTCCAGATAGCCTCTCAGTGCTTCTTGACTTTTGGGTTTGCATTTGGGTTTTATTTCCCCTATGTCATAGGTTCATTATTCCAAGACAGGTAGGAACCATGTGAAATGAGAGGGAAGGATATTCTCTGCCTGTGAATTTCCTTGGATGATGAAAAGCTCACCTTTCATTTCAAAGATACAAGAGAAACAGGGCTGCCTTGATAATAAAACATCAGTGCAGTCCTGCTCCGGCTCCTTTGCATTTCAGAAACCCTATACTTCTGAAAGTTCAGAGCACTAAGCATGTGGCCTGTTGCCTTCTGGACGCTGCAAACAGCGTGCAATTGCTCAGGCTGCTTGAGATGCCCGCAAACTGGAGGAAACGGACAAACCAGAGAAGAAAGACTGTGATTATATTTGCCACTCATTTAATAACATTTCAAGGGGATGATGTGGACAAGAGTGGGGAGCAACTTGTAAGAAAAAATGAGAAAGAACTTGCCTGACCTCTTCAGCCAGGTTTGCTAGGGTTGATGGAGTCAGTTTAAGGAAAACTGATGATCTCGTCTCTTTCATTTAGAAAAGAATGTATAGGGACGCCTGGATGGCTCAGTTGGTTAAGCGGTGGTCTTCAGCTTGGGTCATGATCCAAGGGTCCTAGGATCAAGTCCTGCATAGGGCTCCTTTCTCAGTGGGGAGTCTGCTTCTCCCTCTGCCTGCCACTCTGCTTACTTTTACACTCTTGCTCTGACAAATAAAATCTTTTTAAAAAAGAAAGAAAGAAAGAAAGAAAAGAAAAGCAAGTATAACTTAGATCCAAGCAGGAAGAATTAAAGACCAAAATTTCAATCAGCAGATATTTCCAAAATCTTTGTCCTAAGACCATAGTAGACATGTATTCTAATAATATCCTAAAAAGAACATAAAGAGAAAGGGCAGCTGTCTGAGGAGGAAGTAGCTTCCCTGGAACCTGGGATCTGGGTACCCAGCCATCGCAGGTGGGCACCCCTTGACTCACTCTGTTCCTTCCTTCCCCTGTAATATTCAAAACAGGAAAGAAATCCAAGGGCAGAATGTTCAGAGTTTGTTCAAAATGAGGAGTCCAGCTCCTGCGTCGCTTTCTAGGAAATATGTTTTCAGGAAAACTTTCTCTCTTCTCAGCATCCTCACTTCCAAGAGCCTGAGATCTGACTGTGATTCATACTGATCATGAAACCAGAGCTACCTCAAAATCATGCCCTAGAAAAATTGTAAGCTCCTTGGGATAAATTTGAGAACAGGCAGCTCCTAACCAATTGTAGAATCCAAGTTCATCTCTAAGACATCCTTGGGAACTCAGAATATGTTTCTCTGCAGAGTTACGGTAGACCAGCCCACCATAGCTGGCGACCCTCATCACAGAGCCAAGACAGTGTGACACCAACAACATTCTAGAACCTAATCATCACTGCTTCTGAGAAAACACAGCACAAGTTTCAAACAGCGTTACCAGAACCACAGCCCTCTCCCTCTCCTCAGTTCCCATCCTGCTGAGCCACAAGGGGGCTCCTTCCAGCATGCAGCAAGGCAGGCTCAATAAAGCTGGGGGTGGGGGTAGGGCTGGGGGGGGGATGGACTCAGCCCTGGCATATCTACAGGCTGGGGGTTGGCTGAGGAGAAGCTTCTGGCAGATGGAGCATTACAGGGCTAAGCCCCCCAGGGAGAGCTTCCAGTGGA
The DNA here is from genome assembly GCF_002288905.1 of Enhydra lutris kenyoni. Classification (NCBI taxonomy): domain Eukaryota; kingdom Metazoa; phylum Chordata; class Mammalia; order Carnivora; family Mustelidae; genus Enhydra; species Enhydra lutris. Next base: position 48,529,156 of record NW_019154101.1, read on the forward strand.
ATTCCACCGGAACAGCCCCCACTGGGTCTGGTGGAGGCAGGAGGAAGGCTCCAGCAGGGAGTGGTGGAAAGAACCAGATGCGGAAGGGAAGCAGTGCCAGCTAGTGGAACAGAGGTTTAAGGACAGTCGCTTTCTTGGGTAATGGCTTCAGCAGGGACTCCTGTGGGAACTGAGGAGAATGGCAGCAACTGAAATTTTCTGTTGTCTTTACTGGTGGAGGCCCCTTGAAATGAACCTTACTTATCTGCAGTTCAGCTCCACAACCCACCAGGCCCCAGGTATTGCCTCAGACCCGGCTCTGATAACCATAGCCTTGACCTTCTCCACCTTGACGGGGACTTCCTATCCCTATACAATGTCAGCAATTATCTTTCTGTTCAAGCACCAGAGGGGCAGGGCAGAGATGCTCCTTATTTTGGAGCTGACTAGATCTTGGCCAATTTGTACGAGCATATCCTGGAAACAAATCATTATGTCTCTGTGGCTAGACTTCTGTTTTCTCTTTTTTTTTCTCTCGAATACTGAAGACCCACCATGTGCTGGACTTGCTTTGGTCTTGAGGAAACAAAAATAAATACTAATGGTGGCCAGGTGGATTGTTTGGTGACAACACACTTTAATACAATGAGGCAAATACTATAGAAGCCATTGGAATCAAATGCTGTTGGACCAGCGGGAGGGAGTCATTTTCCACATCGACCTGGTAGAGACCTAAAACCGCGGTGAGTTAGATTTGAAGCCTCTCAGGCAGCCATACTCAGCACAAATATAATCACATTTGGAGGTACCCAGGGAGTGTGTCTAGGTGCAGCCACCAAGATCAGAATAATCACAGTCTCCTTCAACTTTGGATTCTTTGCCAACTAATTTAAACAAATTCACCCAGATGCCTGTTCATACGGTCCCCAAGCCATGCGGTTTTCCTTCTCGCCTTCATCCCACACGTGATCTTGTTTTAGAGAATCTCCCTCCATGTCACAGGCCATTTGGTTAGAAAGTAAAAGAGCCAAGGCCTGCTGGACTGAGCCCTGACAACTCCATCCCCCGAGCTGGGTGGTGGATTTTAACCTCTTTGTGGTTTGACTTTCTCATCTTTAAAATGGGGGTTTTTCCAACCTTGCAGATTCATCATAAGGGCTAAACTGTATAATGCGTGGAAAATGGGGTACACGGCCTGGCAGAAAGCATCCTCGGAATACATGGAAATTGCCTGTTCTCTTTGCCCCTCCTCCCTAGAGGCTGCAGTGGGGAAAGAAAGAAGAAGGCTGCTCTGCCTGTGATTCTTGGAAGCTCTGTACCTCACAGCCCATGTCCCAGGACATGCCATTTCCCCCTCTTTGGACCTGAGGGAGACACGTGTTTATGCAATGACAGATGAGGACTTGGTCCCCATTGTCCAGCCCTTGATACCAGGAGGCATCACCAGATGGTTCCTCCCTTTGCCAGAGAGCCTCCCAGAGGTCCACCATCTAGACACCCTTGACTGGCACAGGTGGGTGCCCTTGGGGCGGTGCTCCCTGGGGGTGCCATGCCCACTGGCCAGGGCCTAAGGAACAATTTTCTTTCTGTTTCTCGCAGGCTGATCTGTGCCCTGCTGCCCCACTTAGGGAGAAGAGGGAGGGGCCAGGCCACACAGTCACTTACAGGGACTCGGGGACTTGGTGGGATGCTGCGTCTGATGGCACTGCCAGGAGCTTCTCCTCCACCCTGTCTAAATTCACGTGGCTGTGGGAGGAAGCTGCTGGGACGGAACAATATGCTAAGATCCCAGTGGGCAGCGTGTTTCTCCCTCCCTGGATTATTCTCTTCCCTTTCTCCACTTAGAGCCAGGCAGTAGTTTCTGATCCTGCTGATCTTGTAAGTTCTGATGTTGTTGATCTTGTTGGGTAACCGGTCGTGGTTCTGAGTGTTGGAAGGACGGAGAGGGGAGGGCTGCAAGTCTCCGGATTTCACTTTCTCAACATCTGAACTTTAAGAAAACATATGCAGGGTTTGAAAGAAATGAAAGAAAGGGGTTATAAAGACAGTGTCTTAAAGAAAGAAGGGATGTGCAAGCTTTCCTCTGGCCTTCTGATTTTCTTCCAAACTGGAAACAGACCCCCCAGGGGAAAAAGAGGAGCATGAGCAAGGCCTTGGGGGCCTATATTCATTTCCTATTGCATCATAAATTACTACCAACCTAGCAGCATGAAACATCATTCATTAGCTCACAGTGCCATGGGGGCAGCGGGGACCGCTGAGTCCTACTGCTCACAGATGTGTAGGTCCGGTACAGAGTGCCCTCAGAATATCACAGGCTGAAGCTGAGGTGACAGTGGGGAGGAGACTTGTCTGGAGACTCTGGGAGAAATTACTTCCAGCCCACTCAGGTTGGCAGAACTCCGTTTCTTGTGGTCTTTGGGTGGAGGCCCATGTTTGCCACTGGCTGGCAGTCAGGGCTGCTCTCCATTTTACTCTCATGCCTGAGACGGTGTGTGAATCCTTCTCATGCTTTGAATCCTACATTTCCTCTTCTGCAACCAGCAGGAAAAAACACTCTGCTCTTAAGGACCTATGTCATTACATCAGGCCCCCCTGAATATTCTCCCTAATTTAAGATCAACTGATTTGGGACTTGAGCTACATCTGCGAAAGCCTTTCACGCCAATACCTAGATGATGGTTTTCTGAGTAATTAAGAAGAGGTATGTGTACCCCTGGGACCAGGAATCCTGGAGGCCATCATAGAATTCTGCCTCCCATCATCCCAGAGCAAATAACTGAACCTTGCTTCTCAACAGCACCATTAAGGCCATGAAGGGAATGGCTGGATGAGGTGGCCAAGAACACAGGATCAGAGGAAATCCTGCAAAGGTTCTCACCTTTGTTCTACCCAGGCTTGGCCATGAAACTAGTATGAAAACCTCAGCTCCCCAGTCCTGAAGCCACCATGTGGAACTGGGCAATGGATGCCTGAGAAGTGACCAGTAGTAATCATACTCTCAAAACTAGGTACATCTCAAAACTAGGTACATGTTAAGGCTCAGACATGTGGTCAGAATTTAAATGGAGTTATATAAGTTAATGACAGTGATATTTCTTGCACAGCCAAAAGATAGAAGTTGGACACCTTGGTGTCTCCCCCACTAACAGCATAGGAACAATTTCCTTGATTTATTTCCTGATATATTTTTTTCATTGTTTCATGAATGAATGACCAAAGATGAAGCTAGTAATGAATAGTTTGCAAAAGTTCACAAGGGCCACCAGCTTCTTGAATAAATCTCTCTTTCAGGTAACAGAAAAAAGGCACCAGGGCAGCTCTTTTAAAAGGTATGTTTGGAGAAAGGTTATTAAGTATTGTATGTAAAAAAAAAAAAATTCTTTAATCAAGATAACTGGGAAAATGCTATATCACAGTGGTAAACTGATTTCTTTCTGGAAGGATTTCTTTTTTTTAAACATCCTTAAAATGCCAGTGTGTATTATTTTGAGTGGGATAGCATATGTAGCATTTTCAAAATGTCCTTGACACAAAGAATCGCCTTTTGTGCAGGTAATGCATCTGGAAGTCTGGGCTCGGAAGCTGCAGTAACAAAATCTCAGCGGCTTACCCAGCGCTGCGTTGTTTCTTGTTCGCTTTCCATGATAGCTGCTAGGGGGCTCTTCTCACCATGTTCTTCACTCTTGGATCAAGGCTGAAAGGGCAGCTCCCACTGGGCCACTGCTGGTCCATGGAAGAGTGGGAAAGAAGACGCTCGAACCTTGCTAAGGTCTTGAGGCTTTTACTGTCGGTGGCACGTGGCAGCCGTGCGCCGCTCCATTGGCTGAAGCAGATCACGTAGCCAAGCCTGATGTAAACAGAGAGAAGATCCACCCACAGAGGAAACATTTAGTGACACTGATTCCGTGTGGAACCCGCATTGAAAACCCCACCATAGGAACACAGCGCTTGAAAATACCCCTGGGCTTGGGGCAGCCTGTATTACATATGACAGAGGAAGAAATTGGAACCAAACGGCAGTGCAGAATTCACGGGCAAATCTTGCATTTGATTCCAAATCAGTTGCACTTGTAGTTTATGCTTTTCTTTCAATTTGAGGAAAACTGTGAACAAAAGAGAATGAAATAATGACCCAAAATTTCACTCCTTTAGTTTAATATGTTTAAATATTTTCAAAAGAAGAAAAACATTGTCTTCCATGATCTTCTGCCTAAAAATGCTGATTTTTGGATATGTCCAAGAGAAAATGGAAGCCTGTTGGCTTCTCTGGGAGGGGAAGAGTGTTTGGTTTCCTTCCATAAGTTCTTAGTGGGACAGCGCTCCAAGCATTGTTTGGTAACACAGGCCCGCTGTCCTGCTCACTTCAGAGCCCTGGGCCCTCCTTTTCGGACAGGGGCTGGGTGCAGATCGGTCTGGGTGAGGAAATGAAAAACAAACAGATTTCTACAAATAATGACCTGAATCTTCTAGATCTGCACCGATAATGAAGCTGGTGAAAGACTCTGGAACCCCACTGACAGAGCATGTCATTCTTTCACTGAGAAAAGAAGATTCGAGAGAAAAGGCACAAAGCCAAGGTGAAGGACCGAGACTTTATTTTCTTCTTTACTTCCCACCCTTCTATCCTTTACTTCAGAGCTGGGCAAGGGACAGAGACAACTTGCCCCAGTTGAGAAAAATGTAAAACAATAGGGATACCACTTACCTATTGGCTAACTACTGATCCAAAACTTCATTCTGGCTGCAAACAGCACATTGAACTTTTTACTGATCACCCCAATAACAGTTGCATACCAACAATCTGTAGCTGACATATAAGGAAGAAGGATGACTCTGTGAACTCGACTTCTCTCAGAAACACCTTTATACTCATGACCTGCGGCTGCTGATCCATTCAGTGCAATAAGAGAAGCACCCAGAATCATCTTTAAAAATGCGATCACAGCTATTGGACCTCACCTGTCACAGCCACTACCAGTCACTAAAGTACCTTCATCTAAAGAACTTCTAATACACACACACATACACACACAATACATGCTCTTATATACTTAAGTTAAAAATCATATATTTAACTCATTTCTATAGTTTCAAATTCAAATCATTATACTGATTTTAACTGTATACTAGTTTTAACTGATGCCCTTTCACCAAGCCTAGAACTGGCCCAGTGATTGTGTTTTGTGAACTGTGTGGATTTGTTCTCTCCTGGGCCACGTGTTTTGAACAACTTAGCTACTAAGCCTTGTATTTTTAACTCTGCCCCCAAAGGTCTTTGAATCATAGGCAGTGAGATTGATCTGTATTTGACTCTGCCCGAATGAAACTCGTGCTTGTTCTTAGCCACGTGTCATCAGAAGTAGAAATCCACAGGTGGATGTGATGGGTGTGCTGGCTCTTGGGAAATACATAGTAGGAAGACTCCACACAGAAGGTGCTGGATTTCAAGTCCCTAAGAGGTTTTATGCAAAACAAGTCCTTTTACATTGCCTGAAATAGGACAAGACTAGCAAAGTGTTCACAAAACAATAACAGACACTCTTTCTTCCTCCACATGGTCTTTATAATAGTCTAATTAGCTTAAATTATTTTGTTAGCTTAAACTTATAATTAAGATGTAATAAGAACCTCTCACTAACTTATAACTAGAAGTCATAGCTAATCATCCTGAAACATCAGACAGTTTCTCAACTTGATCTTATTATAAAACTGCCTAGAGAAATGGAATATGATATTTTTTCTTCATCTAGGCTCTTAAGGGTATATATTTTAGTTATAGCTTTGGACAAGTGTTACAAATTATATTCCCAAATTTTCACAATACCAGAGAACTAGAGGAAATTTAAAGAAAAAAGAAAAGGCTAGGGCTATGTCAACAAAGACCAGAGATATGAGCTAACTTGACTGTAGCAAATAAGTCCTCCATGTTGGAAAGGAAATACTATATATGTCACTGCCTTGTAAATATTTTAAATTTCCTTTTTATAAAAAGCAGCTTTAAGAGAATTTGAATCTAGTTGCCTAAACCTTAAAATGATAGTAAAAGAAACGCCTCCCTCCATCATTCCCTCTGATCCCACTATGCACAGCGAGCTTTCAAAACAATTATAAAGCATCCTTTTAAGTTGATAGATAAGAAATTCACTAGAAAGGGTTTTGCAACTTTAGGAATATAAAAGCTCACTTTCCAAGAGCCTAACAAAGAACTCTGTTTCCCTATGTCCTGACAGCTGATGCTCACTCATACTTGACTCAGAAAATCCAACAGGGGCTTCTCCATCTTCTGACCACAAATCCACACATCCACTTTTACCCATACTTATGTCTTGTGCACCCTCCTTTTGACAAGGAAACAGATGTTGCCACCCCTATGAAGCATCTCCCCTTCCTCCTGGCCCCCAGCCCCTTTATAAGGAAACACTTCTGCCAGTCTCATTTCCCACAGGCTCTTTTATTCTTCTCCTCTGGGTGCATCCATCGGCACATGGACAAGCTGGTGTTTAATATTCTCAAAAAAACAAATTACAATAGCAGCTAAGACAAACTGTCCTAATCCCAGAGAACCCTCTGTTCTGATACCCTGCTATGCTCCTCTTCATAGCAAAACCTCGTGAAACATGAATCCATTCACCGTCTTCATGCTTCAGCCCTTTTCCCTCTGAGGGTGTCGCTCTACCCTCCACTGACTCATCTTCATGGGGCGGCTGACAAGCTGTGTGAGGCCGTTTCCAAGAGTCACACATCTGCCCTTGTGTTACCCAGATTCCCAGGAACTCTCAAAGAAGTGACCACTTCCTCATCCATCAAGCACTTTTCTTTCTTTTTCTTTTCTCAGTGACCCCCACACATTCCTCATTCTCTTTTACCTTCTGTCAGTTTCTTCTCTCTCTTTTATGTTCCTCTGCTTGACTCAACCTCCAAGGTTATAATGTCCCAGGATTCAGTCTTTCTTCTCTACATGTTCTCCCTGGTCTTGCATAGTAGTTATGTGCTAATGACTCAGGGGTCATCAGTTAGGATTCATACCTCAAATAACAAAAAATCAAACTTGTCCTAAAAGTAATAAAAGTGTGGGGGGAGGGGGTGGCTCACATGAATGAAAAGTCCAGAGGCAAGTATTCTTCAGGGCTTAATGATGTCACCAGGGAACCAGTCTCTTTCCAATTCTCTGTCCTGCCCTCCATGTTAGCTTTATCCTCAAGCCAATATCTCCCTCATATTGACAAAATGGCTGCAGTGGTTCCAGACTTTACATCCACAAATCATGTCATCTGAAATGAGGAACAGGATTGTTTATAGTAGCTTTCTCAGGGGTCTCAGAAAAATAGGAAACATGAAACCCTGCATGTGCCATTTGCCTAGATTTTTCACAGACCTTCTTCTGATCTGATTCCTTTGGATAGGGTAAATGCCATGTACAGGGTGCCTTAAATCTAAGTTTCCTAAATCATTAACAATGCAGGAGAGGTATGCAAAAGATTTCTATAGGCTAAATAATCCATTTCCTTTCCATCTATGTTGAACTTAAGCCAATTACACTAAGATACAAGATATTTGGGACCTTATCCTTAATCCTTTATATAGCCCTGCAATTTTCTTATACAAAATATTCATATTCTACATTTTTTAACTATCCTGAAGGGACTGCTGATTCTTTATCATTGTTTTTATAACAATATATCAATTGGGGAGGTTTGGAAAGAAATATGATTAATTCTGTTTGGTTGCGTTTTGTTTGAGATGCAAGGGTAAGATTGGTCCAGACGGCCTTTGGATATAGCTCTGGATCTTAACTTTACCAGTTTTTGTTACTAGCTATAGTAAAGGATTTGAATGACTGGGTTTAGGCAACTTTGTGCTTCTATCATACGTATCTTCCTTTGTTTCTTTGTGTCCTACAAAGAATTTCAGGCTGAACAAGTTTTATAACTAAAATTAGAATCCTTTTTGTATATACACATTAATAGCAACTCAAAGACAACACTGCCTATAAAGAGATGAATAGATTTTTAGTATAATTTTTCTCAAAAAGTACACATCAAAGATTATAGTTACTAAGTTTAGCCTAAATAAATACAGAATGAGTGTCTTCACATTATCTTGAGCTCAGAAAGAATGGAAGTGTGAATGTATTAATGGAGTGAATAAACAAGCAGAAGTTGAATCCTGGGCATTTACACAGAAGCTAGGTTAATTCTGTAAAGCTATATTATTTTTTCAATACTTCATGAAATATGCCTCTTTAAAAATATGTATTTTTTCACAGTCATTTGAAAGCTCTTGGATCGCTCAGAAATGGAGTAGTTTGCAGTCATATTATTTAAAAATTCTTGGTTGCTAACCTACTTGGTGAAAGCTAATAGCACAACTAACTAGAAATCATTTTGGCTTCCTTTACCTGAGGTAGGATCATCTTCAAAAACAGTCCTCATGTTCATTAGAATTGGAATTATAATTAAATAGACAAAATGTGTTGAGTTCTTATCAAAACAGTTTTTAAAATTATAGATACTTGGAAATAAAAAAAAATCTTAACAAAATTTTACCATACTCAAGAAGGGAATAAGATAAAAATATAGCTCTGGCTCTTTGTGTTTGTCTCTATGCTGAATTCCCCTAAGATGGGAGAGTTAGTCAATCTTGTCTTTCTGGCAGAACTATCCCCAGATGCATATCCTCCCATGGCAAATAGAAGTACCGCAGGATTTGTGCGTGGAGGGTCCCTTATTGATGGCTCAAGAAGGCACAAAGGGAAGAATTTGGGTCCAGTGGAGACAGGAGTAGAGAGAGGAAAAGAGGGCAGGAGAGACTCCTCTAGAAGCTCATAAAATAGACATAAAACCTTACACCTTATCATAATAGACAGGAAAAAATGGCACCTAGCCCAAAATTACACAATATCATTGTGTCTTCTTTCTCCCTGTCAAGGAGAGATCTCACATACATAAGACAGGCCACTAGTGACTGAACAAGGGTGTGAATTGGAAAAGAAGAAGGTACCAGACATCGTGATGCTCTGGGAGCCCCAAGGCCTTATAATCCCACACTTTGATGTTAGTTTCCATTTTCATTTCAAAAGGAGAAAGGAATTGTGATTATGCCATTCAAACACTCATGGAGTTAACTTTCTATGTTGTGTAGTCAAGTAGTACAAAGAAAGGAAGGCCTTTGAGATACATTTTGGAAGTAGATTAACTGTTGGTGTAATATCAAAAAAACACAAAAATTTCCCTGAGGTTTTTCTTCTGAGTAACTGAGTGGGTGATGGCTGCCAATGACTTCAACAGAAAGATGCTTAAGAGATAGGGTTGGGGATGAGGATTGGAAATTAAGAGTTGTAATTTGGCCATGTTAACTCTGCAATATCTTCAGTGGTCCAAGTGAATTGCAAACCTCAGAAGTTTTGTTGCTGCACTTAGACCAACATTCCTCATTCACTGGAATGATGCCCCCATCCACCATGTCTTCCAGAGGCAAAGCCTGAATGTCACCCTAGACCAGGCCTTCCCCTTCCCCACCAGCCATCAGCTCAAGCTGTCTCCATTTTACCATCTTATTATATCTGACTTTCATACCCAGTGCCATCTCTATGATCCAATTCTGGCTACTCTGTGTCTCTCCAATCATTAGGACTGAAAGAATATTGTGTGAAACTATTGCTGGATGGTAACCCTCACTGCACAAGGCACAACCCAAGTGACAATAAAGATTTGATGATCTGGAGTATGGTGCATTTTATGTTTCTTTTAAGTCTTTCTTTTTTGTATCCCTTCCACACACCCTAGTGCCAGCACTATTTTCTGGAGCACTCCCGCAGCAGTCTGGTTGACCAGCGCTCCACTTAAGATATCCAGACAGTTCCAAAGTCTGAAAAAATCTTAGCATCACCCTATTCAACCCAGAGTTTCCAGCCCAAATTTATCCATCTTAAGAACTCCAGCTTTACCTAGCATTTCCTTGTTTCTTTCAAGCTATGAAGCAATAGAAGGAGGAGAGGGAAAGAGGAAGAAATAGAGGAGGAGAAGAAAAATATGTGTATATGTCATCTCATTTCCACCCTCTCAAACATTATCATCATTTTAATACAGTATGCTATTCAGATCATTTTCCTGTTCCAAGGACCATCAGAATGTCCAGTGAACACAGAGTCTGCTTATATATAACCAGTGTTGCTTACAGAATCAAGAAAAAAGAGGTGATCCTAAGTGATTAAAAACTGTTTAAATTTCTTCAAAGTTCTTGGGATAAGAGGGTTTCCATTGGTATTAACAGGGGAAACAGAGATTCCCCCACAGATGGGAAGATGGAAATTATTCTAATTAGGGAAAGTCAGGGAAAACCAGTCCATTTAGAGCAGTTCATGAGGAGATATGCCTCAAGAGACGGGGACACATACAGGAGGCCGGTGTTGGCATGTAATGGATGTTAGCAGAGGCCATGGGCAGGAATTTGAATTTCATGCCTAAGGTAACTAAGAAATCCTCAGAGCAAATTTGACCAATTATCTACAACCCCAGTGGAACAGCCACGGTAAGAAGCACACTTCCCTTCTGTTTTCCAGACCCTACCACCATAAGAAGTTAATTTGAATTGCACAACCCAGTCTTCTGCCTTAGACAGAAACATTTCGTTTTTTTAGAAATTACCAAAAATATTTATAGCTTGACTAAGCTAATTTAAAACACATAGCAAAAGCATGCCGTGCCTTGTGCTCTCTGGGCTGCAGCTGTGGGAGCGGCTGCACGCCTCTCAGCCGGAGGGGGGGTGCTGGGTCGGTGGGGACCCCTTGTCAGCAGTGGCACTCTCCATTCATCATGACCTTGCATAGATTACACAGGACCTCTTTGCTCACTAGGAAATGCAACCATTTCCTGGAACATTTTCTTCAGAACCTAAACTTTCGAGGCATTTGAGCCTCAGGCAAGACCCTGAGCTCAAGCTCATCTCAGAGTCAAGTATTTTGTGTACTGACCCAGCAAAATATTTTACAATCTGTTTCCTAATCCTGGAAAAGCTGAGTCTTACCCTTGTATAAACCGAAAATTTGCCCTAAAAAATGAAAGCAATTAAATAAAACAATAGGAAAAGATTTCCTTTGTTCTGCGGAGAAAATTCAACATTTGCCCGGGAGCCACAGCCTGCTCTCAGGAATTTCAGCAGAGTGAAGGCAGCCAAGCCTGCCCCAAGCACCTGAACCAGACACCAGACATTCTGCACCTTCTCCCGGGTGCTTCGGTGGAAACTGATTTTTTTTTTTTAGCTTCTGTAATATTAAGAGATATGCCAGAAGATTCTTGAATCTCCATAGAATATAAATTTCATCAATTATAGATATACTGGACAGATTCTTATTTTTCTGATTAAACTAGTAATGCTTCCTCTGGAAAAACTGTTTTGTCATCAACTAGAGAGGGCATGGAAGGAGAAATTTAATTTCTTTTTTTCCTCCAAAATGTACAAGGAGAAAAGGAATACGGAAGAGGGGACGGGGAAGGAGGCCACTAGGAAGTGGGAATAAGCCCCAGCCACTTTTGTTCTGAAAACATAGCAGATGTTGGTTGCAACAGTGCATTTGATACATACATGCCTCCTGACAAAAGCAAAGGCAACAAAATTACAAAGGCCAACATTATCATTGCTGAAAAGCAATATGCAAATTATGGTCTTAAAATAAGCCTGGGAGAGGCCTGGGCTTCTCTCACATGAAGGCGACTTCTTCACTAGATGGCTCTTTTTATTTATTCTCGGGTAAAGCAAGCGTGGACGTTTCCATGAAGGGCAGTGTTATGATTCATGACATTTAGCAGATGAGTTAGGGCCCTCTCCAGAAATGAGCCTCTCGGCCCAGGCGGAGCAGAAAATAGCTTAAAATGAGTCACACAACGTAAGAGACGGTACAAAAGATGATTCACCGGGTCCCAAGGAAAATAAATCGGAGTGAATGGCTAGTGTGCCCAGGGAAACTCAGTCTCCTTGGGCAGAATTTATTGGTCTGCCTCATACTGAGCCCCGTCACCGAAACTGGTGGGACGAGGTGCTGGTGCTGAGAATGGGATGGGTGGCAGGGAGCTCCTTTTGAGGCAGTGAGCCCTGTAGTGGCTACTAGCTTCATTTAAGCATCTTCGTGGCTAAGCGATACATCTGCACTAAGGGCTGCGAAGTATATGATGTGAAATGATTTATCCAGAAGGCTGCACAGCTGGCATCAGATAAAACACTGGAATCATTTTAAATGTACATTACCTAGACTCAGCATTCCCGCCCCAATGCTAAATTTAAACCATTCCTGTCATTTCAGACTCTCTAATGAAATCTGTTTCTCTAGGATGTCTGTCTTGGAAATAGCATGCAACCCTCACCCCCATAAAATGGAAGAGAATTTGAAACTTATAAATCAGCTGTTCTTCTACCTTCCTCTCGCGCATGCGTGCGCTCCCTCCCCCACCCACACACGCACATATTCGTGCACAACCCTACCTCCCTCTCTCTCTCTCTCTCTTTCTCTCTCTCTCTCAAGAATTTCAGAACAGAAGAAGGAATGCATGGAAGTGGTAAAGATGAGCTTCCCAGGATGGCAAAAGGAGTAGGAGGGGTTGGCTGGTGCTTGCCGATAACTCACAGCGGCATCGAATGACTCAAGCAAGAGCCTCAGAGGGATCCTCGGTTCCCTCAGTGGCCCTTTAGAAGAGAGACCAAAAACGTGGTATCATAAATGTTCCCACAGTATCACAGCTTTACTGAATCCAAGGCAACCACAAGCTTACCCTGCTGCTCGCTATGCTCTAGTGCAAATAAGCTGATGGACCCTGCCCTAGAAACCCTACAGAAGACACGCAGCACACACACGTGATTTAGTATCTAATGGGAAACCTTACAGCATCTGAGTCTATCCTATTCCGTGCTTGAATACTGAAGCACGTTTTTAAACCTTCCAATATTTCTTGATGCAATTTAAAGGCAAAATCAACATATGAACGTTACTATCCTTCTCTCAACCATAGATTCCAAAACTTTTTCAAGAAATTAAGAACCCAGGCACCTCGGTGGCTCAGTTGGTTGGGCGATTGCCTTGGGCACAGGTCATGATCCAGGAGTCCCAGGATGGTGTCCCACATCAGGCTCCCAGCTCCAAGGGCAGTTTGCTTCTCCCTCTGACCTTCTCCCCTCTCATGCTCTCTCTCACTCTCTCTCAAACGGATAAATAAAATCTTTAAAAAAAAAAAAAAGAAAGAAAAGAAAGAAATTAAGAACCCATTTTAAGAAGAACTCAGGAAAAGTTCCACTTTGAAGCCCAAACACAAATGTTCTTTGCTGTTGGTAAAGAGGAGACTTGCTCACATCACTGGTGATTGTAATACACAGTCACAGGAACACCACATCTTTAACTTTTCCCACATGTCTTGGTTTTGCATGATGATGCTGCTACTGCTTACCATAGTTCTTCATCTCATCTGGAACAAGTTAGTTGAGGAATTGGACGCTATGCCAAGGGAGCCAGTAAAGACGCCTAGGAGCCTGCCCAATGTGTAGCAGTGCTCATAAATGTCTGTAAGTGTAAGAAAGGGTTGGCAAGCCTTATTTTGTCTCAATAACCTTCTCCCTCCCCTCAGTGTGGCTCAGAAAGAGCAGGTTTCTGTGGCCTTCTCTCATGCTGAGCAGACAGGCAGGATACCAGCCACCCTGAACCAACAATGGTTCAGTAAGGACTGGGAAAATTCTTTGACTGTAGGATGCCCAAGGCAGTAGATCCTCTGAATGCTTCCTTAGAGAGTCCAAACTACCTGCGTTGCTGGATCTCTTGTTTCCAGGGCTTCCTGTCAAGGCATTTGACCAAAAATCTTGTGGCCATCATGCATTGTGACATTACATTGCTCAAATAGTTAATGTGGCTGAAAGCCTCCACTTGACATTTCAAGGAATGTGCATAAATCCACTGGGGAAAAAGTGGTTCTTCATAGGAAGTGCTTAAGTCCAACGTCATATATCACTTCAAGTGTGAGAATGTCCTTTTCTTAAGTCATATCATTGGTACTTCCAGCCTTAATTAACCCAAGGAAAACCACTTGCAGTAGTCACTACCACAGCTAAGAACTTTAGCCTTTCTGGGGTCCTACCATGTTTTTCATCCATAGTAAGTATTGCTGAAAAACCCAGCCCCTCACACATTTCTTGATGTGGGGCTTGCCATCAAGAGTATAAAAAGTCAATCCATTATTGACAACCTAGTGGATGTCAGTACATACTGTTGAAAGCAAATAACTGTTTTGTGTCACCATATTACTATGTGATGAAAGATCTGTGAACTCACAAGATCAATTGCAATCATCTACAGAATGTAACCACCTCTATGGTGACAAGATGATATTGCTATATTATCAAGCCAAAGCATCCTAAACTGGCTTTGTCCTACAGATTGGACTGCTGGTTATAATACTTCTGAGTGGAGTCAGCCCAAAGGAAAACTACCTCAATGAAGGTAGGTTAACGAAGGCCAGTTAACTCCTTCTTTTTTTTTTTTTTTTTAAGATTTTATTTATTTATTTGACAGACGGAGATCACAAGTAGACAAAGAGGCAGGCAGAAAGAGAGGGGGAAGTAGGTTCCCCACCAAGCAGAGACCCTGATTCGGGGCTCAATCCCAGGACCCTGGGATCATGACCTGAGCCGAAGGCAGAGGCTTTAACCCACTGAGACCTAGGCACCCCTCACTCCTGCTTCTTACTTAAATGTTTACTCTGTTCTCAGAACAAAGTTTGACCAATCCCTATTGACTTTCAGAATGCACACAGAATCCATATTTCCCCTTTGATTAAAACATGCACTGATTAGCAGAGCTTGGTAATACATACTCAGTCACGCAAATCTTTTTTGAAAGTATCACAAGATGCTTCAGAGGCAAGACTTACCAAGACTCAGAGTCAAATATAAAACTAGATTCAGCTCTTAAGCATATTCCTTTTCTACTTAAAAATATTTGCAGATCTCTCTATTGACATAGGAAATAGTTTTGGTTCTTCTAATAGCAGTGTCTAATACTGGTTATCCCTTCAGGGTGTCCAGTGTTCCTGGTCAAGGCTGGGCTGTGCTTACTACAGAGTAATCAGGGTAACCTAATGGTCACTGACAATGTGTAAGGGGGACTGTGAGCCATTCCCTAGGGCCTGGACCCAGAATTCCATGTTGTGCTTTCCTAAGAATAACCTATTTTATAAACAGAAAATGAGAGATAATTCCCACTTGTGTTAGAGAAGCTCAAAGAGCTTTGTGTTTTTTAGAAAATTAACTTTGATGTCAACCCATTGAGATAAGACACAGCTGTTAACCAGGTTCTTATTGGAAGATTGCAGTCATGAGCAGGGAAGGGCATGGTATGCCAGTAAGCCAGCTGTAGTACAATCAAACATTGGGATTAAACATTTTTGCACTTGGCTTCCTGCTGAAGTGTCACTTCATGCTTTCATGAAACACATTTATTCAATATGTGAAACTAAATTCAAAGTCATCTTCTCATTAGCATTTGAAAGTTCTGGTAGTTGATGTCCTGGCCATAGAGCCACTACTGTCTTTGTTAAAATATAGCCACTGTGATGTTTGGTACCACGTGGAATTATATTCTGATAGAAAAATATGCATGAAATAAATGCCAAATTTAAGTCATAAGGGCAATTAAGCAAGTGATTTTTATCACCCAAACTATTATTCACAATTGCTTCAGACTTTTTTTTATTCCGTATGTTTTGTTTAATTGAACACACATAGTATCCTGCACTAATCAAGATTTTGAAGCATTGTTTATTCAGTAGCCAATGTAAAATAATTGACTGTCAAATTGATTTTTTAAAATGTACTCTGTAAATCCTAGGCATTGTGAATATCTTTAGAAATCAAATTAGGTCCTAAGAAAGCACTTGAAGTATGTACCCAGTACTCAATAGTTCTAACATTCATTTAGGGGATTGAGTCACAGCTGTGTATGGGCATAAATAGCATGTATGGAGTTGGTTCTTCTTCTCAAGGATGGGGTGGGAAGGCAGAGAGACTCTGAATAAGACAGTCACCATTTACTCACATGACCATTCACAATGGGAAAGAGAACTCAATGTAATGCTCTACTCCCATTATACTGGGTGCAGGGATCGAAAAAAAGAGAAAGTAACTTGCCTTTTTGTCTATCTTGCAAAGAGAACAGGCGACCTATTTGGTCAGGGAAAAGTTTAAGCCCAAATACTTTAATGTATTGATATAGCTTTGGGGACAGGCGTATTACACTGAGATTATTTTAAAAGCTCTTCCTTCTATTCAAAGAAAAAGAAAAAGAAAAAAACAAGGACAGTGTCCAGAAAGCACACTGCCATTCAGAACTACCACCACGACCCTACCACCCCCCACAAAGAAATAGAATGACCCGTCACCATATGTGGTTTGATTTTGTCTAAGTATAACCTTAACAATCCTTGCTAATCAGTATTTTAGCTCTATAAAAAGAAGTATCGTACTTTGCAGTCATTTCCTAATTAAAAACACATGCAAGAAATGCAATAGCGAAGGAAAGGAGGTAAAATACAGCATTCCTTAAAAAAGGAAAGTGACTATTTTCTCTTTATGCTTTGACTTTTGCTTGATTTCCACTGTCCACATTCTCAGTTCTTCACCATAATGTCCTGTGTGAGCTTGGGCCTGTCCCAGTTCCAGAAGTCTTTCAACAGTCTGTGCACTTCACCTGCCTCTGAACCCAGTGCTTTGGGATTTGGTGATGAGTCACATTGCCAGCACAAGACCCACTGGCACAGATGCCCCCTCTTGCCAAAACTCTGCAAGTCTGCCTAATCCCCACGTTGCCTATTCCTTTCTCCAGTTTGGCCTCCTTTTCAGAACTGGGTCTCTGCCTAGGTTTCTCTTTCATTGTTGCCAGTTAGTTGCCCTGTATGGTGGACTTTTTACCCTCAAAGACAGGTGCTATATCCTGAACCCAAATTAATGGAGACTGAGCCCTGGTGGTTCTCATCAACGGTGGCTCCTGCTTCCTGTCCTTTCAGTCAAATAGGGACAGATCATCCAAAATCTGACTTTTGTTTGCTGACTCCTAGAGCCCAAGTTCTCAGTTTCTGTGTCACTATGTACTTACCTGGAGGACGGTGTACCTTGTCTCCAAGATCGGGGCAATGATCCCTCCCCTTGCACAGGCACATTTTTTTTTTTTTAACTTGCATTTTGAAATAATGGTAGACTCTCAGGAAGTTGCAAAAATGGTACAATGAATCCCAGATACCCTTCAACCAACTTCATAAAACGCTGGTATCAGAAGTATAACTATGGTATGATATCATGATTATTGGACAATATATTGTACACCATCAAAACCAGGAGACTGACATTAGTATATTATTGCTAACGAAAGAAATTTCCATCATTTTTAAACCTTTATTTGTGTGCTTATAGTTCTATGCAATTTTATACTGTGTGTAGATTTGTGTAACAACCACCACAGTCAAGATACAGAATTATTCCATCACCACAAAAGAACTCCTTCATGCTGTCTCATTGCATCCATGCCCACCATCTCCCAGCCACACCCTCCTCACATCTACTCTCTGTTCCCTGCCAGCCACTAATTTGTTCTCCATCTATATAATTTTCTTATTTGGAGACTATTCCATAAATGAAATCTTACAGCATGTAATCTTTCAAGACTGATTTTTGTGCTAAGCCTAAGACCTTTAAGGTCTATCTGGGCTGTTGCTTGCATCGCTCATTCCTTCTTCTTATACTAGTGCACTGTATGGATATATACCAGTTTGTTTAGTTGAATGCAGAATAAGGAAGGATTATTGTTGCCATCTTGGAGACAAGTTACACAGTTTGACAGGTAACTGAGTAAAATACTGGCACAAATACTGAAACCTCTTCACCCACAATGTGGATTTGGGTTGAAGATTTAAGTTGTTTCCAGTATTTTGCTGCTATAATTAAAGTTACTATGAATATTTGCATACGGGTTTTGTGTGAACTTAAGTTTTCATTTCTCTAGGATAAATGCCCAAGAGGGCAACTGGTGGATCATGTGCTAACTACAGGTTTAGTTTTCTGAGAAACTGCCAAACTATCTTCCATAATGGCTATACCATTTTACATGTTCACCAGCTAATGAAACCCAATTTGTACACATCTTCCCTCACTGGCAATTGGCATTATCACTAGTTTTCATTTTAGCGACTGTAGTAGGTGTACAATGACCCCTCACTGTCTCTGTAATTGGCATTTTTCTAATGTTTGATATTGAATGTGGTTTCATGTGCTTGCCATCCGAATCTTCTCTATGGTGAAAAATCTGTTTATTTCTTGTGCATATTTTGTAATTCATTTTTCAGATGTCATTCCTTATTCTAGATAGAGTCTATACTTTGTCTTTCATCCTTTTAACAGGGTCTTTCACAACATAAACATTTTAAAATATGTTGATTTGACTAATCATGATTTTGATATCTTAAGAACTCTACATATTTTTGGAGAAACCAAGAATATATATTTGTATGTGCTTGAATCTGCATAAAGGAACTGGAAAAACACCTAATCTTATGAAAGTGTGGGGCATCTGAAAGTGGGTACTGGAGGACATAGGCATGGATAGGAGATGTGACTTTTCATCTTTTTATGTTAAAGTTTTTAACTATATGAGGATATTAATTTTTAAAATGGAGCATGAGATTTGGAATCAGATCAGTTTCAATACAGGCTCCACAGATTAGCTGTTAGAGTTTGGAAAGTTACTTTTTACTTTAGTTTTCTCATTTGTAAAATTAAATGTAAAAATAAACCTAGTATTAGTCATTTTCATGAAGATTAAATAAGATTATGTGAAAATAGCTTAATAATTTAATCTCCATTAGTTATGAGATTAAATTATGAATCATAAACCGAAGTAAAATGTATTTAATACAAAATAGTTCAATTTTTTTCCTGTTGTTTCATGGATGTCTTTGGTGACATACTGCTCAGTTTTTCTAGGCTTTGTATATATTTTTTACTTTTTAAAATTATATTTTTAATTATTTTTATTATTTCTTTAATTACTTTTATTAACATATACTGTATTATTTGCCCCAGGGGTACAGGTCTATGAATCATCAGGCTTACACATTTCACAGCACTTATCATAGCACATATCCTCCCCCAATATCCATAACCCAACCACCCCATACCTACCCTCCCACCCCCCAGCAACCTTCAGTTTGTTTTGTGAGATTAAGAGTGTCTTATGGTTTGTTTCCCTCCCAATCCCATCTTGTCTCATTTGTTCCTTCCCTAACCCCCACAACCCCTGGCCCTACCTCTCAAATTCCTCATATCAGAGAAATCATATGATAATTGTCTTTATCTGATTTACTTATTTTGTTCAGCATAATGCCCTCTAGATCCATCCACGTCATTGCCACATCTTCTTTATCTATTATATTACACCACATCTTCTTAACCCATTCATCTGTTGATGGACATCTAGGTTCTCTCCATAGTTTGGCTATAGTGGATATTGCTACTATAAACATTCAGGTGCATGTGCCCCTTTAGATCACTACATTTGTATCTTTAGGGAAAATACCCAGTAGTGCAATTTCTGCGTGATAGAGAAGCTCTATTTTTCAACTTTTTGAGGAACTTCCATGCTGTTTTCCAGAGTGGCTGTACCAGCTTGCATTCCCACCAACAGTGTAGGAGGGTTCATCTTTCTCCGCATCCCCTCCAACATCTGTTGTTTCCTGACTTGTTGATTTTAGCCATTCTGACTGGTGTGAGGTGGTATCTCATTGTGGTTTTGATTTGTATTTCCCTGATGCCAAGTGATGTGGAGCACTTTTTCATGTGTCTGTTGGCCATCTGGATGTTTTCTTTGCAGAAATGTCTGTTCATGTCCTTTGCCCATTTCTTGTTTGGATTATTTGTTCTTTGGGTGTTGAGTTTGATAAATTCTTTATAGATTTTGAATAATAGCCCTTTATCTGATATGTCATTTGCTAATATCTTCTCTCATTCTGTCAGTTGTCTTTTGGTTTTGTTGACTGTTTTCTTTGCTGTGCAAAAGCTTTTGATCTTGATGAAGTCCCAATAGTTCATTTTTGCCCTTGCTTCCCTTGCCTTTGGCAATGTTTCTAGGAAGAAGTTGCTATAGCTGAGGTTGAAGAGATTGCTGCATGTGTTCTCCTCAAGGATTTTGATGGATTCCTGTCTCACATTGAGGTCTTTCATCCATTTTGAGTCTATTTTTGTGTGTGGTGTAAGGAAATGGTCCAGTCTTCTGCACGTGGCTGTCCAATTTTCCCAGCACCATTTATTGAAGAGGCTGTCTTTTTTCCATTGGACAATCTTTCCTGCTTTGTCAAAGATTAGTTGACCATAGGGTTGACAGTCTATTTCTGAGCTCTCTATTCTGTTCCATTGATCCATGTGTCTGTTTTTGTGCCAGTACCATACTGTCTTGAAGATTATAGCTTTGTAATAGAGCTTGAAGTCTGGAATTGTGATGCCACCAACATTGGCTTTCTTTTTCAACATTCGTCTGGCTCTTTGAGGTCTTTTCTGGTTCCATATATAGTTAGGATTACTTGTTCCATTTCTTTGAAAAAAAATGGATGGTATTTTAATAGGAATTGCATTAAATGTGTAGATTGCTCTAGTTAGCATAGACATTTTCACAATATTTGTTCTTCCAATCTATGAGCATGGAACATCTATTTCATTGTGTCTTCCTCAATTTCTTTCATGAGTACTTTATAGTTTTCTGAATACAGATTCCTTGCCTCTTTGGTTAGATTTATTCCTAGGTATCTTATGGTTTTGGGTGCAATTGTAAATGGGATCGACTCCTTAATTTCTCTTTTTTCTGTCTTGTTGCTGGTGTATAGAAATGCAACTGATTTCTGTGCATTGACTTTACATCCTGACACTTTATTGAATTCCTATAGGAGTTCTAGCAGTTTTGGAGTGGAATCTTTGGGGTTTTCCACATAAAGTATCCTATAATCTGCAAAGAGTGAGAGTTTGACTTCTTTGCCAATCCGGATGCCTTTTATTTCTTTTTGTTGTCTGATTGTTATGTTGAATAGCAGTGGTGATAGTGGACATCCTTGCCATGTTCCTGACCTCAGGGGAAAAGCTCTGTTTTCCCCCATTGAGAATGATATTTGCTGTGGGTTTTTCAGAGATGGCTTTAATTATATTGAAGTATGTACGCTCTGTCCCTACAGAGTTTTGATCAAGAAAGGATGCTGTACTTTGTCAAATGCTTTTTCAGCATCTATTGAGAGTATCATATGGTTCTTGTTCTTTCTTTTATTAATCTATTGTATCACATTGATTGATTTGTGGATGCTGAACCAAACTTGCAGCCTAGGAGTAAATCCCACTTAGTCATGGTGAATAATCCTTTTAATATACTGTTGGATCCTGTTGGCTAGTATTTTGGTGAGAATTTTTGAATCTGTGTTCATCTAGGATATTGGTCTGTTACTCTACTTTTTGATGGGGTCTTTGTCTGGTTTTGGGATCAGGTAATTCTGGCCTCATAAAATGAGTTTGGAAGTTTTCCTTCCATTTCTATTTTTTGGAACAGTTTCAGGAGAATAGGTATTAATTCTTCTTTAAATGTTTGGTAGAATTCCCCTGGGAAGCCATCTAGCCCTGGGCTCTTCTTTGTTGGGAGATTTTTGATAACTGCTTCAATTTCCTTGCTGGTTATGGGTCTGTTCAGGTTTTCTATTTCTTCCTGGTTCACTTTTGGTAGTTTATATGTCTCCAGGAATGTATCCATTTCTTCCAGATTGTCAAATTTGCTGCTGTATACTTGCTCATAATATATTCTTATAATTGTTTGTATTTTTTGGTGTTGGTTGTGATTGCTCCTCTTTCATTCATGGTTTTATTAATTTGGGTCCTTTCTCTTTTCTTTTGGATAAGTCTGGCCAGGGGTTTATCAATCTTATTAATTCTTTCAAAGAACCAGCTCCTAGTTTCATTGACTTGTTCTACTGTACTTTTGGTTTCTATTTCATTGATTTCTCCTCTGATCTGGATTATTTCTCTTCTCCTGCTAGGTTAGGCTTTCTTTGCTGTTCTTTCTCCAGCTCCTTTAGGTGTTGTGCATTAGTTCATTAGTCTTAAGTTGTGTACTTAAGACCTTTCTTGTTTCTTGAGAAAGGCTTGTATCAGTATATACTTTATTCTCAGGACTGCCTTTGCTGTGTCCCAAAGATTTTTGAACAGTTGTGTTTTCATCTTCATTTGTTTCCATAAATTTTTTTAATTCTTTAATTTCCTGGTTGACCCATTCATATTTTGGTATGATGCGCTTTAGCCTCCGTGTATTTGGGTTCTTGTGATTGAGTTCTAGTTTCAGAGCCTTGTGGTCTGAAAATATGCAGGGAATGATCCCAATCTTTTGGTACTGATTGAGATCTGATTTGTGACCCAGGATGTGATCTATTCTGGAGAATGTTTCATGTGCACTAGAGAAGAATGTGTATTCTGTTGCTTTGGGGTGGAATGTTCTGAATATATCTGTGATGTCCATCTGTAATGTTCTGAATATATCTGTGATGTCCAGTGTGTCATTTAAGGCCTTTATTTCCTTGTTGATCTTTTGCTTGGATGATCTGTCCATTTCAGTGAGGAGGTGTTAAAGTCCCCTACTATTATTGTATTATTGCTAATGTGTTTCTTTGATTTTGTTATTAATTGGTTTATATAGTTGGCTGCTTCATGTTAGGGGCAGAGATATTTAAAATTGTTATATCTTCTTGTTGGACAGGCTCTGTAAGTATGATATACTGTCCTTCCTCATGTCTTATTATAGTCTTTGGCCTCAAATCTAATTTATCTGATAAAAGGATTGCTACCTCAGCTTTCTTTTGATCTCCATTAGCATGGTAAATTGTTTTCCACCCCCTCACTTTAAATCTGGAGGTGTCTTTGGGTCTAAAATGAGTTTCCTGTAGATAGCATGTTGCTGGGTCTTTTTTTTTTTTTTTTAATTCATTCTGATACCCTGTATCTTTTGATTGGGGCATTTAGCCCATTTACACTTAGGATAACTATCGAAAGATATGAATTAGTGCCATTGTATTGCCTGTAAGGTGACTGTTACTGTATCTTGTCTCTGTTCCTTTCTGGTCTATTACTTTTAGGCTCTGTCTTTGCTTAGAGGACCCCTTTCAATATTTCCCATAGGACTGGTTTGGTGTTTGCAAATTTTTGTTTGTCCTGGAAGCTTTTTATCTCTCCTTCTATTTTCAATGATAGGCTAGCTGGATATAGTATTCTTGGCTGCATATTTTTCTCATTTAGTGCTCTGAATATATCATGCCAGCTCTTTCTGGTCTGCCAGGTCTTTGTGGATAAGTCTGCTGCCAGTCTAATATTTCTACCATTGTATGTTACAGACCTCTTGTCCTGAGCTGCTTTCATGATTTTCTCTTTGTCACTAAGACTTGTAAGTTTTACTCTTAGATGACAGGGTGTGGACCTATTCTTATTGATTTTGACGGGGGTTCTCTGTGCCTCCTGGATTTTGATGCTTGTTCTCTTTGCCATATTAGGGAAATTCTCTGTAATAATTTGCTCCAATATGTCTTCTGCCCCCCTCTCTCTTTCTTCATCTTCTGGGATCCCAATTATTTTAATATTGTTTCATCTTATGGTATCACTTATCTCTCGCATTCTCCCCTCGTGATCCAGTAGTTGGTTGTCTTTGGCTCAGCTTCTTTATTCTCTATCATTTGGTCTTCTCTATCACTAATTCTTTCTTCTGCCTCATTTATCCTAGCAGTAAGAGCTTTCATTTTTTTATTGCACCTCATTAATAGCTTTTTTAATTTCAACTTGGTTAGATTTTAGTTCTTTTATTTCTCCAAAAAGGGATTTTTATTTCTCCAGAAAGAGATTCTCTAATATGTTCCATACCTTCTTCGAGCCCAACTAGCACCTTGATAATCATCATTCTGAACTCAAGTTCTGACATATTACTAATGTCCATATTGATTAGGTCCTTAGGCATCAGTACTGCCTCTTGTTCTTTTTTCTGTGGTGAGTTTTTCCGTCTTGTCATTTTATCCAGATAAGAATATATGAACGAGAGAATAAAATACTAAAAAGGTGGCAAAGACCCCAGAAAAATATACGCTAACCAAATCAGAAGAGACCTGAAACTGGAGGGTGAAAAAAATAAAAATTAAAAAAATATATATATATTAGACTGTTGAATAGAACAGAACCACCCACTTGATTTTGGGCTTATTCTGGTCTCTTAGAGGAAACTAACTCCCAAAATTTTAAAGAAAAAAAAAACTTATATATATATATATATACAAAAATAAGGGCATATGGACATTGGGGAGGGTATGTGCTATGGTGAGTGCTGTGAAGTGTATAAACCTGGTGTTTCACAGACCTGTACCCCTGGGGCTAATAATACATTACATGTTAATAAAAAAAAATTTTTAAAAAGGTAAACACAATAAAGGAATGGAAGATGAATATAAAGATGAAAATTTAAAAGGATTCTAAAAAAGTAATTGATAAGTTGGTTGGAAAAAGAAAAAAAAGAGAGAGAGAGAGAATGTGATCAGGCTGGAGACTAGAACAAAGCCATGCATTAGATTTAGGGTATATTTCGATGTATTAGAAGAAATTGTATCCCAGAATCTTAAAGAAAAAAACCCTATATGTATATAAAAAATAAGCTTAACTATAATGAAGGGATAAAATATGAATATAACAATGAAAATTTAAAAAGACTTTTTAAAAAGGTATTGTTAAGATAAAATAGTCTAAAAACATTAGAAGAGGAAAGAGGAAAGGTTTAAAAATAGAATAAGATAAAAATAAAATTAAGAAATGTAAAGGATCATGGGAAAAAAAGCCCTGACTTCTATGTGTTGCTTTCCCCTAGCTCTGGAGTTCTGCAGTTCTCATTGATTGATGAACTCAGTCTTGGCTGGATGTTTTTGCTAATCTTCTGGGTGAGGGGCCTGTTGCAGTGATTCTCAAATGTCTTTGCCTGAGGCAGAATTGCACTGCCATTGCCAAGGGCCAGACTAAGTAATCTGCTCAGTTTTGCTCTTGGGAGCTTTTGTTCCCTGAATACTTTCCATACAGCTTTGGAAGACTAGAATGAAGATGATGGCCTCCCAATCTCTGGCCCATAGGAGCCGAGAGCTTGGGGCCCCCATTCCTCAGTGCACTGTCAGTGAAAAGTAGTCTATCCCTCCATCTCCCTCATCTCCGGGCACGCTCCGTACTCACCCAACCTGTGATGAGCGATTCTATCTCTGGCATATATCCCTGTTTGGAGTCTCCAAACCCAGCAGATTCTTGCTGTGTGCTCCCATGCCACTCCTCCTGGAGGAGGTAAGAGGGGGTCTCTCCAGATCTGACAGTTGTGAAGTCCTTGCTCAAAAAGCAGTGGCCCTTCTGTGCCTTGGATCATGGTTTAAGGTAACTCCAAGCTGAGAGCTCACTCCTTGGCTCTGTCTCTGTAGCTGGCTTCCCCGCTCTGATACCTGGGACCTCTGCCATACTCAGACACCCCGGTCTTTCTGTGAACCCACGGGTCCTGAGACCACATTTCCCCACAAGGGCTCCACCCCAACTTAGCCTGTGGAGAAACATCCCTCAGTGGAGCAGATTTCTAAAAGTTCCGATTTTTCTGCACTGCTCCACCGCTTGCTGGGAGCTGCCCCCTCCCCACCGTGGTCTCTCTTCCAGTCGCTTTGGATTCACTTTTCCACACGTCCTACCTTCTAGAAAGTGGCTGATTTTCTGTTCCTAGAATTGCTGCTCTTCATCTCTTCTATCTCCTGTTGAGTTTGTAGGTGTTTGGAATGGTTTGGTAACTATTTAGCTGAACTCCTGGGACCTAATGATATTTCAGTCTCCTACTCCCCCACCATTTTGCTTCCTCCCCCTAGGCTTTGTATATTCTGATGAGGAATTACAGTATCTGCATTTGTGAACTGTGCTTCAACTAATGCTTTTTTGATAAGTAAGCACTTTTTGATTTATGCTTATAATAAGCTGTGTTCTTTATATGAAGTACCAATCTCTAGTACTCTCATTAAGTAGGAAATTTTATTCTTAATGAATAGGCGAGAACTCAGGGCTCAGAGAAGTAAAGTGACTTGGTAGTTTATCTAATTCCAGAGCTTTATAACTAATTTTGGGGTACCTGGTCAATTCAGTTGGTTAAGCATACTCACTCTTGATCTCAGCTCAGGTCTTGATCTCAGGGTCATGAATTTTAGCCCCACATTGGACTCCACACTGGGCATGGACCCTACTTTAAAAGAACCCAAACAGCGTATATCTAATTTTGATGCCAATATAATCCAGAATATTTTCCATGGAACTCCAATCCCTCAGGGATACTGCTTAAATAAATAAATAAATAAATAATTGGTTAAATGGATTTAGTGTAAATTGTAAAATAAAGCATGTTGAAAAAGTCCCTTCTTGAGAGTCTTCATTGCATAATGACAAATTAAATGTTCCGAGGCTGCTTAGTAATGAGTATGATGTTGATGGTGATGGTTTTAGATATGTGGTTATAGACATGCATCTAATATAAAATCATACTAAATCCCTCTTTTTCCTAAAAGTTTTCCATGTCTCATGTGGCAAAATGAGTCAAATACACTATTTTATTACCTATTAGCCTGGTGACTCTTATGTTATTCTTGAAAGGTAATAGAAAATTCATCTTTTCATTTCAGCCTATTATTTCCATTTCACTTTTTATTGGTAAGTGCAATTAGTAATTTTTTCAGAAACTTTAAATTTTTTTAGAAACTTTAAATGACTTAATTGAAACCAGTGACATATGTAACAAATAGAACTTTAGAGATAAAATAGTTATAAATTCATTTTCTCTAAAAATTAATTTAAAATGATAATATATTTTATTTCTTCTAAATATTACATAAGAAGTGAAGAACTGAGTTACAACAACACAATGCTTTAAATATTTTTAATAGAATCATCTATAATTTCTATCAAGAGAACACTTCAGAAGTCTAAACTAAGCCATTTAATAGTGTCAGGCATAAGTTGTTATGAATTGAACTTAATTATGATGCTTTTATTTCCTATCTTATTAAATACTTCTTTTCAGTGAGGGTGGACATTACTATTTCCTCTTCATCCTAAAGTATACAAAATATACTTTTGTAAAATTCCAGAATATATTGTTCCACACAATTTTAAGACTCATTCATTAAAGTAAGCTATAAACTGTAATGGAGCAAAATTTGCTTGATTTGATGTTTATGACTTGATTTTTTTTATTATTTTATTTTACCTTCTGTCCTTTAAGCTCACTTATTTGGCTCACAATGAAATGAAGACAGAAAAATAAATTGATGAATGTACTTTGTGTAATTCTATTTAAACATTTATCCATCTTTAAATATTATCCATGTAGCAACTGTGTGTTTATACAGAACACAGAAAACTCTCACACTTCCAATTCTTAAGCTTATGATTTTGATGTAATTCACTAGTAAAAGTTCTAAATTAATATGCCATCTGTTTCTATGAATCTGAAAGTGCCTCATTTGGAGACTTTTATTACATTAAACATAAAAATTTGGAATTTTGAACTTATAGTTACCTGTAAAACACCTCTAATTTCTAATTTTGGAATACTATTAAGATTCACATGTTCTTAAAACATAAACCTCAGAGGATTCCAAAGAAGAATCTAAGACTGAAATGGAACACAAAATTAAGACCAATTTTAAAAATGCTTAGCTTGAATAAAAACCAAACTCAAATATTGATAAACTAACTGATTTTTTTAACTTTCTGCTTTGGAGTTACTTTCTTTACTGACTCATAGTCCATATAGGAAGACCCAGCAATTAATATGTTTATTAGAAAAAGGTTTGTTTGTTTACTGGCAGAGAGAGAGAGAGATCACAAGTAGGCAGAGAGGCAGGTAGAGAGGAGGAAGCAGGCTCCCTGCTGAGCAGAAAGCCCAATGTGGGGCTCGATCCCAGGACCCTTACATCATGACCTGAGCTGAAGGCAGAGGCTCAACCCACTGAGCCACCCAGGTGCCCCAGAAAAGGGTTTATTTAAATATGCTTATCTACTGCTCTATCTCTATGGTATATATATATATATTTCCCCATTACTAGGTGGATTTATTAATTTTTTTGCAGCCTTTTGGTTCATTTTTTAAAAATTTATTTTTTCTTTTTAATGTTCCAGAATTCATTGTTTATGCACCTTACCCAGTGCTCCATGCAATATGTGCCCTCCATAATACCCACCACCAGGCTCACCCAACCACCACCACCCCCCTTCCTTCCAAAATCCTGTTTGTTTCTCAGAGTCCAGTCTCTCATGGTTCATATCCTCCTCTAATTTCCCCCAATTCCCTTCTCCTCTCCATCTCCCCATGTCCTCCGTGTTATTCCTTATGCTCTATGATATATTTTGGTAATTTATCAGATTACACAATTTACTTTTCTCTTTGTATTGTTTTTACATCACAATAGGATTCAAAAGTCTTTTGCTTTAACACGTTTAAAAAAAATACTCTGAAACAAGATCTAATAGATGGAAATAATCTAAATGCTTCCACCATAGTTTTTGCCTTAAAATATTTGATAGCTATAGCAAATGAAGATAGATCTTTACAGTGTACATTTTCTGACACTGGGGCTTATTTTATGAAGGAAACTTAGCTGAATAATTGGAGCTTTCATGTTAACCAAGTTCAGGGTACTTGCTTTACAGTCTCAAATTTTAAGATTAAACACCAGGTAAATCAAAATTTATACTGAACAAGAAATATGTCTGGTTTTCTTTTCTATAAAGCCATTTATCTAATAGATTTTTGAGTTTATAGTTAATTTCTCAATTTTTAAAGTATATTTACAGAGCTTAGAATTCAAACCCTTCTAAAAAAAGACTTGTGCCAAAATAGCTGCTCCCTGACCCAGTTCAAACGCAATCCCTGTTCAGCTCTTTCACCCATTTTTTCTTTATTTCAATCTACTTCTTAAAACCACTTAACTGAGGTATGACTGACAGGTAAAAAGCTGTCCATATTTAATGTATACAGCTTGATGAGTTTGATAATAAGTGTATTTCCCTGAAGCCATTACCACTTTCACCACCATCAAGGTCATAGACATATCCATCACCTCACAAAGTTTCCTCTTTCCCCCTTTACTAGTAGTAGTAATGTGTGTGTGTGTGTGTGTGTGTGTGTGTGTGTGTGTGTGTGTGTGAGAAAGAGAGAGAAAGAACACAGGATTTGTCTTGGCAGATTTTAAGTATAAAATCAGCAGTGTTAGTTATAGGTGGTATGTGTGGTAGATCTCCAGAACTTATTTATACACAGTGTTCTGGCCATTTGGGGCCAACTAGTGAAGGAGCACAACCACGCAAAATCACCACAGGGAAAGTGAGGCCATGGTTTTTAGGCTACAATGTGGAGATGACTAGGGGAACTGATGAGCTGTTGAGATGCTGATGTGAGGTCAGCCTGCTGGTATTGAATTGGCTTGGGCTGTAAGAGCAAAGCACCATGCTGAAGTCTACTGAAAGCTGAAGTCATCAGTTAAACTCATCAAAGTGGATAATCACATCTACTGAGAAATAAGAAAATTCTGAGCAACTCAGGATATATGAATTGGACCTTAAGAGGTCAAACCAGGACCAGCTAAAAGGGAAAATATGCACGTCTTTTTGAATGAGTGTTTTCATTTTCTTTGGGTAAATACCCCATAGTAGAATTACTGGATCATAATGGTAATTCTATTTTTCATTTTTTGAAGAACATCCATACTATTTTCCACAGTGGCTGTACCAGCTTGCATTCCACCAACAGTGTACAATGATTCTTTTTTCTCCACTTCCTCGCCAACATTTGTTATTTCTTGTATTGTTTATTTTAGCCATTCTGACAGGTTCACCATGATGTTTCATTGTGATTTTGATTTACATTTCCCTGGTGATTAGTAATTTGGGCATCTTTTCACATGTTTGTTGAGTTTTAGGAGTTCTTTATATATTTTGAATATTAGCCCCTCACTTGCAAATATTTTCTCCCACTTGGTAGGTTGCCTTTTCATTTTATTGACTTCCTTTACTATGCAGAAGAAGCTTATTAGGTTTGAAGTAGTCCCATTTGTTTCTTTTGTTGCCTTTGCTTTTGTTGTCAAATTCAAAAAATCCTTGCCAAGACTGATGTCAAAGAGTTTATCACCTATTTTTCTTTTAGTAATTTTATGGTTTCAGGTCTTTATTCTGTCTTTAATCCAGTTTGAATTAAATTTTATACATGATGTATAATAGTTTTTCCAACAGCATTTGTTGAAGAGACTCTCCTTTCCCCATTGTATGTTCTTGACGCCTTTGTTGTAAATTAACTGACCATAAACGTATGGGTTTATTTCTGGGCTCTCTATTATGTTCCATTGATCTATGTGTCTTTTTTTTATGGCAATACCATGCTGTTTAGCTTTGTACTACAGTTTGAAATCAGGAAATGTGATGCCTCCAGCTTTTTTGTTTTCCCCTCAAAACTGCTTTGCTATTCAGTCATACAGTTTCAGAACTGTCCTATTTCTGAGGGAAAAAAATGACATTGGAATTTTGATAGGGATTCCTTTGGGTAGTATGGTCATTTTAACATTAATTCTTCCAGTCCATGAGTACAGAACATCTATTTATGTCTTCTTCAGCTTCTTTCATCAATACTTTATAGTTCTCAGTGTTACAGATCTTTCACCTCCTTGGTTGAATTTATTCCTAGGAATTTTATTCTTTTTGCTGCAACTGTATATGGGATCATTTAAAATTCTCTGATAGTTCATTATTGATATATAAAAACAAAAGATTTTTGTGTGTTTATTTTGATTCCTGAAACTTTTACTGAATTCATTTATTCTAACAGTTTTTGGGTGAAGTCTTCAGGGTTTATAGTGGTAAATAAAGTATCATATTATCTGCAAGTAGTGACGGTTTTACTTATTTCTTTCTGATCTTGATGCCTTTTACTTCTTTTCCTACCAAAATGCTCTGGCTAGGACTTCCAATATTATGTTAAATAAAAGTGGCAAGAGTGAGCATCCTTGTCTTCTTATCTTTCAGCTTTTCAATGCTGAATATGATGTTAGCTGTGGGCTTGTTGTATATGGCCTTCATTATATCGAGGTACATCTCCTCCATATCCACTTTGTTGAGTTTTAATCATTAATTGGTGCTGCATGTTGTCAAATGCTTTTCCTGCATCTATTAAAGATGGTCCTTCATTTTGTTAATGTGGTGTATCACACTGTTTTACAGATATTGAACCATCCCTAAAATAAATGCCACTTGATCATAACATATGATCCTTTTAATGTATTATTGTGATTTGCTAATATTTTGTTGAAGAATTTGCATCAATGTTCATTAGGGATATAGGATTGTAATTTTAGTTTTTTTGTGTGTGTCCTTTTCTGACTTTGGTATTAGGGTGATCCTGGTCTTGTAAAATGAGTTTGGAAGTGTTCCCTCTTATTTTTTTGGAAGACTTGGATAAGGATTGTTCTTAATTCTCCTTTAAATATTTGGTAGAATTCATCGCTAAAGCTGTCTGGTCCTGCATTTTTATTTGTTGGGAGGTTTTTGATTGCCAATTCAATGTCCTGAATAGGAATTATTAGTCTGTTCAGGTTTTCTATTTATGATTCAGTCTTTGTAGGTTGTGTGTTTCTAGGAATTTATCCATTTTTATAGGTTTTCAAATTTACTGGTATATAATTGTTCATAGTAACTTATGGATCCTTTTTATTTCTGTGGCCTTAGTTGTAACATCTCTCTCATTCTAATTTTGTGTCCTTTTTTTCCCCTGGGGGGGGGTCTTGCTAATGATCATTTTTTTTTAATTTATTTTTTATTTTTAAATTTTATTTTTTCAGTGTTCCAAGACTGTTTATGCACCACACCCAGCACTCCATGCAATACGTGCCCTCCTTAATACCCACCACCAGGCTCACCCATCCCCCCGCCCCCCAACCTGTTTCTCAGAGTTCAGTCTCTCATGCTTCATCTCCCTCTCCAATTTACTCTAATACACTTTTCTTTTCCTTCTCCTAATGTCCTCCATGTTATTCTTTATGCTCCACAAGTAAGTGAAACCATATAATTGATATTCTCTGCTTGACTTATTTCACTTAGCATAATCTCCTTCAGTCCTGTCCATGTTGATACAAAAAAGTATCAACATCCTTTCTGATGGAGGCATAATACTCCACTGTAGATATGGACCATATCTTGTTTATCCATTCATCTGTTGAAGGGCATCCTGGCTCTTTCCAGAGTTTGGCAATTGTGGCCATTGCTGCTATGAACATTGGGGTACAGATGGCCCTTCTTTTCACTACATCTGTGTCTTTTGGATAAATACCTCGTAGTGCAATTGATGGGTCATATAGCTCTAGTCCTAATTTTTTGAGGAACCTCCACACTGTTTTCCAAAGTGGCTGCACCAGTTTGCATTCCCTTGTATTGTGAAAGAGGGTTCCCCTTTCCATATTCTCTCCAACATTTGTTGTTTCCTGTCCTGTTAATTTTGGCCATTCTAACTGGTGTAAGGTGATATCTCAATATAGTTTTGGTTTGGATTTTCTTGATGGCTAAAGATGATGAACACTTTTTCATGTATCTGTTAGCCATTTGTATGTCTTCTTTGGAGAAGACATGTTCAGGTGTTCTGCCCAATTTCTGACATGACTGTTTTTTTGGGTGTTGAGTTTGAGAAGTTCTTTATAGATCTTGGATATCAGCCCGTTGTCCGTAGTGTCATTTGCGAATATCTTCTCCCATTCTGTGGGTTGCCTCTTTGTTTTGTTGACTATTTCCTTTGCTGTGCAGAAGCTTTTGATTTTGATGAAGTCCCAAAAGTTCATTTTCACTTTTGTTTCCTTTGCCTTTGGAGACATGTGTTGAAAGAAGTTGCTGTGGCCGATGTCGGAGGTTACTGCCTATGTTCTCCTCTAGGATTTTGATAGATTCCTGCCTCATGTTGAGGTCTTTCATCCATTTGGACTTTACCCTTGTGCATGGTGTAAGAGAATGGTCGAGTTTCATTCTTCTATACATAGCTGTCCAATTTTCCCAGCACCATTTATTGAAGAGACTGTCTTTTTTCCACTGTATATTTTTCCTGCTTTGTCAAAGATTATTTGACCATAGAGTTGAGGGTCCATATCTGGGCTTTGAACTCTGTTTCACTGGTCTATGTGTCTGTTTCTGTGCCAGTACCATGCTGTCTTGGTGACCACAACTTTGTAGTGAAGCTTGAAATCAGGCAAGGGATGCCCCCTGCTTTGTTTTTCTTTGGGGTCTTCTTATTTACCTTTTAAAAAAAAACAGCTCTTAACAGTTCCATTGATACACATGTCTTTCTAGTTTCTATTTCATTTCTTTACATTGTGACCTTTGTTATTTCCTTCCTACTACTAATTTTGGACTTCATTTGTTCTTTTTTTTTTTTTTTTTTTTTGAGATATAAAGTTAGGTTGAGATTTTTTGTTGTTATCTCTTGATGTAGGCATTTACTGCTATGAATTGCCCTTTTATAAACACCTTTGCTGCATCCTCTTTTATTATGTTGTATTTCTATTATCATTTTTCCCAAGGTATTTTTTTATTTCTTTTTATTTGTTCTTTGGCCCATTGGTTGCTCAGTAGCATGTTGTTTAATCCCCACATTATTTCTGAATTTTCCAGTTTTCTTCCTGTGATTGATTCTTGTTTATACCATTGTGGTCAGAAATGATGCTTGGTATCACTTTAGTCTTCTTAAATTTATTAAGCCTTGTTTAGTGGCCTAACTTATGATCTATCCTGGAGAATGTTCCATGTGCACTTGAGAAGAATGTGTATTCTGTTGTTTCTGGATGGAATGTTCAGTATATAACTGTTAAGTCCCTCTAGTTTAACATGTCATTTAGGTGCATTATTTCGTTGTTGATTTCCTCTCTGGATGATCTTTGGAAAAACTATTATTTTCTTTATATCAAGTTAGAATTAGGACTAGTGGATTTTAGGGCACCTAAGGAAATTCAAAATCTTTTAAAAATCATACTAAAATTTGAGATGTAAAGGGAGTTATAAGCAATTTATAAATAGTCCCCTTTTGCTATTGATTAATAAAAAGCTCTCCAGACAAAAGACAAAAAAGAAAAAAGTTCAGTCTCTTTCCTCCTGTCAATATGCCAACAGTATACTAGTTGCTCCAAACTGGCTAAAGTAACCCGAAGCCAGAAGGAAAATGAGCTAGTTGGTAAAGTTCTAGAGTTCAGCCTCACAAGACAGGACAGTGGAGAGAAGAAAAGAGAATGGATCTGAGGTGCAAATAGACTGATATCCAGCACAGTCCATACCTTTTGATCTTCAGCCTCTATTTCTGTCCTTTATTTAGGTAACAATTTCCACTCTCAACACAGAAAACAAAATTCTATAAGGTGCCATTTCATAAGATGATGTCAACTCATGAACACATGGGATAATCTTATGAACACATGGAATAATCTCTAAAATTCTATGTATGTTAGATGATAAAATATGTCTCAATAAATTTAAAAGGACTGAAACAATACAAAATAGATTCTCCAAACTTAACAAAATTAAAACAAAAATAAAAGGATAGAGAAATTCCCAACTATTTTGAAATTAAATATACTTCTAAATAATCCATGGCTCAAAAAAGCAATCAAAAGGAAATTTAAAAATTTTAAACTGAATGAAAATAGAAACAAAACAAAAATTTATGGAATGAGGGACGCCTGGGTGGCTCAGTTGGTTAAGCTGCTGCCTTCGGCTCAGGTCATGATCCCAGCGTCCTGGGATTGAGTCCCACATCGGGCTCCTTGCTCAGCGGGAGCCTGCTTCTCCATTTGCCTCTGCCTGCCACTCTGCCTGTGTTCACTCTGACAAATAAATAAAATCTTTAAAAAAAAAAAATTATGGAATGCAGGTAAAGCAGTGCTAACTGGTAAATTTATAGCTTTAAATGCCTATATTTAGAAAAAAGCTCTTAATAATCTAGGTTTAAACATCTGGAAAAAGAACAGTAAAAGCTAAAGCAAGCAGAAAAAAGGAAGTAATGAAGATCAGGGTTAAAACCAATGGGAAAAAAAATAAGGGGAAAAAAATCAATGAACCTCAAAATTTATTCTTTGAATAGACAGACAAAAGTAATATGATCAAGGAGAAAAGAGAAAACACAGACTCAAAATTAAGAATGAAAGTGGAGACCTCACCAATCTTACAGAGATTAAAAGGATTAGAAATACTGTGAAAAACTTTTTGCCAACAAACTATTCAGATAAAGTCCTAGACATATATTATTGTAACTGACTCAAGAAGATATTTTTTAAAAATCTCAGTACGCCTACAGCCTACAGAGAAATAGAAACTGAATTAATAAAGATTTTTTTCATCCAAAAAAAAGCTCAGATGGCTTCAGTTGTTAATGCTGGCAAACATTTAAATAAGAAATAATACCAATTATTTATAAACAGTTCCAGAAAAGAGGAGGAATACTTCTGAACTCATTCTATGAGGCCATTATTACACTGATTCTAAAGCCAGAAAAAAACAGAAGAGAAAACCACAGACCATTATCTCTCATGAGTTACAGAAGTAAAAGTTCTCAATTAAGTATTAGCAAATCAAATCCAGTACCTCTTTTGAGGTGCTATTAATGATCCATTTCTTGATTTACTGGTAAGTCACTTAGCTGAATATTTTTGTCTTTTGCACTTAACTGTGTTATGGTTCAAGATTTTAAATAAAACACATAAAGGAATGCTTAGTCTGTGCCTTCAAAGTACAAGTAATTTAGTGAAAGATAAAGACTAATAGGAAAACAGAACTAATGGAAGAATATGACAAGTACCCTGTAAAGGCATAAAGTGCTGAAAGGAAATGGGAACACAGTCAATCCATGTATACTGTTTTTTTTCTTTTGAGAAGCTACAGGGAGAAAAAAACAGGAAAAAGTTTATGAAGGAAGAAGAATTTGGGTTGCCTTAATCATGGATGAAGAGAATTTCAGTAGGACAAGAGAAAGAAAAATTTAGGCAGACATCTGTATGAACAAAGCAAAATCTATTTGGGATAAATAGCAGGTCAGGTTTGGCTCTGCCACCACATGTAGAGATGGGTTGGGGAGGGAATCACTTGAAGGCCAAACTGAGGAAATGTGAACTTAACTCAAAGTGTAGAGGGAGTAACTTAAGTTTTAAGCTTTCAAAGCACAGACAAGACATATTCCTTGGGGCTAATAACAGTTTAATGAACTGCACCAGGCAGATGGAAAAAGGGTTAGCAGCTAAGGGACTAAAGAAGTGGTTCTTAACCATGTTCTCAAACTTTCAGGAGTCAGATCCAAACCATTTTCATAACTTGTCTTATCTCAGCCTCTCAAGTTTCCAGATACTGTATGACAAATGACACTGCAACAGACTGAATGTAGAAGCAGCTAGGAGAATCCAGGAGTCCTCTATTAACCCAGACAGCCAAGACCTAAACCTGAAATACTGAGTCATATGTTTTTATATTTATATTTATTTTGTATTTATTTTTATATTTATTTTGTATTTGTATTTTTATATATAAAAATATAAAATGATCCCAATCTTAATTTTGCTTTGTAAAATAGTTACATTTTTATTAAAAATGTTATTTAACATATGGTTATGATTTTTAAAGGAATTGAATTTTTACATTTCTAATTTTGAATACATTAAATACAAATAGATGTAACACATATAAACAAAAGCTCTCTAGAGTTTTCAGTAATATTTTATCAGTATAAACCTTTTGTACTGAGACCAAAAGGTCTAAGAATTTTTGGAAAGAAAAAAAGAACATAAAACACAGTAGTAGTAATGGAAATGAGTGAAATGAATAATGAAATGGAAAAAATGATAGGAGTTGAACAACCAATAAATGTCGGGGGGGGGGGGGGAAAATGGGGAAAGAGATAAAGTAGAATCCAAAAGTTCAGCCCAAATGACTTGTAAGAATGACAAAATAAGAGATAAGGAAATAAAGATCAGGAAGTTTGGGGTATCAAGAATTCAGTTTTGACACAGATGAAATGGCAGCCAAGCAGAGAGACAAGTAAAGACAGCCAAGTAGAGCGACATTAAAAAAATAAAATCCATA
The DNA here is from genome assembly GCF_002288905.1 of Enhydra lutris kenyoni. Taxonomy (NCBI): domain Eukaryota; kingdom Metazoa; phylum Chordata; class Mammalia; order Carnivora; family Mustelidae; genus Enhydra; species Enhydra lutris. The sequence continues at coordinate 48,566,359 of NW_019154101.1, forward strand.
AAGACTAAGATACAGTTTGATGGTTATGTGTGTAGGAAAGACCAGGTTTTTCTGGTATCTGAACATAACTGAGCATCACTTCAAGCAAAAAAGATACACATAAGCAGTACCTGGATCACTTGTTCTCAATTCTTTGGTAGAAGGTTGTTTTAGTTTCATCTGAAAAGCTCTCTTAAACAGACAATTCTGAAAGCTTCTGGTTACATTTATCTTTTCTAAGTGCTTTTTAGATTTGTTCTCAGTCTTGGTTAAATTGCTAATTTCTAGGAGGCACAGTTCTAGGGGAATCAGACTGAAAAGATAGGCTTCATTCTTAGTCACTTTCTCTGGAGTTCGCTTTTTTTTTTTTTTTAAATAAAATGAAGACAATATGCAAGGTTAATGTATTAGACTTCTTCAGATCTAAAATTTTATGAAATAGCTATTAACACCCTTACCATGCGCAAACACATACACCCAATCTCCAAGAACTATAGAACAAACCTAGATATTGACTAGCAGTATTTCTCAACTGTCTCTGTCATTCCTATATAATATAAAGTAGGAATCTCTTAACTTTGTTTTAAAGTTACCTCTTTTGAACTTTAAGAGAGGTCCGAAATCCTAGTATTTTGTCAAAAAATTTACTTGACTGGCAGACTTGGCAATTTTGCAAGTTTTCAAAATATTCTTATTTTACCACTCTATCTCCATTAACCATCACCTTTCCAGGCTGAAGAGTTCTACGATTGTTTTGGTCAATCTTAAAAACCTCTTCACTCTCTGATCCTTTAAATTGACAATATCCATATTTTCTTCAATTCTGTTAAGTCTTGAAATCAAGGAGATTAAAGATGAATTAAATACTACAGGCAGAATAATATTGTTGTTGGGGGGGAGGGGGACCATCCCTTTCCTGGGCTTTTTGGTGGTAAAGTAGTAGGTTACTATCTTCATGGAACTGTTTATGGAAGTTACAGTGTATAGCATGCTTATCTTTCATTTCACTAGCAAAAGAATTCCTTTTTCCCCCCAATGAAATTTTATGTAACACCTCACTATATAAAATGGGCCAGAAAGTGCAACATTCCGGTGGAGCTTTGTAAATGCCTAAAGACCCACAGACTCAGTTAGCCCTGTCCCTCCTTCAAATCTCATCCAACAAAGGCTTTTTAGGGTGCTTTCCAGGCAACATGGAGTGCACTGTGAAAACCACCACTTTATAGCATCTTTAAATGTTAACGACCCCAATATGCATTAAGAATCAAAGCCTCATATGAAATAAAGCAATTACTTCAGAAGGCCTCTTTCCTGCAACTTCAATAAAACATTACAAAATCCATTTCTTTTCAATTTAGTTAAACATAATATAAAACTTATCATAGATGCATCTTAGGAAAACTGCCTTTTTCAAGCACTGAAGGAATGAACACACAGCATCAATGCAAACAACACCGGCTAGTAATTCCTCCTATGGTAGATGTCAATATAGTACCAAAGACATGTTAACACTAAAATGGATCAAGATTATTTTTTATTGCACATATGCTTACAAATTTGCTGTTTTAGATAGAGCTAAACCTCAAGTATTAAGTTAGTTTCAGACATATTTCCATCACCTGAATTACAGCAGTGAATTGCCTATATGTTCCCCTAGGATTGTTTCAGAAATGAGAACATTAACCTTCTCAATTTGTCTAGTTTACTGGAGCACAGATTTAACATTTGTTTTTAACAAATTTAACCACTCAAAACCAAACATCATACTGTAAAGAAAACAATGCATATGTCTATTCATATAACTCAGGCTCAGAGAACTTCTGATTACATAATATTGTAAAGAGTCTTCAAAACTATTAATTCTTGTATGTATAATTAACCATCTATTTTGGAAAACTTTAATATTTCGAGAAATTGATTTATAATCAGGTTTTTATACGGTCTCCCCTCCCCACCAAACAACAACACACAATGACTCCAAATTTAATAAAGGAACCATTATCTTGGACTAAGCTTCAGAATAGTATTCACATTCTCTTTTCACTGTATTTCATAATTTAATGCAAAATGTGCTGTACAAATTGAAATAATGCAGCATTTGAGCAGTCCACACTTAAAACAGACCTGGAACATTGACGGCCTGATCAAAAGACAAGAATGAAAACAAACTACAACTGCAAACACAAAATTTGGCTATTAATGGATCAGAAGTAATGGCTGATACTCCTATTTTAAGCTCATGAATATATTAAAAAAAAAAGAGTGACAACAGATATTTGGCAATATCTTCTAAATTATTTATCCCAAATTCTCAAATGGAAAGTTATTTTTCATTCCTCACTCTTAAATTTTATACTTCAATCACTCATGTTTTCCTTTTCAGACTATTCAGAAGAAATAATTCTACTTAAACTTTTAACCTAGTGAAGTTTTTCCCCTCACATTTTTACATAAAAAAGTTATTAAATCACAATTCTGTGGCATTTGTTTTTATCATACAAACATTACATACCTAAGCTGCACTAAAGAAATTAGATCCTTTCTCATTCTATCTAGAATGATGTTACCAAATTTGTAAGAACTCTTTTTCCATAGCTCTTCTTTATAACAATCATGACTGATGAAAAATGCATTTCATCTCCAGAGCAAATTAGCATCCATGCTTATTCCACATAGGTACTGCTAGTGGTCCCTGTGGTGTCCTTTCAACAATGACAAACTCATCAGGGTTGCCAAATGCCTCATAAAAAACCAATAAATCTTGTATCGCACGCTCTTCAATCTGAAAAAAGGGTGAAAAAAAAAACTTGCTTTAATCTTTCAGCAGGATTATATTAGCTTTTAAATTTCCTTTTGTGGAAGTACCACTTTCTATGAATACAATGCAGCAGAACTAAATTAGGTATCCTGCTATTCCCTTTGCAAGTAGAAGGCTTAAAGCCTAAAGAAGAATAATCAGATACCCACCCGCCCTTGAATTTTAATCTCAAGCAGAAAGGAAAAAAAACCCTGAAAATAGTTGTTGGAATCCATTCATTCCAATAATTTCAGTGAGATACTTTCTGCTTCCAAGTCTCCTAACTCTTTAGGACAACTATGGGTCTTATCTGTTTCCAACCCTGGCTCCCTGGTCTTTCAACTAAATCTGTGGAATTTTAATATCCCTCTAATAATTTCTCTTTTCCATAAGTTAGCCAAAGTTGGTATCTGTGGCTTACAACCTAAGAACACTTACTGATCCATAAGTACTAGATAATGCCAAGTTCATTACTGATCACTTCCATATATATATATATATATATATATATATGAAATATATTTATAAAATAAAATATATATACTATATATATAGTATATATAATTTTATTAATTTATTATTATTATTATTATTTTTTAGAGAGCATGCATGAGTGTGGCAGGAGGGGGAGAGGGAGAGAGAGAATCTTAAGCAAGCTCCACTACCCAGTGTGGAGCCAGAAAAGGGGTTTGATTTCATGACCCTGAGATTATGACTTGAGCCGAAACCAAGAGTCACATGCTTAATAGACTGAGCCACCCAGGTGCCCTATTGATCACTTTAAAAAAAAACTAAAACAGTCCAAAGCATCACTAGTGCTAAAAAAAAAAAAAAAAAAAAAAAAAAGTTACCCCGTGACAATTTCTTTGTTCTAAATTAATTATCCTGAATTCCTTCAATTAATACTATTGAGTCCCTTAGTTTTATATTACATTTTAACATGATAAATATATGTACCTTTGTGATGAAAACAAACAATTTTCTCAAGATGAAATGTAATGTAGTCCTTCTCTAAATTAAATCCATAAAGGCACACTACCTACCTGAATCAAAGCCAAGGGTTTTTCTCGACTTCTGATAAGAGCTGCTTCCTGCTGTAGTTCTTCTTCTACAATAGATGCAAAAGTGACTGGGGCTACCATGGAAGGAGCAGTCAATGAAGAAGACAGCCAGGGACTAAAAGAATAGTAACAATAAGTTCTCATTCATCATCGCAAATTTTTGCATATAAATTCTCCTCTGAAATATTAAACAGTGTTACATTTTTTTCTCAGTGACCTACTATGAAGGGACTTGGAAGCTTTTGCATTCTCTTTACAGAATGGTGAGGTGAGAAAGAGAAGCAAGGAGAATTAATATTTTATTTGGATCAGTGCTGTAGAGAAAACTTTAGGAAACACCAAAAGGCTGTATGGAACAGAAATGATATAACCAAACAGAAAGGTAACTCAAACTATGGAGTAGACAGTAGTCAGAAAACTCATTCTATTCAGTATACTACTCCCAATTTTTAGTATTATCTTTCACTACTAAACAATAGCTTAGCTTTGGAGGCTCCAAAGCTAATCAATTAGCCTTACTTGTGACTGTCTAGAAGTGGTAAATCTGAAATATGGTTGCCTTCTGGTCCTGGGGTACCATGAGTGGAGCATCTGCAAAACAAATGCCAAAACTGGAGGTTAAAACTTCTACTAATATTAGTAAAATTGTTTACTAATAGAAATACAGAGGAAGAATTACAAGTCCTGACTCAGGATTCAAGCTAATGAGTGGAAGTCAGACTTACCTTTAAAATTATAAGTAAAAAAAAAAATCTACAGGGGTGCCTGGGTGGCTCAGTCAATTAACCGTTTGCCTTCAGCTCGGGTCATGACCTAAGTGTTCTGGGATCAAGCCCAGCATCCAGGCTCCCTCTCTCAAATAAATAAAAACCGTTAAAAAAGAATCTACAGGTAGTTATAAAATCCTGTGTATAAAATACCAGAGAGGAAGATGTTGCAAGAAATGGTCTATTTTTTCTAATAATATTCATACAACCATTTACTATTATCAAACACACATTAGGAAATATGGAAGACTTTGTTAATAAAGTTTTACATTAATAATAGTTTATGAATAAAAATGAAAAAATTAGCACTAAGGTTCAAAATACATAGACACCAGATAATTAGCCAAACTGTATGAACAACTAATAGAGTAAATACTTTAATAAGCCAGGCATTATAGGATGGAAACATATATGATTTCTATGTTCTACGAACTCACAAAATGAGTAAACAATATATAAAATGATATATAGCAGAAAATAATTTAGACTCTATCTAACAAGGATTATGAAAATAAAAAAAAGATTTGGTATTTGAGAGGGCCTCATGGAAAAGACAATAAAAGAGGTATAGGATGAGGCGGTAGAAGTTTTCCTGTAAGGGAAAAAAAATTAACAAAGGTACTACAGAGACTGGCCTAATTATGGAATTTTATAGCTAGAAAGGTACCTAGAGTTTATCAGGATTAATCAAATGCCCTCTTTCAGGAATGAGCAAATTTAGGCCTAAGCAGGTTTAATACAAAGTCAGAGAATGAACAAACAGGGTCTAAAATATTGACTTCCTGATTTATTTATGGATCATTTGTACAGTTGTTAGGTATGTGTAGCACTATGGTGCTGAAAATCAGGCTGATAAAAACTCAGTCCCTTCAGGAGGGAAAACTGAAGGGGGAGAAATCAGAGAGAGAGATGAACCATGAGAGACTATTATGGACTCCAGGAAACAAACTGAGGGTCTGAGAGAGGAGGGGGGTGGGAGGGATGGGGTAACCAGATGATGGGTATTGAGGAGGGCATATGCTGGGTACTGAGGTGGGCACATGTTGTGATGAGCACTGGGTGTTATATGCAAGCAATGAATCATTGAACACTATGTCAAAAACTAATACTATCTAGTGGCTAACTGAAGATACAAACAAAAACAAAAACAAAAACCTCAATCCCTTTCCCTCTAAAAACTCTGAGAGGAAAGATTTAAAAATCTATTTGTAGGGGTGCCTGGGTGGCTCAGTGGGTTAAAGCCTCTGCCTTTGGCTCAGGTCATGATCTCAGGGTCCTGGGATCAAGTCCAGCATTGGGCTCTCTGCTGGGTGGGAGCCTGCTTCCCTCTCTCTCTCTCTGCCTGCCTCTCTGCCTACTTACAATCTGTCAAATAAATAAAATCTTTTTAAAAATCTATACACAATGATAAAACAATATGAGATAAAACAACCGATACTTGTACCAATTTGCACAAAGTAGTATGGATTCATAGGAGAAACTGACATGAGCTGAGGACAGTGGCACTGAAGTAGGGTTTTTGGCTATAAAATATATGGAATGGTAAAAGACTTTGGTAACTTAAGTAAAGATATTAATAGCATGACAGGATTAGAGTTTGGAAGAGATTAAAAGAGAACTAAAGTTAAAATGAACCATGAGTGCCAGAGTACAAAATGCACTGAAAGCTAAAACATTTAGACCTGATGTATGGGCAAATAAATTCACTGAGAGTATTTTCAAATATTTTATCTCACTTAATCTTTGCAATACTCTATAAAGAAAACATGTATTATTTCTATTACAGTGATTAGGGAATTCAAACTCAAAGAATATTATATATAATTGTCTGATTCACAGGTTGGGAAGTAACAGAAGCAGAACATGAAGCAGATCTTTTTCACTCAGAGTACAGTATGTTTTCCATTATCATAAACCTGCCTTTATTTCTATAATTTCCCTTAGTTTAGAATCCATTCCACTACAAATGTCTTCTTATTCTTTAAGGACTGGCTCAAATACCACCTTCTCTCTACTCCTACAGAACTTTCAACTACTATTACAGAGCTTCCCACACTGTGTTGCTTTTGTTTTCACATCTGTCTTAACTGCTAGACTAGTCTCTCAAGGTACAGAACTGTGCCTCACTAGTGTGTCGAACAGAATACCTGGAACACAGTTGTTTGTAAAAACAGAATTAAAGAATAAATAACAGATTAAGAAAGCCAGAGAACTTTAAGTATGAAATGAAAACAGGTTTTTTTTTTTTTAAAGTTCCTAATTCCTTTGAATTATGGATAACTCTTTTCTTCTAGATGGTAGGTACTGAGTGAACTGAAAATAGGTATAGTTATAGGTTCTTAGTTTTAAGCTCTAGGACTTGAAATCTATAGGATGCTTGACCTATGATAATCAAAATAAGAGAAATCTCCAAGATGAAGTTAAAAAACGTCTAACCAGGAGAAAAATGAAGCTAAGAAAATGAATTAGAAAGCTACTGGAATAAATGTTACAAGATGATGAGTATCTAGACTAGAATAGCTACAGAATGAATGAAAAAAATTCTACATTCTGATGGAATAGAGTGCTACTTTAGTGACTAAATGCAAATTCCATGGTTAAGTTCCTTGAAAAGACCTTGAAGGAAGGAAAGAAGGAGAGAGAGACAGAAAGAAGGAAAGAAAGGAAAAAAGAAAGAAAAGAAAGGTCCTAAAGTCAGTCCAAGATTAGAGATTAGAGGTCTTCTGGGGCACTAAAGCATAACATGGAATAAACACAGATAATGACTTGAGTGCTATTCAAAAATCCCTCCAGTGTCTATGATTGGCTAAAAGTGTTTGACACTTTCAATGAAATGGAAAAATATTGTAGAATCCATTATTATTTAATTAAGAAGAGCAGTTACAAGCTGTCTGTGAAAAATGGTATGGTACTGGCTAAAACAAATTGAATATCAGGACTAAAATATCTTATTTAGGTCTTGTTAAATCAAACTTAAGCAATCAGAGCTTAAGTATAACAACTGACCTGTATAACATTTTATAATTTATAAAGTACTTCCATATGCATTAACAGATATTAAGCCTTATAATAAACCTGTATGATATTATTCTTATTTCAGATGTGATTAATCTTATTCAGAAAGGTTCACAGAGGGCTACTGTGTTAGACTGAAACTCAAATCTGTTTTCTAACATTGTAATCCCAGAATTCTTTCCATTACTGATTTTTTCAGTGGCTAATCTCATTAGCTATAAATTTACCCAAACAACTGAAAGTTCATGAAAATTTCATCTTAGAATGAAGCAAAACTATTAGAGCTTTGATTAAACAAATATCAAAAACATGATAAGCTTTCAGATAATAAATACAGCATTGTTAAGCTGTAGGTATTTGCAACACAGAAACAGACATCTCAATAGACAATCTGTATAAAATTTAGCCTTCTGAAAATAAAAGCAACATTAAAAGGCTGGCTAAAATAAAATCTACTTTCAGGGATTTTTGTTCAAACTGAACAACACTAATCTTACCAAATTTAGACTTTGAGAATAACTAAATTACTTCTTACTCATACCACTGACTTATAATTTTTTAAAGGAATTCTGTATTAGCTTAATTACAAAGATTTTTGTTTAGAGCTGACAGAATAACTTTTGCCTCGCAAGTAGCTTTCCTTACCAATAAGAAACACAAGATCATTTTCTGCCCAGAATTACATAAAGGGATGCTTAAGTGGAAGGAAAATGAAAGAAAACACATGAAAATGAAAAAGAACATATAAGTAACAATAAACACATAAATTCCACAAATCCCTCTTTTCTGCATTTTAACATCCCCAAATAACATTGCCATTCCTGGATTTCCCTAGCCTTGGCGGGGGTGGGGGGAGGGGGTGGGGGGGTGAAGGGAATCGTATTTTCTACATTTAAAACAAGAATACATGATTTGAGGAATTTCCTAAGATGAACTCCATTATACTTGCCACACAAATTCCCTAAAGGAACATACCATTTGTCTTTCAGCTATAATTCTCACTATTACCTCTATTTACACCATCTCTATTACACTTCTGCTCTCTTAAAAATCCCCTTCTGTGTTCAAAAGCTTGTGGCAATAGATCAATATTTTTTTACATTATTCATTATGGCCATACATATAATGATCAAATATTTGGCACTGAATAAGAAAAGTGTTTATGAACTATTACTCAAGCCCTTCTTCAGTTGGGTTTTTCTTGATAATTCTAACCCATAGTCATTTTTTCCCCTCTCACCACTCACTTGGCACTTAAACCATATACTGCTTGTGACTTAATACTGTTATATTGTATTCCAATTTCATTCTTGACCTTTCATTTACCTTTCATGTGTGCACATTTAGACTTACCAACTAGATATTTCAAACATTTAATAGACTAGGCCTATATTTAACACTTGCTATGTATACACCTAATAGAGGCACACAGAATGTTGTTCATATATAATTTGGTGAATTAATATTTACTTTGTTTCATTATTTCTTTTTTAAAAAGCTCACTTATGATTTCACATTTTCTATAATGAAATTAAAAAATGAAAGTCAAGCAATTTCCCTTCTCAGTGATCATATGATATTATATAGTGATCAGTGATAATATACAGCTATTTAAAACATTAACTTCCACTTACCAAACAGACAAGCTATGGATGGCATGACACCATTATACACTCCTATATAATACTCTTGTATTATAGTATATACTGTTATAATACTCCTGTAGAATACTGTATACTATTATACACTCCTTTACAATTTCCAAACCCATATAATAGCAGAATCCACTTTTCACAATTAAGAGCCTTGATGTTATAGCACACTCTAGTGATCAACTATGAAACCACAGATATTCAATATTTTAAGACAGACTTATCCAAAGAAAATAAGAAATTTCAATCTATAGTGTTAATCTTTAAAATGTAAAAATATTAAAATGAACTTAATGCTCATAACTTACAATTTACACACCAAAGGCATACAGTATAACTTACTCGTTAGAAACAAATGTTACCTGAAACAGCTACAATTTTACCTCAACTTATTCATCTTGTTCTCATTGAGCTCTATTACATGCTAGAAAATATTCTAAGCATTGGTAATTCAGTGAGGAGCAGAGATCAATCTCTCATTGAGATGACTCTCCTATGCTTTCATTGACCATATAGTTAGATATACAGACATTAAAATACTTATAGTTGAAAACATTAAACAAAGAATCACACTAATAACTGTGAAAAGTGTGATGAGTGAGAAGTGCTATGGGAACATATCATAAAATACTGACCCAGTAAGGGAAGTCTGACTTCTCCAAAGAATATAACTGAATAGAGACTGAAAGAATCAGAGTCAACTAGTTAAAGGGTAGTGGCAAGAAGTAAATGGTATTTGAGAAACTGAGAGAAGAACAAGATAGAGAAAATCCAGAGATGTTAAAAGAGAAAGATAAGAGGTTGGAAGAAAATAGACTATGAAGGCCTTAAAGCCCAGATAAGAATTCTAGCTTTTACCCTAAGAGCAGTAAGATCTGCCATTTCAAAAAAGAATAAAACTGCTTCAATATACTGGAGGAGAGGAAGATAGGTTATGGCAAGACCAGTTAGGAGGCTACTCAAAGTGGCCCAGGTGAAAGATCATAGTAATCTGAATGAAAGTAAAAACAGTGGAGATACAATTTAATGTATGATTTAAGGAATATTTAAGAGTTAAAACTGGAGTGTCCTGATGATAGACTGAATATTGGAAGGAAGGAAGACGGAATAGTAAAGACCTGACATTTAACAAGGAAGAAAATTCAGGAAGAATGGATTTTTTTTAAAGAGAACTTTTATCTTTATTTTAAACTAAGCATTATGATACACTTTTTTGTTTCCAACTAACCATAAAATATTCCATTCCTCTCATGAAGAACTGGACTTCATACATGCATTTTTAAATTGAAGTAGAATTAACATAATGTCATATTTGTTTTAGGTGTACAAGAGTGATTAACAATTCTATATATTATGCTATGCTTAACCACAAGTGTAGTCACCATCTATTGCCATACAACATTATTACTTTTTATTGACTATATTCCCTATGGTGTACTTTTCATCCCCATGACTTATTTATAATGGGAAGTTTGTATCTCTTAATCCCCTTCATCTATTTTGCCCATGCTCCCAACCCCCTCCCTTCTGGCACCAACAAACCCATTTATAGACATGAATGTTTTGCTTATTTCTTTTGTTTTGTTAGACTCCACTTAGAAGTGAAATTATATGGTATTTGTCTTTCTCTGTCTGACTTATTTCACTTAGCATAGTACCCTCTAGATCCATCCACGCTCTCACAAATGACAAGATCTAATTCTTCTTTATGACTAAGTAATAGTCCATCACACACACACACACACACACACACACACAATCTTCTCTATCCATTTATCAATTGATGGACACTTGGGTTGCTTCCATATCTTGGCTATTGTAAAAAAAAAATGCAATAAATACAGGGGTACATGTAACTTTTTGAATTCATGTTTTTGTTTTCTTTGGGTAAATCAGGAAGAATTTTGGAAGAAAAATCAGGAAGAATGGGCTGCTTTGTAATTTTGATTTTATGAAAGGGGTTTGAGGAAAACACCGTTTGGTTTTAGACAAAGTTAAAATATTTCTGAACATCCAAGTAGGATGGAGTTATGAAGAAGAAAGCTGAATAAGTCTGAAGCTCAGATGACAGTTGTGAGCAGGCAATATGATTTTTGAGTCTTTAGTGTATAGCTGATAACTGAAAATAGAAGCTCATGAAATGGTGGAGAAAGAATGAGAATGAAATGAGAATATGACCTGTAATTGAACTTTAAATAGAATGAGTCATATAAAAAGTTCATGTTTTTGGCAATATGGAGGTCACTGCTGAACTTAATCTGAACCGCTTCAGTTTAGTAATGGGAGACTGGAAGCCAGACTGAATTAAGAAGTGACTGGGAGCTGACAGCTCTTTTGAGAAATCTGTCTGTGAAGGGATTAGGGGATTGGTAATGATAGGACAACTGTTAGAAGAAAGTGTGGGGGATGACTGAGGGATTCATTACCTCATCCAGCCCACATGAGAGAGATCTAATAAGCGTGTATATAACCAGATGGGAGGTATCTACCTAAAAGGACAAAGCTGAATATCCACAAGAAAAGAGAGGGATAGTTAACAGCTTAAGGCTTTTAAAGTGGAAAGGAGTGAAGATACCAGCACAGGTATAAATATTAACCATACATAGGAAAAATAACTCTTTGAGTGCAAAATAAGAAAGGAAAAAAATGAATAAAAATAGAGGCAGACTTAATGTGTTTCACAGTAAGAAAATAGGGAAGTTACACGTCTTCTATTTAAATGCCTGGTCTACACCACTCATCACACAACTTACAAAAACCAGTAGTAATCTTATGTTTCTCTAATATCAATAAAAAGACTATACTGTATTCAATTTTTAAAAATATTGTGATAGATGCACGATCATTACAGTGTGTGACAACCAATTTTTTTTTAAATTTCTAAAAAATTTTGGAATCAAAATATGTAATGAGATATACAGATAATGACTTTTTAAAACATTTGTTTAGAATTATGTACCTAATAGATACATTTATGAAATAAATATATAAACATAAATCCAAGTGTATGGGTACAGTGGCACTCAAATGTAGTTGAAAATAAACATTTTTACTCTGAGAATTTAATAACACTTAAAAGCCTACCTATCATTTAGGAATGGAATAAAATGCCCCTCACTCAACATCTTTTAAGAATACAACTTACAAAATACTGAATAGCTCTACATTGTTTAGTTCAGTCATTTTCAGTGTATCATAAAATGTTCACCAAACTTTGTTAGTATTTTTCTGAAATACATTTTGATACTAATAAAAAAATATGCACTCAAATATTTTTTTTTCCAAATACTTTTAATACATTAAAGATCACTGACATGTTAACTTCTGTTGCCAGGTTAATTCATTTCTATACCAATTCAAGAAGAAAATTTCTTCCGCCATCTCTGCTTAAATGAAGTATGCTCTTAGAGAATCTTACACCATTTATAAATTTCAGTCAGAATTTTCTTAATATCAGACAAATGCTGAAATAAAAGTTGAGGTTGATACAATTTTTCATTATATTTTATACACTTAATTACAAGTGTGAGGTTTCTCTTTTGGACTGTGTTCTCTACAGGCAGGGGCTAAATTAATTTTATCACTGTAACTCTAAATACTTGTTAATTTTAAAACTACAAATGTCTTAAATCACAACCAATTCTGTATTTATGACCCTAACAAACCAGCCTTAATATTCTCACTTTTTCATAAGTAAACATATAAAAAGTTTATTTTATATGTTAGAATTACATTTAAGATTTTTGTAGTGTTCCACTAATAAAAGTTTTCAAAAACATAGGGAGATAGACAAAATGATTTCTTCAGATTCTTTCTGATCTCTGATTTTCCATATCATTTAAGTAAATGGCTCAAGATCTTTGGTCCCAAATGTACATTATAATAAGGCATGCGGTCACAATATCAACAATGAAAATGTTTAAAGAGTTCATCTAAACCAGTAATTTCCAATGTTGTTAGAAGACTTTGATAGTTCCTCCGGAGTTGCTTACAAGGCAGATATGATAAGGTTGAACTATAGTATTGTTCCCAGACCCCTCTTCTTAATTCAATAAGAGAAATTTATATTAACCTATTTGATAATACTGGAATTAGACATAAGATTTCACATTAAAAATGGCTTAGAGGAAAAAGGCCTAACAAATAGTGTTTAAAAAGCTTTATCATTATGTAAAATATTAATCTGGTCACAGTATGACGTTCTTAATTACATTTTTGTTTTGTCTAAAATACTTTAAGGAATAATATCTTTGGGAGACGTTATATTAGCAGAAAGAAGAAAAAAAAATTCCATTTAGTCAACCAACTTGAAACACGGTTTTTTCTTCCAACACTGGACTATCTAATGCTCCAAGAATGTTCTTTTTTGAACAATGATTAAGAGAATTTACATACCATGGCAGAAAAGCTATTTTTATTAGAAAATTGCTTTTTAAATTATGATTAGATTTTCATGTTCCATGTAGTCATTTAAAATATGAAACATCTTTTAGGGGCGCCTGGGTGGCTCAGTGGGTTAAGCCTCTGCCTTCAGCTAAGGTCATGATCTCAGGATACTGGGATCAAGACCCACATTGGACTCTCCGCTCAGCAGGGAGCCTGCTTCCCCCTCTCTCTCTGCCTGCCTCTCTGCCTACTTGTAATCTCTCTCTGCCAAGTAAATAAATAAAATCTTTTTTAAAAGAATAGGGGGGCCTGGGTGGCTCAGTGGGTTAAAGCCTCTGCTTTCGGCTTGGGTCATGATCCCAGAGTCCTGGGATCGAACCCCACATCAGGCTCTCTGCTCTGCGGAGAGCCTGCTTCCTCCTCTCTCTCCCTGCCTGCCTCTCTGCCTACTTGTGATCTCCATCTGTCAAATAAATAAATAAAACCTTTAAAAATTTTAAAATAAATAAATAAATAAAAGAATGAATAAATAAATTAAATATGAAGCATCTTTTTTTTTAAAGATTTTATTTATTTATTTGACAGACAGAAATCACAAGTAGGCAGGGAGGCAGGCAGAGAGAGAGGGGGAAGCAGGCTCCCTGCTGAGCAGAGAGCCCAATGCGGGGCTCGATCCCAGGACCCTGAGATCATGACCTGAGCTGAAGGCAGAGGCTTTAACCCACTGAGCCACCCAGGCGCCCTATGAAACATCTTTTAAGATACACTGAACTGGGGCGCGTGGGTGGCTCAGTTGTTAAGCGTCTGCCTTCACCTCGGGTCATGATCCCAGGAAGCTGGGATCGAGCCCCGCATCGGGCTCTCTGCTCAGCAGGAAGCCTGCTTCTCCCTCTCCCACTCCCCCTGCTTCTATTCCCTCTCTCGCTGTGTCTCTGTCAAATAAATAAAATTTAAAAAAAAAACACACTGGGGGCGCCTGAGTGGCTCAGTGGGTTAAAGCCTCTGCCTTCAGCTCGGGTCGTGATCCCAGGGTCCTGGGATTGAGCCCCACATAGGGCTCTCTGCTCGGTGGCAGGCCTGCCTCCTTCTCTCTCTCTCTCTCTCTCTCTCTCTGTCTGCTTGTGATCTTTGTCTGTCAAAAAACAACAACAACAACAACAAAAACCACACTGAACTTTAAAAACTAGTATCAAAAATAACTAGAGAAAGAACTGGAAACACCCAAACGTCCATCAACTGATGCAGATATATATAGGTTGCTTTATGACAATGAAATACTACCCAGTAGTAAAATGGAATGAACTAATGATACACATAGCAACTTGGATGAATCAAAAACTATATACTGAGTAAAAGAGAATTTTTAAAAGTACAGATTACATGATCCTACAGGTATAAAACTAGAATATACAACATAGTCTCTACTGACACAAGAGGATTAGCTGCTGCATAGAGAGCAAAATGAGGAAGGGAGAAAGAGATCACCAAGGGGCATGAGGAAAGTTCTGAGAATGATGGTTATATCGTCATTGTCTTGAATATAGCTAGTAATGGTTTCACAAATGCATACATATGCCAAAACATCAAATTGTACACTTAAGGTATATACAGTTTACTGTAAGAAAATTATACCAAAATAAAGCTTCAAAAAGGTAGATGTGCTAATTTTGAATGTAAAAGAATGTGTAAAACTCTGCCTGATAAATTTTTAAAGATTATTTCAGAATGTAAAACCACCACAGAATTTTTTAAGGTAAAAAATTTTTAACTTATTACCTTTCAACTTTTGGAGCCTGGGAATTTTCTATTCCTTTAAAACAAACTTTTTTGACATGATTTCCTGAACTATGGCCAGTAATAGATTTTTTTTCTTCTAAGAAATCCCGGAATGACTTGGATGAAACTGAATGCAGAGAAGATGCCCTGCAAAAAAGAACAAAAATCAGTTAAAACATCCATTTTAAAAGGTCATTGTTAGGAATTACCAGGAGAAAGGGGAGAGAATGTATATAAAAATTTCACAGTGATGATATATAAATTAGTTTTTAATGTGATGTTAGATTCTTGCTGTCAGTCGTGAACTAATCAAAATGATGTGATAAAAAACAATGGAGACCAACACTGAAGATAACCTAGATGCTGAAATTAGCAATGATATTAAAAACAAGTGTTATAACTATGCCCCAGGCAGCAACAAAAAAAAATGCTCAGAATAAATTGAAGAATAAGCTCAGGGAAAAGAAACTATGAAAAAGAACAAAATAGAAATTCAAGAACTTTTAATACAGTATTTAAAAAACAAAATTTACTGGATGGATGTAATAGCCAATTCGAAAAGAGTCAGTAAAACTGAAGATAAATCAACAGAAATTTTTAAAACTAAACAAAGGGAAGAAAAGACTGAAGAAAAATTGTGTCATGGGTACTTATAAGATAATATCAATAGGTCTACCATAAGCGTAACTGGGAGCACTAGAAAGAGAGGTTAGAAATATGGCAGACAAAAATATTTAATGAAACAATAGCCAAGGATTTCCCAAATCTGGTGGAAGATATAAAGATTCAAGAATTTTAGCAAACTCCAAAGAAGATCAATCTAAAGAAAACCATACTTAGATATGTAATAAGCAAGCTGCTAAAAACCAAAGATCAAAAGAAAATCTTGAAAGAAATATAACACAGTATGAAACTCTTAGCTTATTAGAAACAAGGAAAGCCAAAAGACAATGGAACAACATCTTTAATTTGATGAAAGCTAGGAAAAAATGCTATCAATCCAGTATTCTATATCCATCTGAGTGAACCTGGATAAGGATCCTCTCCAAGTCAGGATCAGAAATGACGATAGCCCTGGCTAAACCTTGATTACAGCAGTGTGGGATACTTGAGCCAGGGATACCAATAAGCAATTACTCAGTGAAGACTGACCTAAAGGAACTATAAGACAATAAACTGATTGTTTTAAGCCATTGTTTAGGGATAATCTAAGGATTATCTAAATAATACATTAGTTAGGGTTATCTAACTAATATAAGATACCACTGGAATTAAAAAAATAAAGATTATAATTATTTATATTTACTTTATGTAAATACATTTGATAAAAAACAATTTATTGGGGTGCCTGGGTGGCTCAGTTGGTTAAGCATCCGATTTCAGCTCAGGGCATGATCTCTGTAGTTATGGGGTCAAACTCTGTGCTTAGTATAGTCTGCTTCCCCTCTCTCTCTGCCCCTCCCGCTCAAGCACTTTCTCTCTGAAATAAATAAATATTTTTAAAAAATATTTATCAAAGGTAACAAAAATATGAAATAAAAATATATATAGACCTATCTCTATTTTAAATATTGAATTAATCCCACCATTTTTTTATTGTAGAAATTAACAAGTTGATTCTAAAATTTATATGGGAATATAAAAAACCTAAATTAGCCAAAGTATTCTTAAAGAAATACAAAGTTGGAAGAAGACAGAACAAGTCAAAGTAATCAAGACAGAGGGATATAGACATAAGGATTAACAAACAGATCAGTGGAAAACAATAGTGAGCTCAAATATAGATCCTCATATACACAGTCATTTCAATTTCTTAATTAAATTCCCAAAACAATTCAGTGGTAAAAGTATTTTATCTATAATGAATGATTGATAGAAGAAAAAAACCTTTACTTTTATCTCACATCATATCCCAAAATTAATTCAAGGTGGATCACAGACCTAATGTAAAAACTAAATATCCTAGAAGAAAACAAAACACTCTCTTCATAACTTGGTGTTAAGCAAAGGTTTCTAGGACTTATACAGGAATAAACACCAAATAAATGGTGAATCAGACTTAACCAAAATTAAAATTTCTGATCACAAGACATTAAGAAAATAGAAAATAAAATATTTTTTTTTAAAAAAGGGAAAGAAAAAAGAAAAAAAAATCTGCAAAACACATAGTTGACAAATGGCTTGTATCCATACTGTAAAAAGAAAGAACTCCTAGAGGGGTGCCTGGGTGGCTCAGTCAGTTAAGCATCTGCCTTTGGGTCAGGTCATGGTCCCAGGGTCCTGGGATTGAGCCTTGCATGGGACTCCCAGCTCAGTGGGGAGCCTGCTTATCCCTCTCCCCACTGCTTATTCTCTCTCTCTCTAATAAATAAAGTCTTTTTTTTTTTTTAAGTACTCCTAGAACTCAAAACTAAAAAATAAGTAGTAAAAGACAAGGCAATTTCAAAAAGCAAGCAAAAACAATTCGACTAGGCACTTCACAAATAAGGATATGCTAATGACCAATAAGCACATCAAACAGTCCTCATTATTCATCAGGGAAACACAAAACCACAATGAGAGGCTGCTGCACACCCACCAGAATGGGTAAAATTAACTGACAATACCACATGTTGGTAAGAATATAAAATAACCAATGCTCTTGCTGGTGGGAAGATAAAATGGTACTAATCCTATGGGAAAAGGTCTGGCAGTTTCTTAATAAGTAAACATACATCTTCTGTATAATCCAACAATTGTCTCTACTATTCATCCAGAGAAATTAAAATATGTACCTGTAAAAAGGCCCAAACAAGAATGTTAACAGCAGCTTTATTCATAACTGCCAAAAACTATTCAACAGGAATAAACACAAATTGTATACTCATACCTTGGAAGATACTGAATAATAAAAAGGAATAAATCTTTGGTATACACAAGCCAGATGAAACTGAAAAACATACTGAATGAAAGAAGCCAGACAGAAAAAATTACATTATGTTTCACTCTCATTATATAAAGTTCTATAAGATTTGAAACTAATCTGTGGTCAAAGAAGAAAAATCACGAGAGTGATTGACACTGGAATGGAGGAGGCAGCCAGGATAAAAGAGAACTTTCTGAAGAAAACATCCTGGAATAAGGGTAATGCTCAGCAATTTATTAAAAAGATAATAAACAATGACTAAGCGAGGTTTTTTCCAAGGAATGCAAGGTAGGTGTAACAGTTAAAAAAAATCAATATAAAACATACATTAACAGGAAAAAGTAGAAAAATCTTTTTTTTTTTTTTTTAATTTATTTGACAGACAGAGATCACAAGTAGGCAGAGAAGCAGACAGATAGAGAGAGGTGGAAGCAGGCTCCCTGCAGAGCACAGAGCCCGACGTGGGGCTCGATCCCAGGACACTAGGACCATGACCCGAGCCGGAGGCAGAGGCTTTAACCCACTGAGCCACCCAGGTGCCCCGAAAAAGTAGAAAAATCTTATAGAAAAGGCCTATGATCCATAATATGACCAACAAAAGGCAAAGATCTGAATATGTATCCCAAAGATATTAAAACAGCCAATAAGCCCTCGAGAAATGTGAAATAAACCACACCTATTAGTAGCTAAAATGAAAAAGATTAAGGGTACCAAGTATTGGAAAGGATATGTAACAACAAGAATTATCACTCACTGCTGGCAGAATATAAAACATGACCATTTGGGAACACTGTTTAGTGCTTTTCTTATAAAGTCTAACATTCACTTAACATATGATCCAGCAATTCCACTCCTAAGTATTTACCCAAGAGAAATAAAAACATGTCTATTATGAGTTATACATAAATAATAACTTTTTTTCATAAAAATATACTGGAAACCCAGTATTTCTCAACAAAAGAGGAAGAAATTACAGATAAATGCAACAATATGGATGAAGCTCCAAAACTTTAAACTGAATGACAGAAAGCCAGACATAATACAGAATATAACTGTACTTATATGCCATTTAGGTAAAGTTTGAGAACAGGCAAAAACTAAGTTATAGTGACAAATTTCATCAATGATGGCATAGGTGGAGACTGAGAAAAGGTACTAGAATGATGGAAATATTTCTTTTTATTTTCATTGGGGTGGTAAATACACAGATCATACATTTGTCAAAACTCCTATACACAAAATTAATAATGCATTTACCATATATAAATTATTCCTTGATAAAGTTACTTTAAAAAAAAAATAGAAAAATAATTCTGAACTCCTTCCCAAATGACTAAAATAAAGCTAAAAAATGCCAAGTTTTGGTAAAGAGGTGGAGAAAGTACAGCTCATACACCATTGATGAGACTGATCTGTGACAGCCACTAAAAATGAATATATGCATATCTTATGATCCAGTTATTCCTAGTTATATACCCAACAGAAATACAAAAGTACTTCAACAAAGACATGAACTAGAACATCTATAGCAACACTAAGCCTAATAGTAAAATAACAAAGATACTCAAATGCAAACAAAAGCTGAATGAGTAAGTTGCAGTATATTTACACAGTAGAAATTAGTACTCATCAAAATATGAATGAGTTTCATAAATATGCTGAACAAAAGGAAGCCAGACATAATTCTATTGGTATGCATTAAAAGAAAAATCTATGGAAAGAGAAGTCAGGATAGTGGATGATAAAAAAGATAGTAGATTGGTGCAGGGGGAGGAGACGTAGAAAGGTGGCAGGAGGGGACTCAGAAGATGTTAGTAATGTTACTTCTTGGTTTGAGTGCTGGTTGCATAGGATGTGTTCAGTTTGTGAAAATTCAACCTATACACTTATTATAACTGTACTTCTAAGGATATATTGTTTTAATAAAAAGTTACTTAAAATGCAAACCTAGGGGCACCTGGATGGCTCAGTGGGTTAAGCCTCTGCCTTCGGCTTGGGTCATGATCTCAGGGTCCTGTGATCGAGCCCTGTGTCGGGCTCTCTGCTCAGGGGAGAGCCTGCTTCCCCCCCTCTTTCTCTGTCTGCCTCTCTGCCTACTTGTGATCTCTGTCTGTCAAATAAATAAATAAATAGAATCTTAAAAAAAAATGAAAACCTAATTTTATATTGAAAAAATAGAGGATATAAAAATTAGGTTGATCTAAATACACAAAATGAATCACACCCACACAGATGTAATACTTTGATAATTAGTTGAAAGTGAAATATATTTTAGAATAATACCAAAAAACAGGCAAAAAATTAAAAAATCTATACAGACTAATTCAGCTTTCAAAGATTTGCTACTCAGATTTTTATAATATCAATCGCTTAATTCAACAATCAGTGTTGTATTCTACAATCAATGCAAAAACAATTTGCAGGATAATAGAGTTAGGCATATAAGCTCTGTTGCTAGGCTGACTGGGTTCAAATTTTAGCTCTGACCTTGGGAAGTTAACTTTTGTGTTTCCTCATCAATAACATGAGGTTACTAATACCATCTCCATCATCATAATGGCTGTTATGAGGATCAAATTGTTAATTTATAAAAAAATACTTAAACCAGTAGCTGATACAAAGAAATGCAATGTTAAGTCTTACTATCAATGATTTTCAGAGCATTTAACAAAACTGTGATCTAAAAGAAAAAGGAGACAATGAGAACAAGGAAGTTCTGACATGAAGACATATAATCAGTTATAACAGGCTTAGTATCTCTTTCCTTCTAAAGTCTCAGAAAAATAACTTTTAAAAGATAACCCTTAGCTACTATTTAATACACTAGAACTACATCATATCCTTAGCATCATTTTCAGAATCCTTAACATTAGAGTCAAAATTATAAGCAATAATAATGTAAATAATTTCCATGCCTAACTTTAATTTTTTTTTTCTATTTTCTTTACTCAAAGAACAAAGTGGTCATGTTACTAAGTGGACACAAATGATCACTGGATTAATTCCCAAAAAAGTTAAATTCATACTGGCAAGAAATTATAAAGTCCCATACCTAGATTAAGTTCATAAACTATTTGAGATAGCCCATAAAAGACCAAGGTCTTCTAAAGTCCTGTATTTTATCTGAATAGCTCATTTGTACCTAACTCGGATCTAATTACCAAACCATATTTGCAAAACACTTTAACATGCATCATGTCATTTAATTCTTCCAGTAACAATCCTAAAAGACAAGTATTTTTATCATATCCTATGTTTCAAAGAGGAGTGAAACTAAAGTTCAGGGATCACCAGAGAGAAGGCAGAATTGGGATCCAAATCCAGTTCTTAATGATCAGAGAACTCCTCCTTTATCTAGTCTACCACTGCCTTCAGTAATAAATCAAGGCAACACTTCTTATGAAGTGCCAAAGATAACACAAATAGTAAGAAGATACTGATGATTCACACTTTGTTTTGTTATCATATGAGCTAAGCATCCTGTGTAACAAAACAGTAACTTTTTTTTTTCTTTTAAATTTTATTTATTTGACAGAGATCACAAGCAGGCAGAGAGGCAGGCATAGAGAGAGGGAAGCAGGCTCCCTTCTAAGCAGAATGCCTGATGTGGGGCTTGATCCCAGGACCATGACCTGAGCTGAAAGCAGAGGCTTTAACCCACTGAGCCACCTAGGTGCCCTCAAAACAGTAACTTTTTACCAAATTTCTCAGTAAACTTCTACCAAATTGCTCAGTAAAGATTAGATCATTACAAAACATCTCACGTAAGATTTTTCTAAGAAAAAAGAAAAGTTCGCCAAAAACTTAATACATGTTAAGGAAATCAGTTAATTGTGTGGCCACATGACAAATCAAGTTACAATTTATTAAAGTATAAATGGCTAAATGTTTCCTGCTTTAACTCAGTTTCAGCTTCTTAATACCCCTGTGAAATCGGTACTGTTTTTAGCTCTATTTAAGTATAAGGTAAGTAAGACAAAGAAAGATTAAGTAACTGATCTAAGTTTATTTTGCTACCAAATAACAGATCCATATTTAAACTCAAACAAGGCTCACTCCAGAACCCTAGGTTAATCACAGTATATACTGTGTCCACATATAAAAGTCATTTGCTCTAAGTAAAACCTTAAATCACATCAGAGAAACATGACCTACCTAGGTATTCATGCTAAAAATATTTCTTCAAAAGGAACTTACCTGACTTGACCATGAAATTTTTCCATAAACACATACATACATAAAACATAAAAAGT
The DNA here is from genome assembly GCF_002288905.1 of Enhydra lutris kenyoni. Taxonomy (NCBI): domain Eukaryota; kingdom Metazoa; phylum Chordata; class Mammalia; order Carnivora; family Mustelidae; genus Enhydra; species Enhydra lutris. The sequence continues at coordinate 48,588,950 of NW_019154101.1, forward strand.
TGAACACATATACTGAAGAATCATTCCCCATTTCCTTAAGTGCTTCTTCCTCCCAAAGCACACATACCTAAAGGTTTCTATTAGCAAACTAGGTAACTATGGTGCATAGTATAACATTAGCAATTTGGGAACACTGCTGGCCAATGTTCTTGACTGAGAATCCACTCAATGTCTCTAAGTATTCATGTTTCTAAATACAGAAATTTCACAATGATCTATAAAGCACAAGTTGTCAGATTCATCCTAGGGGTAATTTAGAGACTCCTATATGTGGTAAATGATACATACTTTTTAAAAAAACTTTCAAAACTTTTTTTAAAAAGCTACTGGTAGTATCTCCTTGGGAATACATGTAAGTTAACAGTCCTTATAAAATACCTTAAACTCAAATGTTCATTAATCATGCAATCATCTATAGAATGACTTACCAGATTTCTATAAATGAGTTCTATTATTCTTTCTACTGATCATGCCATAATTTGAAATAGTGTCTGATTTCCCATGATTTTGCTTTCTTAACTCAGGCTCTGGCTATTTTCCATCTTAGCAACCACAGTAGCTTTATGAAGAAGCATTTGTAGACATTTGTAACCACATAAAAAATTGAGATTTTATTTCTCAGCTAAAGCAGCCCTGAAATTTTAGCTTTAATAAATAAAATTTTTAGCTCTAAAAGTTAAATAATTGAATTAGTTTATAATTTATGGGTTACCTCTACATGGAATTTGGAAGAATTTATATTCATACATCAAGCCAGGCCACAAAGATTATGCATTTGTTCACTCAGGATAACTGGTAAGAAATGTATTATTTCTCTAAGTAAAACAGGTGATAAAGAAAAGTGGCCAACTCTTATATATACACTTGGTGTTTTCACATTAGATTTAAGTTCAGCTGATCAGAACTTCATTCTAGTGCAAGAACCAGTTATCTTTAATACATATTACCACACCTAACTGTAGACAGCAGGAGTACAACTATATATTATGAGACATATAAACTAGGTGAGTGAATCTGTGAACAAACTGGTGAAAATCCCTCCCACAATCAGAAGCAGATTTACAGGACTAATTCGTGATTTGCTAATGAACTGTATCTTAACCTTAATATTAAGATAAATACAGCATAAAAACATGTTCTACAAAAATAAAATTGTGTCAGAGGATTCTTCACGATGATGAAAATGCACCTTTGAGAAATATCTTTAAAAACTTTTATCACTACAGTATTGAATATACTCTATATATACACTACTTGTAAATCACATTAAAATGCTAATTTTAATTTTATAATTTATTCACAGTATAGTAAAGTTTAAATTCTACCAACTTTCTTTAGACTAACATTTACATGGGATATTTGCAGGAAAGCAAACCTATTCTATTTTTTAATTTCTTCAAGCATATATTACATGTATTTATGCCCTATGTGTGCCATTAACTTATAAAATGTCCATAACCAAAATATATATATACATATATATATATTTTATATCCTTATTTTATATATATACAATTTTTTTTTAAAGTTTTATTTATTTGAGATGGAACATGAGAGACAGAGAGCACAAGCTGGGGGAGCAGCAGGCAGAGGGAAAAAGCAGGCTCTCCACTGAGCAGGGAACCCAATGCAGGGCTCAGATCTCAGGACTCCAAGATCATGACCTGGGCAGACACTCAACTGACTAAGCCACCCAGACACCCATATATAATTATTTTTATGTACATACTGGCACATATAACTTACACACATATATGTTATCAAGTTACCTCAGCCCACTGTTTAATGAGTACAAATGAAAGAAGTTTATATATTCAGAAGAATTTAGCAGAAATGAACTTTAAAAGAAACTTCAGATACCAAAAATAGTCTTAAGTCATAAGAACATAAATGATTAATTTTATAACTCACTTTGATAATTCAGAATAAAATTAAGTTTATTTGGTATCCTAAGATCCATAAAACTGCTATTGATTGGTGTATATTTTTTAATTTTATTAAAGTATAGCTGACATACATTAATTAATTTCAGGTAGTCAACATAGTGTTTCAATATTTATACACATTGTGATCACCCACCATAAATCCACCATCTCTCACCAAAGTAGTTACGCATTATTAACTATATTCCCTATGCTACACATTGTATCTACGTGTCTTATTTTATGACCAGAAGTGTGTTATTTTGACTGTTTAATCCTCTTCACCTTATCCCAGCTGGTAACCACCAGATTGTTCTTTGTATGTATGAGTCTGTTTCTGTTTTGTTCATTTGTTTTTTAGATTCTACATATAAGGGAAATTATATAGTATCTGTCTTTCTCTTTCTTATTTCACCTAGCATAATACCTTCTAGATCCATTAATCTTACACAAACGGCAAATTTTCATTCTTTTACTTTTTTTTTTTTTTTAAGACCTCATTCTTTTTAATGGCTCCTACTCCACTTTATGTATATATACCACATCTTTACCCTTTCATCCATCAATGGTACTTAGTTGTATCCATAACCTGGCTATTATAAATAACGCTGCAATGAACACAGGATTCTATATTTATCTTTTCAAATTAGTGTTTCATTTTCTTCATATAAATACCAGAAGTGGAATTGCAGGATCATATGGTAGCTCTATTTCTAATTTTGTGAGAAGCCTCCATACCGTTTTTCATAATGGCTGTACCATTTTCATTCCAGCAACAAGTTCCTTTTCCTCTATAGCCTCACCAGCACTTGTTATTATTGTCTTTTTGACAACAGCTATTCTGACAGGTGTATGGTGATAGCTCATTGTGGTTTTGATTTGCATTTCTTAGATGACTAGTTGAACATCTCTTCAGGTATCTGTTGGCTATCTCTAGGTCGTCTTTGGAAAAATGTATATTCAGGTCCTCAGACCATTTTTTAAAATTTGGTTGGGTTTTTTTGTTTTGATATTGAGTTATAGGAGTTCTTTATATAATTTGGATATTAAATCCTTATCAATCACATCATTTGCAAATATCTTTTCCCAGTTAGTAGGTTGCCTTTTCGTTTTGTTGGTTTTCTTTACTCCGCAAAGGCTTATTGGTTTAATGTAGTCTCATTTGTTTATTTTTGCTTTTGATGTCCTTGTCAGAGGAGACAATTCAAAAAAATATGTTACTCAGGGGTGCCTGGGTGGCTCAGTTGGCTGAGCATCGACTCTTGGTTTCAGCTCAGGTCATGACCTCAGGGTCATAAGATTGAGCCCCATGTCAGGCTCTCTGCTCAGCACAGCAGAGTCTGCTTAATATTCTCTCCCTGTCCCTTTGTGCCTCCCCTGACTTGTGCACACACATTCTTTCTCAAATAAATCTTCAAAAAATATTGCTCAGACTGATATCCAAGAGCTTACCAGCTAGTTTTTCTTCTAGTCCTCCTAATCAACCATCTTCCCTAGGATCTTCTTCTACTTTTTGTTTTTAAATAATGAAACTGATTAATAGCATGGTTAAAACTATATTACTAAGCCCAAAGCTTCCTCATGTGCATAGTTCATTCTCTCAGACTGCAGTATAGTTAGTGTCCTGAGAACTGATCCAAGAACTTTTGGGGACTCTTCCATACTTTAGGGAAAACACAATTCAGTGTTCCCACAAACTCTACAGAGGCAATGACCAAATCAGTCTACCATATATTTTCTCATATATAGAAGTATGCAAAAAATACTGATGAATTAAAACATTCTACTAAACTAATTCTCTCAAATTTTTCTCTTTACTTGGGTTTTCCCACCTCTTAGTTTACCTTCTTTTCTGTGATCATGCTTTAGATCTACAAGTAGCTCTGACAGACATTGATTTAGTCCATTTGGTAGCACCCAAAATGAGCTGCCACGCTTTTCAAAGTAACTTACATTTGAATTAGGAAAACTATTATCTTATAAGTAGGAAAATGTGGCATTAGAAGCAATGAAGGGGGGGCACCTGGGTGGCTCAGTGGGTTACCCACCCAACCTTTGATTTCAGCTTAGGTCATGATTTCAGGGTCATGAGACTGAGCCCCGTGTACAGCTCTGCACTGAGCCTGTAGCTTAAGATTCTCTTTCTTCTTCTGCCCTTCCCCGCTTCCCCACCCCATTCACTTTCTCTCTCTCTCTCTCAAAAAAAAAAAAAAAAAAAAAGATAATAGTAATAATAATAAATAATAAATAAAAGAAGCAAAGAAAGGATTCCCTCCAACAAAGGGTAGACTCCAAGACCCTCTTCAGTCCTTATGAGGAAATGGGAGTTCAATGAATCTCTTGCCCTTCACACTATCCATATATTTTTCCTCTAGAATTCCTTTTTAGTTTTTAATGATATAAACTACAAAGAAAAGGGAGGCTGGAAGGGAAGCAGGAGGTACAACCTATATTATATACCTCAAATTGCTAGCTTACCTTTTTGGAGATTATTCCTATTAATCCTGCCATTTCAGGTAAACTCTAATGGAGTAAACTTAGAGCAAGTAAATACCCCTGCTTACAAGTGATGATGAAAGCCGTAATTATAACAATATAAAGATATTCATGATGTATCCAGAAGGACAAAGAAATTAAGGTGGTAAAAAAAAATTGTGTTCATCTAATTTTTCTATGATATATATTGTTTCTTAAAACAAACGAAAAAAATAAGACTGCTTCCTTAAATTACTTTAGCTATACACACTAATTAGAATACTAAGAAGTTGGGCGCCTGGGTGGTTCAGTAGGTTAAGTATCTACCTTTGGCTCTGGTATGAATGAGCCTCACATCAGGCTCCCTGTTCAGTGGAGAGCCTGCTTATCCCTCTCCCTGTGCTCCTCCCCCCAGCTCCTGCTCTCTCTCTTGCTCTTTCTCAAATACAAAAAATAAAGAAAGAATACTAAGAAGAAATTGTATCTATGTACAAAAAATTTTGGAAACCATGATGTAAATATCAAAACAAAAAATTACTATACAAGGTCTAATTTTTAACTTAAAAGCAAAGAAAGGAATGACATATTTGAAAAGATGGGAGGGAGACTGAGAAGCCAAGCACTACCTTGCAAGCTAATGCGCAGATCTCTGTTTATTTTAATAGAATTTAAAGCATACCATGCATTCGCTGGTTTTGGAGTTTTTGAAGGAGCAGGTGAAGCTGTTTCCATGCTATTCATTCCTGAACTGTTTTCTTTGGTAGTCATTGCAATCATTTTTCGTTGCTTCTGAGAAAGTTTAACTCCATGAGAAATCACTTTGCTAGAAATTAAATGAATTAGCATTAATTTCTACTTAATGAAGGTTATAGGTAATTATATTGCTTTCTGTTTATCTGATATGATTTTACTATTATTGGATCAAAATGGCCACAAGATTCAACAGAGACATTAACAATTTACACTATCAATAATCAAATAATAGCTACAAATGAGCCTTCCTACTAATATATTACACTTGCATCAAAAATATCTACAATGATCATTTTAGAGGCCTATTTTTGACAATCAACACCATATTCCACAAGAGCTGGACTATCAATCCAACTCAATCTTTAGCATATATTTAAGAAATGTTAAGAATGCCTAGGAAAGAGATTATAATGTGAGTTAAATATCAAATATAAAAAAACAAAAAAAGTCCAGTAGGCCTTTCCAATTCTTTAGAACAGAACTATGAAACAACACAGTCTTTCCTTTTTTATGATTTTTTTAACCAACCCCAAATTTGTCTTTGGTGTAGCTCCACATTTTTGTCTACTTTCTTCAATCTGCATGATGGTTCTGAGATCCATGACAGGAGGGCTGATAGGACTAAAATACATATAAAAGGTACTTTACAACACAGTTCTTGATCCATAAAGTCCAACCCCCAAACTTCACTGAAACTGTAAACTATAAATAAGATTGATAATAAGATGATTAGGTTTGTCAGCTATGGCCAAATTCTAAAAGGATACTCTGAATGAAAGCTACTTTTATGTATACATAAAACAACTAAAATGCATCTGAAATCTAACTGAAACTCAAAAAAAAAAAAAAAAAAAAAAAAGCCAAGCAAGAGTGATTGATTCTTATCCAACTCACACAGAAGTAATCAAAGTTATGCATAAATTCTTATCCTTTAAGATGAACAGAACTTGTAAATTATATTCTTTTTTTTTTTGCAAATTATATTCTATTTTTAACAAAAGTCTTACTACTGTCTAATGTTAACAGCAAAAAATTTAACAGTGAAGCTTGGGAGTGCTCAATAATATTAGAAACCCAGCTGAGGGAGTTAATACTATAATGAGAAAAAAAAATTCTACAACCTTTAGAAACAGCCAATCTATTTTGTTGACATTACCCCAAGCGAATTAGTCTTAAAACATATTTAATAAAACAGTCTAGTTCTGGTCTTCCAACTTTGTAAAATACAGTACATTTCAAAATAATTACATAAATATAAATAATTGTGAGTCATATATATATAATTATATAATATATAATTGTGAGTCAATTAACAGTTTTAGCCTATGATAAACCATAGTAGATAATATAAAAATGAAGCACAACTCAATAAACACTTCAAAAGAATACTGCATTCTAATTATATCTACTCCAATTTAAAAAATTGACTTTTCCAAACAAAAGAAAAACATGGATTTAATATAGGCAAGTCAAAGCACAGTGTAATATTAAATTAATGTCCTCTGAAAAATATTAAATGAATGTCCTCTGAAAAACAATACATTTTGTGAGAACTTAAATACCCTTTAATGTGCTAAAAAAAAAAAAAAGATAAAGTAAGCCTACAAATGACAAAATAGTATATATTAGTTAAAACTCCCATTCAGGAAGACTATCAAAAAAACAGCTATTAAATCAATACATCTAGATATAGATATCTCTGTGTCATGTAGTATTTGCCAGTTTCCACAAATGACAGTACAAAGGGAACTAAATTCTGGGGAAAAAAGTGCTTATTTTAGCTGGCTACTAATTTGTATGCATATAGGTAATTTTCTGTGTATTAGAAATTTGCATTAATACTTGTAAAATGTGCTTCATTAAAATTTCCACTGGACTAAAATGAATATTTCTCAAATAGGCACACAACAAAACAAAAATCCTACCTGAAAGACCCAGCAACCCAACTTAAAGAGCTTGTAGTATCAATTCTGTTACTTGGAATGGTCTGTGGAGCAGATACATTAAGAATTGGTGATTTTTCCCATGGTTTTAAATCTTCTCTAGAATATGTAGGAGGTATACCATTAACATACGGTTTAATTTTCCCCTGGAGATAAAAAAAAGAAAAATTTAAAAAATGAGTAAGAGCAGGCCCCTAGTATAGTAGCTAACATATAGTTGGTACTTAATAAATATTGGTTAAATTATATGAAAGCATAATATAACAATAGTCATCCAGCATTCTTCTAGTTTAGTACCTTAACCAATTCTCAAAACTTATCAGTGAATATAACCCAATTATCATGAGCTTTGGGAATAATCTTTGGGGAGTAAGTTTGCACATTAAATCCCTATTAACATTAGTATTAAAGAAAAATGTTAATGAAGTTGTTCAAATAAGTTATAAATCAATAACTTTAAAATTAATGTCCATGACTTTTATGCCGAACTTTCGTTTTGTTTCATATTAATGTCATATAATTCACTCTGATTAAAATTAAAGTTAAATAATATTGACAGCTCAAAAGAAACCCTGAAAGAATTGCCATTACAGTAGGTCAAAGAAGTTATTAAAATGGCTATTTCCATTGCCAGGATAGAAGATTATTGCCAGACACTGACAGCATGCCTTTAATCTTCCTTTTAAACCTCAATTGTCTTCTACACCACCTTGAGGTTAATATGAATTGCCCCCAAACTTCTATACTACACGCACACAAAAAAATAAAAATAAAATTTTAAAAACCACGTTAAAAAAAAAAAAAATCAATCCTTGAGGCCTAGAATACCAAGAAGAATGGGTAAATTTTCCATTGTCTCATAAATTTCTCAAAGTCCTAATAGTTCTATGGAGGTCTAGGGGTTAGAGAAAAATGACTGTATCTAATAAGTTAGACACTTTCCTTTCCTGTAGATTAACAATTATGGAATAAATGGTTAAGATACATCTAAAAAATGGCCTCCCCAGAGTTTAACCAAACTAAAATTCTGCAGCATAATGTCAGTTGTGCTAGAAAAGGAGAACTCCATTCCAGATTGTATTGTTCCTAACAACATGATAGAGGAAAGAGACTATGTGGAATTTGAAGTTAGGCTTACTTTCAAAATTGTTTTAACAGTTTGTTTGTTTTTTTTTTAAGATTTTATTTATTTATTTGTCAGAGAGAGAGAGCACACAAGCAGGCAGAGTGGCAGGCAGAGGCGGAGAAAGAAGCAGGCTCCCTGCCGAGCAAGGAGCCCAATGCGGGACTTGAATCCCAGGACTCTGGAATCATGACCTGAGCCGAAGGCAGCAGTTTAACCAACTGAGCCACCCAGGTGTCCCTTGACAGTTTTTTTGACAAGTAATTTAGCTATAAATATATTTTTCCATAGGTCTATACAGTGTTGCTATATTTTACATCAACATTATACTTTAATTGCAGAAAGAGGATTAGAAATATAATGTCATAAAAGGCTTAAACTGCCATTAGAATCTTTTTAAAATTTTTTTTTTTTTTAAGATTTTATTTATTTATTTGTCAGAGAGAGAGAGAGAGATCACAAGTAGGCCGAGAGGCAGGCAGAGGCAGAGGGAGAAGCAGGTTCCCTGCTGAGCAAGGAGCCCGATGCGGGACTCGATCCCAGGACGCTGGGATCATGACCCGAGCCGAAGGCAGCCGCCCAACCAACTGAGCCACCCAGGCATCCCTGCCATTAGAATCTTTAAAACTAGAAACATAATGCAAATTTGAGAAAACTAATACTACAAATATTATATATTTTTTTTTATAAACCAGCCAGGACAGTATTTTGAAGTTAGAGCAAACAATTATAAAAAACTAAAGATAAATTGTCTGTAGATCTAAAATTTGAAGAAAACAGTACATTAATAAATAAAAGCAAACCTCGAGTTTTTCTGACTGAAATCCTGCTGTGAAATCAGGGGACTGTAAATCTCTAGGACTACCCACTCCGGCATAGCTTCCTTCAGAGTCTGATGTCAACAGTTCTGGAAGAGATTCTGCAGAATTGGTCTTACCAGACTTTAATAATCCTGAAAGGTAAAATTTTTAAAAAATATTTAAACACATATACATTAAACATGTATATTACATTCAGTGAACTAAATAGAGCTAAAAACTTCCATTTATCCAGAGATTTAATAACATTTATATTATATTCACTGTATCAAATCTTGACAATTCAAGCTAACTGACGAAAAAAATCAGTTAAAGTAAAAAACTGAAATGGAGAAGACTTTAAAGAACAGTTTCAGCCATTTCAATTATATTCAATTACACAGCAATATGTCTCCCTGACATATCTGGTATCTGTATTCAATCATACATCAGAGTCATTTCAGATGTAAAAAGGGGAAACAATAAACTTTTGTTTAAGCTCATGTGTTTTTTTCACATATTTCAATTGTAGTAGAATCTATATGAGGTAGCAAAAAAACATTAACACATATATGAGCTATAACCACAAGTAACTAAAAGTTTTACAAATGACTTCAAAATAAAATATATCTCTCACATATTCAAGTAAGTGTGTTTTCTTTAAAGTAAATCACTTTGACAATGCCTCTTTCATTGCTGTCACTGCTAAAATAGTTTGGAATCAACATTCAGCACCCCCGCAATCTTTTAAATGTTTTTAAGAGCACCAAATTTTTTTTAAAGACTTATTTTTAATTTCAGTGAGAGCAAGAACATGAGCAGGGAGGGCAGAGGGAGAGAGAATCCCAAGCAGACTCCACACTGAGCATGGAGCAGGACACAAGGCTAGATCGCATGACCCCAAGATCAATAACCAGAGCTGAAACCAAGAACAGTTGTTTAACCAACTCTGCCACCCAGGCACCCCAGCAGCAAATTTTTCTCTAAAGAGAGTATATTTAATGCCAGAATGCTCCCAAAGGTCAGTCAGAAATAAATCTAGTGAATAAAGGTGAGGTTTAAAGTGGCCAACAACTAATTTTAGTATAAAACATTTTCACAGAATGTCTTTTGTCTAATGTTAAGGATCAATAAAAATAAATTTACTTCCAAGTCTTTTTGGTCCTCAGTTTAAATTTTACCTTTAAGGGGCACCTGGGTGGCTCAGTTGGTTGAGTATCTGCCTTCTCTCAAGTCATGATTCCAGGGCTCTGGGATTGAGTCCCACCCACATGGGGCTCCCTGCTCAGTGAGGAGCCTGCTTCTCCCTCTGCCTTTCTCCTTGGCATGTGCTCTCTCTCTCACTCTTTCTCTCTCTCAAATAAATAAAAGCTTAAAAATTTAAATAAATTTGACCTCTAAATCATCATCTGCTTTGGCCACAAAAAGAGTAGTACAGCACAAAGAACACAGAGCTGGAATTAAAAAAATAAATCCTATTTCTGCCTGTCACTGCCTCAAATCACTTAAGTTTTCTGAGTTTGTTTCCTCAGGTTTAAAGGAAGGGACATAAACTAGGTCATTATTAATGTCTCTTCCAGTTATGAAATGCTAAGATTCTAACACATGTGCTAATAATATCACAACTTAAAGCAAACCAAATGGGGTGCCTGGGTGGCTCAGTCGGTCAAGGTGTAAGACTCTCGGTTTCAGCGAGGTCAGGATCTCAGAGTTCTGATATCCAACCCCATAGTGGGCTCCATGGTCAGCATAGAGTCTATTTGTTCTTCTTCCTCTCCCTCTGCTCCACCCTCCCCTCACCCCCCACTCATGGTCTCGCAAATAAATAAATAAATAAATAAATAAAATCAAATATCAAGTCTTTTAGGTGACTTGAAAAATCACTAGTTTCATGACTGTCTCTCCATTTATTCCATCTTTCCATCAATCCACCCATGTGTCCTTCTAAGGACTAGAGGTAACTCATGTAACACAGAGAACACAAAATCACAGAATTTTACATTTTGAAAGGTCCTAAAATAGGAATCAGGAGATGTAGTAAATGTGAAAGACCTATCTTCAGTGCTTCATCAATCAATTTAGGTATATGATCTTTTTTATATTTAGGTATATTATCCTTTGTATATCTTTTTGTGTTATCTAAAACTATTCTTGACATGATTTATCCTTTGAGCATTACCGAAACATCAAGTACCTCATTTGTACATCATGTTAAACATAAAAAGACATTCTTTCTTTACTCTGAATGACAACTCCTCCCCTCTCCCGACAGGGACAAAAACTGTGCACTTGAATTTTTCAAACTTACCTTATCAGGCTGATTGACTATGAAAATACTGCTTATAGAAATTGTACCTGTTTTATGTCTTACTGCTATAGACACACATATCATTTCTTAAAGCCATACTGCAGTCTCAGTATTTTATGGTCATACTTCCGTATTTTTATCTAAAGAAACTACTAAAATTTAGATAGTTTAATCTGGATCTAATCAAATGAATCTAGTATACCACTGGCCTGAACTTTTGAAAACAAAAAGATGTGAGAACTGCTGCTCTAGTTAAAAGAGACTAAAGAGACATTTATAAGCAAAGACAATGTCTATCTTCATAGAATACTAGATCTTTTTTAAGGTCAAAACATAAAAAGCTATAAAAACATTCTTGGACAATTAGGGAAATCTGGACAGAGATTATAATACTACATATTAGTGAATTAATGCCAGCTGTCTTAGATGCGATGATACTGTAGATGTGATAGTGATACTGTGGTTATGTAGAATAATATCCTTATTCTTAGAAGAGTCATATTAATATTAATTCACATTAAAATATCATGCCTACAACTTCCAAGTGGATCTATTAAAAATGTATAGAAGGTTTGGAGGATGAGGGAAAATAGCAACAGAAAGTCTGTAAGAAAAAGTAAACGTGGTAAGAGGTTAATGATACATCTGAATGAAGGGTATACAGATTTCCATTTTTCTTCATCTTTTTAGTATAAGATTTCCAAAATAAACAAAAATTTTAGAAAAACTAAACCTTTACTTTTAAACAGCTCACATAATGCATAGATATGAAATGTGTTATATTACTAGATTATAACCTAATGCACATGACATTACTGATATAAATGAAATTAATCCATGTGATAATAGTATCTGTGCCATATTTTGTATATCTCTAACCCTCTATGCCACTAGACAGAGTGGTCTTTCTAAAAACATAAACTTTATCCATTCACATCAGATGCCTTAAAAATCCATCAACTAGGGGTACCTGGGAGGCTCAACTGGTCTGACTCTTGATTTCAGCTCAGGTCATGATGTCAAGGTGTGACAGCAATCAGTGTCAGGGTTCTCACTGGGCATGGAGTCTGGCTGGTATTCTCTCTCTCCCTCTCCTGCTGCCCCTCCCCCATATCTCCATCTCCCCACCCCCCAAAAATATATATATAAATAGATAGATAGATAGATAGATAGACCTCCATCAACTAACTACCCACAGCCTTCAGAATAAAATTAGAATTCCTTAGGTTAGCATAAAATGCCTCTAAAATCTGACCAGTTTCCAACTACCACCCATATGCACATACCCTACATGGCTGGCTCAGCTGAACCACAAGCATAAGAAATGTACAGTTTTCTCTAGTGCCTCTAGTCTTGGGAGCATATTGCTGCTTTTGCTTAGTGTGTCTATTAGCCTGCCTCCTTTTCTTGGCCAATTCCTCATTCTTGAAGATGCAACTCACGTATTATTTTCCTCTAAGAGGTCTTCCCCGATTTCTTCAGACTAATATGGGCTCTTCTTTTGTGCTCCCAAAGCAAACTTCAATCAGAATATTTATTAAAATATACTATCATTTTCTGTAGCCTCCCTAAGACAAAGACTATTTTCTATTACAATAGGCTAACCCTAACCCTGGCAAGTGGCATACAATAGTATTTAATACATGTTAAATGAATTAGAGAACAGAGACATGAAAGATTAGATCAGGAAATATATCCTAAGATATTTTCACTAACCTGTGGATGGTGGACTCTGAATAACATCTGAAAGGTTATAACCTCCAGAACTATCTGAACGCTTACGTGGCTTCTTTTTTGCTTTTGTTTTTGCCTTCTTGAACAAACTTTCCCTAGGAAAAAAGCAAATATGAAATTCATTTTTTAGAAGTTACAGATTAACAGAACTATGTATTTTGAGCAAATGAATACATACAGCATTTTAGTCAAAGAACACAAAAAATATACATGCTCTAGTTGCATTTATCTATGTGGCCCAGAGCAAATTACATGTTTTAGTGAAATTCAGTGTGATAATCTTACTTGTTCTGGCTCTATTATTTCTGTGAAAGTTAGAAATAAGATGGTATAGGGCACCTGAGTGGCTCAAGTCATGATCCCAGGGTCCTAGGATCAAGTCCCACACCAGGTTGCCTGCTCACTGGGGAACCTACTTCCCCCTCTTCCTGCCTCTCAGCCTGCTTATGCTCTTGCTCGCTCTCTCTCAAAATAAATAAATAAAATCTTCAAAAAAAAAAAAAAAAAAAAAAAAGAAGATAGTATATAGGAAAATACTTTGAAAAGTAAAATAATCAGGTATCAGAAACTGCAAGTAACCCAGATGCTAAAGGGGTTAAAAAAAACCTCTGGAGGGGCGCCTGGGTGGCTCAGTGGGTTAAGCCACTGCCTTCGGCTCAGGTCATGATCCCAGGTCCTGGGTTCAAGCCCCACATCGGGCTTTCTGCTCAGCAGGGAGCCTGCTTCCTCCTCTCTCTCTGCCTGCCTCTCTGCCTACTTGTGATTTCTCTCTGTCAAATAAATAAATAAAAATCTTTAAAAAAAAAAAAAAAAACCTCTGGAACCCAAGACCAGTTTCTCAGTAAGCTACATGGTTAGTATACATAGTATATATATAGTAATTGACTTGAATGCCCAAAGATTTTAACAAGTCATTTATCAAGTAGAAGGAAAGTAATTCTGTAACCAGTTGATAATTGAGTCTAAGACGAAGATTGGAAATTCTAAACAGGGCTTGTTAAAGGGCTGGCCACACTACAGGGAGATAATGTAGAACCTGGGATATTTTGTTGGAGAATTCCCAAATGTCAGTCACTATAGGCCCTATCTCTTGAACCAGTCAAGTTCTCATAGAAAAAAATCCATAGTGCACTCTTCTTAGATTCAAACTCTCTAGAGAGCAAATCTTTCTGTCAAGATGGATGGGAGAGGCAATCACTTGGGTAAATGAGATTCAGAAAGAGGTCATTGCTCTATATCAGAATTTCTAAAAATGTTCTTTTCTGAATCTAACGACTCAACCTAATCTTCATAAATCTGCTACCTCTAATTCTTAAGCCTTTCTGGAATTCTGTTTTAGTCTTTTTTCTGTTCTAAGTCATTACTCTCAGCAACCCCTTTCCAACTTCAAAAACCATAAATCCTCTATTTTATCCTTTCCTGTTCTCTCTAGTGCAGTATGTCTTTCTTATTTATTATAATTTCAGCAGGATTTGGGAAGGTAGCTAAGATAAATGCACTTATTCAACCAGATTGTTAACTTGAAGGTTGTATTCCTTTTATATTTACAGTTAATTCTGTTACATCTGCAAACAATTATGCACTTATTCTCTTATAATAAGGCTAAGAATAAACATAAATATATACTTAAGTCAGGATTCTCCAATTTTTCTTTTTAAGCATGGAAGTGTTACTAGTGTAAAAGATTGGGGGTGGACAAAGGAGGAGGAGAGAAGAAAAGAATGAAAAGAAAAAAAAGAGCAACAGAGCTTACGAATAATTCTGTTCTAAATTTATTTCTTCTTTCAAAAAGATATCTCCATCTTCTACTTCCAAATAGCTAATATCTGGTCCATCTTGATATGGTGTAATGACTCTTCTATCCATTGCTGGAATCTATTAAAAAAAAAAAAAAGTGTCCCTTGTTAAATACAAAATGTATAAAGACTTTTTAAAAAAAAAATAGGTATATCCCACTTGTTCATACTGATAATGTGGTAACATTAACAAGGAAAAGTCTAGAATGCTTAATGACTTCCTACGTTCACGATAATGAGAAAAAGCTGGTTAGGTTCATTCATTTTTACTCTAAAAAACTGTCACCTTTTCAAAAAAGCTCTACTTTTTATCAAATACAAATTAATCTATTTCTTAGGGATCGTGTGAATCCACGTACTTTTACTGCCCTGACATTTGGTAAATTAATAACTAAAGAAAAGCTTTCAAGAACTTTCATTTATAAAGCAATTAAAATAATCAAAATTGAAAATATTTAAGGATAAAATTATCATACTAATCTGTGGGATCTGTAAAAAAATTTACATCCTCATTTTTAAAAGATCCTAATATGTTAGAATTCATTAGGAAATTACTCCACTGAGAAGTCTGACCTAATAATACTACTTTAGTTTGATCATATTATTGAAAAAAACATAAACCTTACCATTTTTCTTTTTTCCTTTTTTTTTTTTTAAGATTTTATTTATTTATTTGACAGAGAGATCACAAGCAGGCAGAGAGGCAGGCAGAGAGAGGAGGAAGCAGGCTCCCTGCTGAGCAGCGAGCCCGACGCGAGGCTCGATCCCAGGACTCTGAGATCATGACCTGAGCCGAAGGCAGCAGCTTAACCCACTGAGCCACCCAGGCGCCCCAAACCTTACCATTTTTCTATAAAAGACAGAAAGATCCTTCAAAACAGCTTCACTTAAAACATCAAGAGACCTAAAAAAACAAGATACAAAATTCTATTTTAAGACTTAAGTAACCTAATATTTATCAAGATTTTTCAAATATGTAGAGACATTTTACATTTCTAAATAAGCAACAGTTATTTTTTAAATCATTAATATGCCAGCTGCTATAAATTCTTTTTGGAAGTATGTATAGTTATATATTTCAAATAAACAGCAATCTTCAAGCATCTTCAATAAAACTCAACTCTTCGAAAAGATTTTTCTATCATTTATATTGTAGCAAAATAGCAACTACAGTTCTTCCTTGACATCCCAATAAATCCATCAAAAGTTAAAAATCTCTTAAATCAAAAATACACTTAATATACCCACTTACTGAACATCAAAGCTTAGCTTAAACTACCTTACACATGCTCATAACACATACATTAGCTTACAGAGCCTATTTTATAATAAAGTGTTGAATATCCTATGAATTTATTCATTACTGTATTGAAAGTAAAAAACAAGCATGTCAGTTGTTTACACCCTTGTGTTCCTGTATGTCACTGGCAACCGTGGCTCACTGCCACTGCCCAGGATCACCAGAGAGTATTGTACTACTTATCACTAGCATGAGGAAAAGATCAAAATTCAAAATTCGAAGGACAGTTTCTACTAAATGTGTTTCACTTCCACACCACCATAAAGCTGAAAAATCCTAAGTCAAACCATGGTAAATCAGGGACCATGTGTATTCATTCTCCAACTTTCCAACCTTTAGCTACAGTAGGTACACTATACTGACAGAACAATGGCCTAACATGATACCTTAATTCTATCTAGAACTATCACTGCATGACTTTGAGCAACTCAATTTACCTGTTTAGGCTTTAGTATGTTCATGATGCATAAAATAATGTTTGGACTAGATCAGCTGTATTCAAAGTAAAGTTCAAGGAACTCCCAAGTTCCAAAGAGATACTTCTAAAGCATCAGTGAAAACTTAAATCAAAACTTACATTCTAAAATATATTTTAACCTATCTTTACAAATGCAAAACAACTTGCCTAGTCAAATCTGTACCATAACAGTTCTTAACATTTTGATGATAATTAATCTGTTTTGGTACAGTTCTCCTTTTTAACATCTCTGTAAATATTTATTTACACCCTTAGGAAACACATATTTGATAAGGAATGGTTAAATTTGTACAAATCTTTGTTTTATGGCAAGTTATGCACACCTACTCGTGTAAAATTATACAAGTGATATCTACTAAGTGCCATTCTTAATGGTTCGCCTGACACACTTGTCACAACATAACAACCGAACAATGGTACTGAGACACATCATTTTCCAATATCATATCTTAGATAGATTTGGTGTCTGTTTTGTATTTTGATTGATTTCTTGTCTGAAACTGCATGAGCTTAATTTGGCAAGGCAAAGTTAAAAAAAAAACTGCTTTGATTACAATTATTAATGTAATGTCAGCAAAGAAATTTATTCTGAAACCTAGCCAGGTTCTGATACTAAAACACCAGAGGCATTTTAAATCACATTGCGAAGGGGCATCTGGGTGGCTCAGTTGGTTAAGCATCTGCTTCTGGCTCAGGTCAGGATCTTAGGGTCCTGCTACCAAGACCCATGTGAGGCTCCCTGATCAGTGGGGAGTCTGCTTCTCCCTCTCCCTCTGCTCCTCCCCCCACTTGTATGTGCTCTCTCATTCACTCTCTAATAAATAAAATCTTTTAAAAACTGAAATAAAATAAAATCCTATTGCCTAACATCCCATAACATTAATTTACATTTGAAAAGCATTTTCACAAAATAACAAAGCATTACATTGCCAAAACACTTTCCTCTGAATTTAACCCTATATAGCAATTATTAAGAACCTATTAGTGATTCACCTCTAAAAATCAGAACACTCTTATTTCAATCATATTTTAGAATCAGTTTCATTAAGATTATCCTGACTGTGAAAGGTGAGATATCAAAAATCTGTTTCCAGGGGCACCTGGGTGGCTCAGTCATAAAACGTCTGCCTTTGGCTCAGGTCATGATCCCAGCGTCCTGGAATCCAGTCCCACACTGGGCTCCCTGCGCATCGGGCTCTCTGCTCAGCAGGAAGCCTGCTTCTTCCTCTCCCACTCCCCCCAGCTTATGTTCCCTCTCTCTCTGTGTCTTTCAGTTAAATAAATAAATTTTTTTAAAAACCTGTTTTCATTTATAATAAATTATATAGATCAAGATTTTGATTTCTTGCAAAAAAAGGGTTCCTGGGTTTTCTCATCTGTAATATGAGGATATAAACAGAATCTACTTCATCAGTTTCCATGAAAATCAACTGACATCTGCATAGCACTTTTAGGATGCTTCCTGGCACATAGTATTAGTTATCATTTTATGGCTAAAATAAAATACACAAATAAATGATACTGGAGCTTGAAAAATGCTAAGTGCATGAAGAACTCTCATCTAAAACTTCCCCAGAACACTCATTTTTCTCACCACTGACTTTATAGTAATAAAAATTTGACCTTATATTAAAAACGGAATCTGTAAATTTATTTCATTAAACAACTCCACTAAAGATAATGAAAAACAACGGGATGAAGTTTCTAAGATCCGTCTAATTCTAAAATACCTATGACTCCTAAATTATTAGCATTAACAAATCTTTTCAATCCAAGTAAACATCAGTAATATGAAATACTAGCTTATAAAATAGGGTGTATATATTCAGCCAATTGTTTTATATAAAATGTGTCATTTCTCAAAGAATCATTTCATTACTCATTAATTTCAACATAAAGATTTAAATATTCATACCAGCTTCCAACAAACTAAACCAACTAAATTTTTCAGGCCATCTGCTGCAGCCTAAGTTTGACTAAAGAAGCAATATGTAATATAAGAAATATCCAAAGAGAAAAATGCAAAGAGAAAAGGAAATCAACCAGTAACAAATTTTTCACATGTTTACATGTGAAATAATTATGTGCTGTCTTAATTAGTATTATATATAGTTTCCAAAAGCCTAGGTAACAATTACATAGTAGTAAATCAGCCTAGACAAGCAAAGAGATATGCATACATATAAAGAATATACCGTAATAATATTTTCCTACAAATTTCCAATAAGAATGGAAGCTCTCTGTTGAGGGCAAGGATTTTGTCTGTTTTGCTCACTGATGTATCTTAGCAGTGGCTGGCATATATTAGGCACTCAAATATTGATGGAATGACTGAAATCCCTTACATTTTATTTTCTACAAAGCTGTAATTTATCATTATGCTTTTTTAAGTTACTAATATATCTGCTATCATGTATAAATAATTGCTTTTACAACAGTCATATAATGTATGCACCCAACCTACCTTGCTTCAAGTAAAGCAGCCATATTCAGTCCTATAAACTGTAAACAAGACAGTTTCAGTTGTTCAGCATTATACATTGCTGCAAATTCCAGTATCATAGCAGCATTCTTTAGGGTAACTACAAAGAAAAGATACTCAAAATGAGATGAAAGCCATGTTACTACAGCAAATACAATATACTTATTTTTAAAGTTGTCAGCTTTGAACATTAAGAACAAGAAAAACTGAAAGTAGTTTCTTGCCAAAATAACTTATACTAAGGCAAATTTAGAAGCTACTTTCCATCCCAGTGTGCCAAAGTAATTTTAAATGACTGGTTATGAGGAGAAATAAACACACCAAAAGAAAATCCAGATGACGTGTTACAGTGTCATCTGAAAGCAAACACGTAATAACTGACAAACTTCCACCTAACATTTTTAGAACAGTTTCAACTTCCATCGATAAATAACTTTCCTTTTCATTTATATAACACAGAATTGTTATTCTCTCTCCTATAAAACTAAAAAGATCTTAAGATTAAGATAAACTAGAGGCAACTGGCTGGCTCAGTCAGTAGAGCCTGCAACTATTATCTTGGGATGGGTTTGAGCCTATGTTGGGCACAGAGATGACTTTCAAAAATTAAAAAATAGAATATGCTTAAAAAAATAAATTTAAGGGAGCCTGGGTGGCTCAGTGGGTTAAGCTTCCGCCATCAGCTCAGGTCATGATCTCAGGGTCCTGGGACTGAGCCCCGCATCGGGCTCTCTGCTTGGCAGGGAGCCTGCTTCCCCCTCTCTCTGCCTGCCTCTCTGCCTACTTGTGATCTCTCTCTGTCAAATAAATAAATAAAATCTTTAATAAATAAATAAATAAATAAATAAATTTTAAAAAGTCAAGGTAATGTTAAGGGTAATTTTAAAAAAACACCAAGAGAAACTAATGAAATCAGTCTATAAAACATATTTATATTGAGTAATCCATCAGAATTTATGTGGGTGTATTTATACAAATACATTCTCTATATATTTGGAAAACAACTGCATTTAAATATCACTGTATTATTATTTATGCCAGTGCAGAATCTGGCATACTGTACAAAAGACTCTGGATTTTATTACAATCCCAGTAACTTTACATATGAAGTATCCTAATTTGCTAGAGACCATCTCAGAATATTCTACCTACCTAGCATGTAACTTTGGCTTCCCAAACCCCTCTATTCTTTATTTACTATGAACCAACAGAGGAACACAACTGTTTTCTATACTTGGCATATTCCACATTTGTTTTTCTTTCTTCCTTATAACTCCATCAAAAGGTACAACTGCAGTCAATTATGGTCTTTGTCCCACTCCTAACCAAACCTAAAGTTTTGACTAAATATGAACCCAAAGTCTCCCGTTTCATGAAAATGGATCATACAAAAATTTTAGAATTGGTAACAAGGACTGCCCTATACTAAGAGACCAGACTTCTGTTGAACCCTTCTCTTGCTAAGTTCTAGGATGATCAAGCTATTCATTTATAGGACAGTTGTGCAGCATAGGCCAAAAAAAATATCCAAGCAGTGCCAGGAAAGTCAATTGAATAGCTGAAAATATCTCCAACATGTATACTTTATTCCTGTTATATTAAAATAAAGAATGCAACAAACATTTCTTTTTGATAACCAAGGAGAAGATATTCCATAAAGCTCAAGAAAAGTAATTAAGTAAGACACTAGAGCTAAGACAAATTATCAGCAAGTACAAATTAGAAATTCTGACAGGAAATCACTTCATATTTCCTAAAGTGGAAATGAGACAATGAAGATGAACAAAGATAAAATTAGAAGCTTTTACATCAGGCTAAGAAAACCTAACCTTTATCTTAGAGTAAGCAATTAAAAATACCTAAAGAGAGAAAGACATATAATACTTCCAACAGAAAGACTGAATAAAAAGAGAAGTAGAGAGAAAGAGGACTTAAAAGATTACCATGACACTACACAGAAGGGACAGATATCAGTGAACTCAACTAGCAGAGTGACAGAATAAAAAGGTGGGGGGAAAGTGGTCAATAAATATAGTTAAAGATGCAGCAGTTCTGGCAACTGAAAGAATTTGGATGCAAAGAACAAAATAACATAAAAAACAGCTTTGGGTTTCAAAAGCTGAATGTTCAAAAAGACAGCAATACAATTAACTGAAATAATGACGTATTCAGGGACACCTGGATGGCTCAGTTGATTAAGCATCTGCCTTCCGCTCAGGTCATGATCCCAGGGTCCTGGGATCAAGTCCTGCATCAGGCTCCTTGCTCAGCAGGGAGCCTGGTTCTCCCTCTGCCTGTTGTTCCCCCTACTTGTGCGTGCACACACTCTCTCTCTCTGACAAATAAATAAATAGCATTTTTTTAAAAATGAAGTATTCATTAAATGAAATAATGAACAGAGAAAGAAATAAGAGCTTAAAAGAGAGGTGTTTTGATCAAATACATCAATGAGACAATTATATAAAAATTCCAGCAAATAATAACAGGTAGCTAAACACAGACTTACAGCCAAGACCAGGGCAAAAGGAAAAAATTTCTTTCAAACACTCATCTTTGAAATTTCAAAATAAATTTCCTAACATCTTCATAATTCAAGGTTTTACAACATTTCAAAAAACTTAACATATTTCAATTATAAGATGTACGTATTTTCACCTATTGACACATCTGAAATAAGAATGTGCTTACAATGACACAAAATAGCTTAAATGTTTTAATATTTTCCATGATTCAAAAAATAATGGTGCATTTTACCACAAATGGAATCATGAAGTCAATGAATAATCCTATACCAACCTGAAAACGTAGTAATACTCAAATTCAAAAGTACTCACGTTTCTCAGTTAATGCAACTTCACACATCCCTTTCAATCGAGTTATAAGAAGCTGATCAGCCACCACAAGAACACTACAAACAAAATCCACATTTTGAGATTCTAAAAAAAAAAGAAAACAAGCAAAACTATTACTTTGTAAACGCTATACCTAGGAAAAAAGCTCTCCAAGTAATTAAGACACAAAGAAAGAGGATTATGACTGTTTTCTAAATGTTGCAATGGCAACTCTGATAAATAGTAATAATGTGAGAATTTTCTACCTTTTAAGTAGAAAGCTGGAAAGAAACAGACCAAAATGCCCTGGTTCACACTAGGACATAAAATGGGCAACTTGAATTGATCTTTAAGTCTAGAAGGCTACAAGAATGCATGACCTATTTAAAATCTCCCATGTTGTTAAACATTTCTCAATCTAATAAAGGAAAATCCAAATCTCAGTATCAAAATTATATAGGTACATGTTAAATACATTTACATTTGTTAAGAACAAATATATACATATATACGGAGAGAGAGGTGAATAATGCTCTTAGATAACCATCTTTGTTTTAAATAAAGAAGCCTAAGAGTATATTTTCTTTTTAAACTATAGGAGTTCCTTAATTTAAAATAATCTCGGTCCTGAGTACTACTAATGGCCTTGAGCAATCACCCTAACACACTGCCAGAATAAAAACATAAATACAAAAACAAAACAAAACCACAATAGGAAAGGGGAAAAAAAGATTACAAAGAAAAAAAAACATAGAAAAACCATTTTTAACAAAGAAGGAAGAGGTGAAGTCACTGAATGGCAAACTAAGGACTACTAGAACTCCTCCACAAAAGCAATGAAGATACTATGAAAACTGTCAAAATCAACTTTTTCAAAATTCAAGAAATTAGTCAAAGGATTACAATAATCTGGGGAGTGCTGACTCAAAAAAAAATGTCTGAATCTTGGTAGGAAAAGGGAGTGATGGGACACTGGAGCTTTTTCTATTTAAATCCTCTTCTCCCCTCCTCCACAGTTGTCTTAAAAACCAATAACCTTGCAATCACAGTAGAAACAAACAACTACAGCCATTAAAGGAGGCAGAAGAGTTACGAAGCTACATTATCAAAGAACTGTCATTATTTGACATGCCTGGCAGTTTCCTGGAAATCCTACTAGCAGGGTTTGTCTTTATTTTGACCTGACTCAAAGCTTTATTGGTGATAAGAGGTACTTCCTTCACGGTATTTATCAAAAACAATCAGTAGCAATTGTTTAACACTGAAGCTGACTGAGACAATGACAACAGATGGTAGAAACAAGAAGCAGATCAAGAAAGGTTTTTTGTTGTTGTTGTTGTTGTTGTTGTTGTTGTTGTTGTTTTGAAAAAAGGGAGGATGGCTCAGTCAGTTAAGCCTCTGCCTCTGGCTCAGGTCATGATCCTGGGGGTCCTGAGATCAAGCCCCCATCAGGCTCCCTGCTCAGCAGGGTGCCTGCCTGCTTCTCTCTCTCTCCCTCCCCCTGCATGTGCTCTTGTTCTCTCTCAAATAAATAAAATCTTAAAAAATAAAAAATAAAAATTAAAAAAAAGGTAGGGAAAGAGAAGTTGTTATGACTGGGTGTTTGTATTCCCTGAAAATTCCCTGAAAATTCACTAATTTCCAATGTGGCTGTATTTGGAGATGGAGCCTCTCCGGAAGTAATTAAGGAAAAATGAAGTTGTGAGGGTAGAACTCTGGTCCAATAGGATTAGGGTCCTTCTAAGAGAAGAGGTATCAAAGAGGTGTCTATTTCCCTCTCTCCTGCCCCCACCCCCAAACACACACACACACACACACACACAGAGGAAAGGCCATATGGGGATCCGTGTACAAGGCAAGAAGAAAGTCCTCACCAGAAACCAACCTTGCCAAACCCTAATCTGGGACTTCTAACCTCCAGAATTATGAAAAATTAATTTCTATTCTTTAAGCCACCTAATATAAGCTATGGTATTTTGTTATAGCAGTTCCAGCTGACTAATGCAGATGTCCCTAGGGGATTTTGAAAAGTTCCAACACAATGCTGTGAATCTAGAAGGCCACACACACACATACAGACAACTATATACAGGCCAAGGAAAAACTTAGGCCCTAAAGTTTTACCTTTGGCTGGACATGAGGCTCTGCTAAAGCAGGAAGTAAGAGCTAAAGTAGAGTCATAAATTACCTGCCTGAGAAATGAAAGCATGCCCCAAAATACACAAAGAATCCATGGTAAAGACTGGGAATTTATTTGTTTTAGGCATTTAAGGAAATTTCTAATTATTAGCTGACCACTAAGCTAACCCAGCAGAAACTTCAGTGGTCACACAAGACAAAGAATAGAGATTTTACAGAATTAATCAGTTCAGAAAAATAAACAAATAGCACAAACAACACACCTTGGGGAGGGAGGAGAATCTGATTTCAAGAGTTACCACATTATATTATTTAAAATACATTAAAAATTATGAAAGATGCAAAAAACATGTAAGTATGGCTCATATATAGGAAAAAAGTAACAAAGAGAAACTGTACCTGAGGAAGCCAAGATGCTGAACTATTAGGGTTTAAATCAGCTATTTTAGGGGCGCCTGGGTGGCTCAGTGGGTTAAAGCCTGTGCCTTCGGCTCAGGTCATGATCCCAGGGTCCTGGGATCAAGCCCGGCATCCTGCATCATCCTGCACCGGGCTCTCTGCTCAGCAGGGAGCCTGCTTCCCTTCCTCTCTCTCTGCCTGCCTTTCTGCCTACTTGTGATCTCTGTCAAATAAATAAAATCTTAAAAAAATAAATAAATAAAATTTTAAAATCAGCTATTTTAATTATTTTAATTCTTTTAATAAAGGAATTAAAGAATTAAAGGAAATCATGTCTAAAAAATTAAAAGAAAGTATGACAGTAATGTCTCCTCAAATTAAGGACATCAATGAAGAGACAGAAATTATAGGTCAACTGAAACTGTCCAATCTGAAGAACAGAACAGAAAGAAAAAACAATGAATACAAATTAACATGACATTAGAGACCTATGGAACACTATCTAACATATCAACATACATATGAGAGTTGCAGGAGAAAAGAAAAAAAAGGCATAAAGAATATTTTAAGAAATAAAGGCAGAGTGGGGAGAAGTACAATGTAGAGGTTTTGTATGCAATGGAAATTCAGTCATGATTCGTTTAAAATAGACTGTTATATGTAAGCCTAATGGTAACCACAAAGGAAAAACCTACGGTAGATACACAAAAGATACAGAGAAAGGAATCAAAGTATATCACTACCAAAACATCATTCAATCACAAAGGAAGATAATAAGAAAGAAGGAACTGTAAAAGTCAGAAAACTGACAAAATGGCATTATTAAATCCCTTTCAAGAATTACTTTAAAAGGATTAAATTCACTAATCAGAAGACAAAGTGGCTGAATGGATTAAAAAACAAGATTCAACTGTATACTGCCTACAAGAACTCATTTTACCTTTAAGAACACACATAGGCTGAAAGTGAAAGGATAGAAAAAAATATTCCATGCAAATGGTAACTGAAGGAGAGCTGGAGTGGCTATACTTCTATGAGACAAATAGGCTTCAAGTAAGAAATAGAAAAGACAAAGAGGTCATTATAATAAAGAGGTCAATTCATCAGTAGGATATTAACAGCTATACAGAAACATGCAACAAACATATAACAGTGAAGCACCTAAATACATAAAATATATAAGCTGAAGGCAAAACAGTCATCAGTACAGTAATAAGAGAGCTTGAATATCAATATTCATGTTCAAATATGGACAGACCATGGAGACAGAAAATCAACCAGGAAACATCTGACTTGAACAACACTAGAGACCAAAAGAACCTAACACATATATACAGAACATTCCATTCACAACAGCAAAATACATATTCTCAGAGCACATAAAACATTCTTCAGGATAGATCATATATGAGGCCACAGAACAAGCCTTAACAATTTAAGAGTGAATGATACCAAGTATATTCTCCAACTACAGTGGCATAAAACTAGAATTACAGGACGAAAATAGGGAAATGAGTAAATATGCGGAAATTAACACGGTGATTCAAAGAAGAAATCAAAGAGAAAGCAAAAAATACCTTGAGACAAATGCAAATGGAAATAAAACAGACCAAAACTTACGGGATACAGCAAAAGAACTTCTAATAAGGAAGTTAATACTGATAAATGCCTTAACAAAAAAGGAAGATCTTGAAAGAAATGAGGGGCGCCTCGGTGGCTCAGTCGTTAAGCGTCTGCCTTCGGCTCAGGTCATGATCCCTGGTCCTGGGATTGAGCTCTGCATCGGGCTCCCCGCTCAGTGGGAAGCCTGCTTCTCCCTCTTCCACTCCCCTTGCTTGTGTTCCCTCTTTTCGCTGTCTCTCTCTATCAAATAAATAAATAAAATCTTAAAAAAAAAAAGAGGGGCGCCTGGGTGGCTCAGTGGGTTAAACCTCTGCCTTTGGCTCAGGTCATGATCTCAGGGTCCTGGGATCGAGCCCCGCATCAGGCTCTCTGCTCAGCGGGGAGCCTGCTTTCCCCCTCTCTCTCTGCCTGCCTCTCTGCCTGCTTGTGATCTCTCTCTCTCAAATAAATGAATAAATAAAAAATCTTTAAAAAAAAAAAAAGAAAGAAAGAAAGAACAACTGAAGGTTTTTATACAACAAAGGAACTACAAAAAGAAAAAACAAAGCCGAAAGTCAGCAGGAGGAAGAAAATAATAAAGATTGAGCAGAGGGGTGCCTGTGTGGCTCAGTAGGTTAAGCATCTGACATAGGCTCAGGTAATGATCTCAGGGTCCTGGGACTAAAGTCCACACTGGGCTCTGTGCTCAGCAGGGAGTATGCTTGTCCCTCTCCCTCTGCTCCTCTCCCCACTCATGCTTTCTCTCAAATAAATAAAATCTTAAAAAAAAAAACTGAGCAGAAATATATGAGCTAGACACTACAAGAACAAAAAAGATCAACAAAACTAAGAGTTGGTTGTTTGAAAAGAAATAATTAACAAACCCTTATAAAAAAAGATTCCCCTCAAAAATAAAATTCTAAATGAAAGAGAAGACATTACAAGTGATATCATAGAAATGTAAATTTTTAAAGACTACTCTCAACAATCGTAGGCAGACAAATAGGATAACCTAGATGAAACAGATGAATTCCTAGAAACATGATCTACCAAGACTGAATGAGGAAACAGAAAATCTGAATAGACCAATAAGAGAGTAAGGAGACTGAAACTATTAATCAAAAATCTCCCAAAAAAGAAAAACCCTAGACCAGATGGCTTCATGGATGAATTCTACCAAACATTTAAATAAGAATTAAAACCAATCCTTCTCTAATTTGTCCAAAAAAAAAAAAAAAAAAAAACCAAAAACAAAAACAAAACAAAAAACCCCAAAAAACAAAAACTGAGGAAGGGGGAGAACTTCCAAATTTCTTTTATGAGGCCAGATCATCCTGTTACCAAAAGGAGTCAAGGACACTACCCGAAATGAAAATCACAGTACCAAATCCCTGATGAATATACCTGTAAAAATCCTTAATAAAATAGTAAGAAACCAAATTCAATAGCATGTTAAAAAGATCATACACTATGATCAAGTGGGATTTATGCTTGGATGCAAGGATGGTTCAGTACATACAAATCAACAAATGTTGATGCTATCTTAACAAAATAAAGAACAAATATCACATGATCATTTCAGTACAGGCAGAAAATGCATTAAGACAAAACTCAACATCCATTCATGATAAAAACTTTCAACAAATTAGGTAGAGAAGGAATGTTCCTCAACATAATGAAGGCCATCTACAACAACTCCAAAACTAACACCATATTCAACAGTAAATACCTAAAAGCTATTTGTCTAAGACCAGGAACAACATAAGGATGCTCACTCATGCCATTCCTATTCAATATAGTACTGGAAGTCCTAGCAAGAGTAATGAGGAAAATAAATAAATAAATAAATAAAATAAACGTCATCCGAACAGAAAAGGAAGAAGTAAAACAGTCTGCAGGTGACAAGATCTTGTATCTAGAAAACCCTAAATGCACCTAAATGCATCAAAAATCTATCAGAAGTAATAAATACAGTAAAATTGCAGGATACAAAATCAACACAAAAATCAGTTGCTTTTCTATGCACAATGAACTATCCAAAAAAGTAATTAAGAAAACAATTTCTTTCACAATTATATCAAGAATAAAACACTTAGGAATAAATTTAACAAAGAGATAAAAGATCTGTACTCTAAAAACTATAAAACACTGATGAAAGAAATTGAAGACAAAAATAAATAGAAAGATATTCCATGTACAGGGACTGAAGGAATACTGTTAAAACATCCACTCTACCCAAAACAATCTATAGATTCAATAAAATCCTATCAAAATTCCAATGGCATTTTACACAGAAACAGAAAAAGTAATCCTAAAATTTATACGGAACCACAAAAACCCTGAATAGCCTCAGTAACCTTGAGAAAGAAGAACAAGGCTAGAAACATCACACTTCCTGACTTCAAAATATGTAACAAAGCTGCAGTAATCAAATCTTAAGATATTTCCATAAAAAGCAGACATATATACCAATGGAACAGAAGAGAGAGCCAGAAATAAACCCTCATTTTACAGTCAATTAATCTTCAATAAGGGTATAAAGAATACAAAGTAGGGAAAGGATGACCTTTGCAATAAAGAGTGCTAGGAAAACTGAACATTCACATGCAAGAAAATGAAAACTGGACCTACACTATACACTATAGTCAATTCAGAATGGATTAAAGAATTAAACAAAAGACCTGAAACTGTAAAACCCTTAGAAGAAAACAGGGTAAAAGATTCTAGTCTTGCCAGTGATCTTTTGAATATGACATCAAAAATCACATGCAACAAAAGCAAAAATAAGCAAGTGGAATTACATGAAACTACAAAGTTTCTGCAAAGCAAAGAGAATTAATAAAAAAATTAAATTTAAAAAAAGGGCAACCTTTGGAATGGAAGAAAATATTTGCAAACTACATTTGATAAGGGATTAATATCCGAAATATATAAGGAATTCATCAACTCAATAACAAATTGGGACAAATAAAAAAATGGGAAAAGAGCTAAATAGACATTTCTCCAGAAAAACATACAATTGGCCAACAGGTACATGAAAAGGGTGTTCGATGTCACTAATTATCCAGGAAATGCAAATCAATACCACAAGAGATGTCACCTTACACCTGTCACAATGGCTATTATTAATAAAACAGAAGATAACAAGTGTTGGCAAGGATGTGCAGAAAAGGGAACACTTGTGTGCACTGCTGGTGGGAGTGTAAAATGATACAGCCATTATGGAAAACAGCATGGAGGATCCTCCAAGAATTAAAATAGAACTACCATACGATATAGCAATCCCACTTTGAGATTTTTAGCCAAAGGAATTGAAATCGGGATCTTGAAGATATATCTGCACTCCCATGTTCACTAAGCACAATTAACAGCAGTGAGGATATAGAACAGCCTAAATGTCCACTGAAGAAAGAAAGGATTAAAAAAATGTGGTATACACATATAATTAAACACAGTAGTACACCAAGGGTGACTGAAAACCCTCTGTAACTAAAAGATTGGTGTGTTACTTGAAAAAGTATATAAACGCAATCTCTCCATAAATTTTGCTTCAATTCTTAGTCTGTTTCTTTTACTTCAGAGATATTATCACAAGGAGGAAAACAAACAAGAAAAGACTTGTAAAGTATTTGTCCAAAACTATTCCCTATTGTCTGTTCCTGATCTCAATCACAGAAGCAGCTGGGTATGAAACTGTTAAATCTAATCTCAACCATTATACATAATCCTTATAGAGTTCATTTTCACATAAGTACTGAAAATTTTCTTTTTCCACTCGTTTAATATTAGTAAGTATCCCTATTGCTGATTCTAAATTTAGCCTCTGTTGATGGCTTATTTCAATTAGAGTAGAAATTAAGATTCATGTTGATTCTGCCATTACTCAATTATATCTTAAATATCTAAAACATCCTCTTATTAATACCTTTTATCACCACAGCTTCATCAGTATAGAGGTAGTCCAAAATAACTTTTAGTATGTCAGAATGTATTGGCATTTCCAAAGCTGTACAAGTGGAAGCCTAAATAAAATAAAGTAAAATAATTAATTTTAAACTAAAAAAACTATCTCATTCTGACTGGAACAGAAAATCTGAATAGGAATAACATCAAATGCAAAAGAACATTTATAAAACACAAATCTAAAATGACATACATTTAATTTTAAAATGCCTTGTAACATGGGGAATCAAGAAAAATTGAAACAAAAACCAATCACACTGGTATTCCAAACACATGTCCAAATAATAAAGGGGAAATTCTGACCTAAGAAGTTTTTCTGCAACAATTTTTAATTCCAAATGTTTCTATTTTCCAGCAGGCCAGAGCATAAATGAAGTTTAAAACAAAAGTGAAACTGACTTAAAATATGCAGTTCCCATTCTGCATTTCTTTAGTACATAATTTCCCCAAAATGAAAAACCAGCCATGTGGCTTCAGCTTAAAACTTACCTCAATCCATGAGCTACTCAGCATACTATGAAAATATTCTGGGAAAGAAAAGGTACAATTCATTAGAACTGTTAAACAATACTAATAAGTCAGCAATTAATTAAGAAGTATACCTACCAAGTCTAGCACAAAGAACACACTTATGGCAAGTAAATTCCTTTCCATCCACTGATTTCATGGTCACATCACATAGAAATGAACTGAAAAATAAATTTTTTAAATTGAAATGAGAATGATTTCTTTACATATTTAGCAAATAGGAAATTTATTATAGGATTTGGCTTAAGTTGATTTTCTTTTAATTAAAGACAGCAGAGAACAAACAACCTGAGGATATACATACAGATAAAGAACTTCATCTCCTTCCATTTGAGGAAAGATAATAAGGGCCTTACAATAAAGATAATATTTAAAGGGAACTGATAATATTCAGTTGATAAATATTCAAAAAAAAAGTTCTTCCTTCTAATTCCTTCTAATTTTCCTTTTGCATTACAGACCAGGTGTTAATAGTTAATATTTTATCCATTTACCTCAACATCTCTCCAACATTCCTAGAAATGAAGACTAGTAAAGATAAAATGGTATCTACTCATATATTTTGCTTCATATATCAGAAGAGCTCTGTTTTCACACTTAGGTTTCAAAGTCTAAGGATGAAAAGTTTATCTCCATTTCCTAACTTACCACTTTTTCTGATTTAGCTTCGATTTATTACCAGGTTTCTTCTCAATAACATTAATTTTTCCATTTTCAAATTTGACTCCATCTAACCTATCAAGAATAAATAAAAATTAACAGTTGGTGGACCAAAACAAACAACAGAAATCCAACAAATTACCTTATATAATCATATAATTTATATCACCCAGAAAAGGATCTCAACAAACTCTATTCTGTGATAAAAGAGTACCATATATTCTTCAATTTTACTTCAAAGTACAGTTGATTGTTGAACAACGCAGCAGTTAGTCACCACTATGTACCCCCCCCTTACAGAGTTGAAATCTGCATAAAATTTTGACTCCCCCATAACTTAAATACTAATACCCCACTGTTGACTGGAAGACTTCCCAATAACATAAACAGATTGGTATGTTTATACTTTGTATGTTACGTGCATTACATGTTGTTTTTACAATAAAAGCTGAAGAAAATGTTAAGAAAATCATAGAGAGTATACATTTACAGTACCATACTGAATTTATCATAAAAAATCTTTTTTTTTAATTTTTTTTATTTTTTTTTAAAGATTTTATTTATTTATTTGACAGACAGAGATCACAGTAGGCAGAGAGGCAGGCAGAGAGAGAGGAAGGGAAGCAGGCTCCCTGCTGAGCAGAGAGCCCGATGCGGGGCTTGATCCCAGGACCCTGGGATCATGACCTGAGCCGAAGGCAGAGACCTTAACCCACTGAGCCACCCAGGCACCCCTATCATAAAAAATCTTAATACAAGTGGATCTGCACAGTTCAAACCCATGATTTTCAAGGGTCAAATGCACATTAAATACAGTTACTGACAATAAAACATATCAAAGCCATAGCACAAAGTCCTTCAGTGTTTTTAAACAGAAAACCTGATATATGATTCTCTCTCTACCCCACACATTAGAAGTTATACTGCCACAAGCAACATACATACCTTAAAAAAAGAGAATTCCAAAGAATCTGGCTTAAATGACAAATCTGTCTTAGGCACTTTACACTTGCTACATGACAGAACTACACCAACAATTTGAGATCACTATTATCCTCCCTTTTATATATTGAGAAACTGAAGTTCAAAGAAACTAAGAAATCTGCCATAGCCATAGAAGAGCTAAGAGGCATATACAGGTCTAACTCCTAAGACAGTACTTTTTCCAGTATACCACACTGCCTACCATTCCAGATTCCTGTTACACAAACATCATGGAGAGTTCAAACCCACTAATAGCCTCCATAGTTTTAATCCAGAGAGTCCTACAGAGATAGTTTTAGCAAAAAATGGGAGAAAAAACACATCCAAAACAGAAGGAGTTGAGGGAGGGAAGAGGGGTAGTAAAGAAAAAGAGAAGAATTTTTAAAAGGACATAAAGAGGTTCAAGAATAGATATTAAGGACGAGCCATACCTACTACTCAAATTACTGAAACCAAATTTCCTTGCAATATTTTGCAACATTCTTACAGGATCATCTTCCCCAACACTTTTCCCTTTATTGGAAGATTTTGGTTTGCTTTTCTGCTTTTCATTAACCATATGAGCTTGATTACTTCTATAAACTTCAAATGCTGACTTCTGATTATCTTCATGGCAATTCATTTTATTTGAATGAGAATACATAGTGCCCTGATATTCTTCTGGCTTTTTGTTTAAGTTTATTCTTGGTGTGAAGCCATGAATTAAAAAGTCACAAGTATCTGTGTATATAAATTGTAAAAGGTACTCAAACAAGTCAGGATGAACCTTCTCTACCACAAAGAGATGGCATCCTGCAGAATCTTCATCTTTCCGATAAACATCTGTAAAGTCTAAAGAGGTCCCATCTGAAAGAAACAATTTCTGAAAAAAGTCAGAATGCGCTGCCAAAATATATTTATGTGCAGGGAAGATTCTATTGCCAACTTGAAATGTCACATCATGTATGTTGTCCGTTTCATCAGTTTCCCTTAAGAGTTTGCCAAACTCTTCAAAAAAGGATGATGAGGATACAGCTGGAATTTCATAAAGGCTAGAAATGAAACGAAAATCATTTTTACTTTCAAGAAATGAAAAAAAAAGCATCCCTAATCAATTCTCCTTTTAAAGTACAATTTCTTTTTTCGTTATTAAACTTACAAGATTTTAAATCTGGCATTTCTTAAAATATAAGAATATTGCAAAGTCTTATATACCATATCACACATTAAAATATTTTTATTCCTTTTTATATTTTTCTGCTACACTAAAATGACAAGATTTAAGTTTTCCTTCTAAAGCAGTGTTTTCTATTTCTACAAGGAAATACGAGGACATAAATTCAAATGACCATTTCACAGAAATTTTTTAAATGATTGTAACTAAACACAAATGACTTTAAAACTAAAAATATCCAAAAAAGAATACAGTCCTCAACCTTTTATATCCTCTTATTTTATCCTTTATCCTTTTAAGTGAAGAAAACTAAATCTACAAAGAACTGAGCAAATACTTCAACCAAATCCCAGAATAGGATAGAAACTCAGAAACTAAATATAAAGATAAATACACATACAGACATACAGTATGTTCTTTCAGTATTGTAAGATGATTATCACACCTTCCCAATCCACTATTCACCCTTCCAGGTAGGGGAAACAAACCTTCAGGTTTGCCCTGGATTGAGAGCTTTCTCAGAAGATGAGAGTTTTGGTGCTAAATATGGGACAGACCTGGGCAAACCAGTATGGATGGTCACCCTACTTCTAGGACTTCTTTCCAAGAGTACCCCTGATATTTATCTTAACCTGTCATCTCCCTACTAATGTGACTTAGAGAAGATTTGCACTGAGATTCAAACTCCCCTACAAACCACTCTATACTATCTCTTCTTTTGTTAATTATCATATTCAAGTGTTAGAAAGTTTTGCTAACAATTTAATGCTTATTATATATGTCTCAGAATCTGAGAACCTAGAGTACATCATAAAGTACTAAGATATAAACTTTGTGCATATACATATATATCTTTAATACTTTCAATAAACAACAGTTTACAAACTAAGAGAAACACTTATCATTCCCACTGTAACAAATTCTACCTTTGAGATATCCAGGTAACATGATTTTATGTCTAAAGCCTCTACAAGTCTTGGCAAAAGCATTTCAATTAAATTTGCTCCACGAGCTACTAAAAACAAAAGAAAACCCAGTGATTATCCCTTCTAAAAATGAAATTTAATATATACCAGTGTACCTTGTTTTAGGATCTGACTGCAAGATTGCAAAGTTGCATCCACTTGGGTCTGTGCTGACACTAACAGCTCTATGGGCAAAAGTAAGTTTCTCAAGCCGAATTCTTTCATATACACTATTTATATCAGAGACACAAGACACATCTGATGAGGAATTATGGAGATTTGATAAAATCTCTGCTAAAAAGAAAAATAAACAAACTTCCATTAATGGAGGCTTTACTGAAAATCCTAAAATGGTTTAGGAGTAAAGAAAATAGAAAAACAATTAAAATATAGAAATATCTTTCATATATGTCTTTTTGAAGAAGTATATCCTCTCTCTCTTAAACACAATTTGTACCCTATGTACAGGTATTATACAGGAAATTTTGGTTAGTCAATTCTCAATTATCCATGACTTTATTTCTTTCAACAAAAACATCTTCCACACTGCAACCAAAGTTATCTTTCTAAAAAGCAAATCTAGTACTATACTGGCTTCTAAAATTCCTCAGCTTGCATTAAAAATATGTAAACTTAGCCTTTTCATAATTTGTTTGCATGTTTATTTGTTTCCAAATATCTGAGTGACCATACTGTGCTACTGTGATACAGCAATCATCAGTCTGTCCCTAATGATACAGTAGTGAACAAGACAGGCATCCCTACCATCTCAGAATACACAATCCAGCAGAGAAGACAGACATTTAAACAAATGATTGTTTCATTACAAGTCAGATAAGGCTATGAAAAGAAGTATGAAATCTGCATGCAAAAAATGATTCTGGCTGCAATAGGAAGAATGCTGAAAGAAATTAAAAATAAAGACAACAAGATCACTTAGGAAACTATAAGAGTCCAAAAAAGAATAAATAACACACTGAAGTTGCAGCAATACAAGCAGAGAAAAGTGGAAAGATTTCAGAAACAATTGAGACAGAAGTGACAATCAGATACTGGAGTGGGGGGATGTGAGGTGTCAAAGATAACCATTTACTTAGAAAACATTGAAAAGCAAATGTGGGAGCATGAGATCATGAATTCAGTTCTAGACCACTAAATATGACTAAGATACAATTCCAAGACTTTCAACATTTACAAGTTTCAACATTTTGGGTACTCCATCAAAATTTACTCTCTTTCAGGAGAAGGGAGTTGAGGGAAATTGGAGGGGGAGGTAAACCATGAGAGACTGTGGACTCTGAAAAACTATCTGAGGGTTTTGAAGGGGTGGGGGGGTGGGAGGTTGGGGGAACCAGGTGGTGGGTATTGGAGAGGGCACGAATTGCATGGAGCACTGGGTGTGGTGCAAAAACAATGAATACTGTTATGCTGAAAATAAATTTAAAAAATTAAAAAAAAAAATTTACTCTCTTTCTGTTTTATGGGGCTTCACTAATCTTTCCCAAACACTCAGTTATTGCAATTTCTATACTCTCAAACCTAACATATACATATTAGTATTTGTAAACTGTAAATAGTTAGGTATATGTCTATTGTCACTACAAACTTATGAATGTCTGAAAACGAGCCTATCTTACATATATTTTGTTATCAATAAAGCATAGCCCTATATCTGACACATAGTAAATCTACTTTAAAAGTTTATACACTTATATAATCTATAAGAAAAAAAAGAAATACAACAAATCAGTAATCACTTCACTGTGGCTTTACGATTTTGAAGAATAGGTTTATAATTTTCTGAATGATTTTAAATGTTCCTTATATATGTTTTACCATACAATAACGAATTTATTCATTTAATAGATGATTTAATAAGGGACTACTATGTGTCAGGAAATATGCTGAATGCTAAGGATACAGTGAAATAGTCAAGGTCCTTGCCATCTTACAGTCTGATAGGAGGTAAGCATTAGAAAAATTAATCACAAATATAAATAAATAACAAGTAAAAATGACCTGTATCCTGAAAATACCAAGGGAATATGAAAAGTGGCACAGGGTACTTCAATTTAGATTAAGAGATCTGTGAAAACATCTCTGATGAAGTATAAATAAAGCTGAGATGTGAAAAATTAGAAAAAGCCCTGGTACTACTGAAAAAAATTGAAAACCTGAAGGTCAATCTGACTGGAGAGTGGTAAATGAAAGGGAGTTCAGAGACACAAACAAGGGTCAGAGCAGGAGCTTTCAGGATAATGTTCAGGAAGTGAAGAAACCATTAATGAGTTCTGAACACAGGAATATTAGAATCAGATCTTAAAAGATCATTCTGATTATCAATTAAGAATAAATAAGAAGAAATAAGAGTATGATTAAGGAAAACCTATTTTTTACAGTAGTCCATGTGAGTAGGGACAGAGTGGGACCAACGAACTGTGAAGTGGTAAATGAATTCTAGTTTTTCCAGCAGAAAAATCAACAGATTAATAATTATGGATGAAAGAAAAAAGTTGGTAACCTAAGTTAAAAGAACAATGCAAGTAATCCAAAAATTTATAAATTCATAATCAGATAAAATTAAGAATGAAGTATATAGGGCGCCTGAGTGGCTCAGAAGGTTAAGTGTCTGCCTTCAGCTCAGGTCATGATCCCAGGGTCCTGGGATCGAGTCCCACATTGGGCTGCCTGCTCCTTGGGGAGCCTGCTTCTCCCTCTGCCTCTCCCCCTGCTTGTGCTCTCTCTCTCTCTCTCATGAATGAATAGAATCTTTAAAAAAAAAAAAAATTAAAAAAAAAATGAACTACATAATGAATAACTTCTATTTTCAGTCGTGGCATCTTAATTAAAGCTATCCTTTATATTCACCAAGTAATGAAATAAAACTATTCTCTATTCAGCAACTGTTTAATACTACTTTTATTTAATTCTCATTAATATAGACTTTGTTCTTCCCATAATTTCCCTTTAAGCTATGAAATGTACATTTAAAAAACTTTAATTTTATATATACAAGTGGGTAAATTATATATATATATATTTACACATACACACACACACACACACACACACACACACACACACACACACACACATGTATAAGCCACTCAATTCCCAATTTAAAGAAGAGAAAAAATGGAGCTTGGAAGATGATTTAAAAGTATCTGGGAAGTTTTTTCTTTAAAATTTACACTTCCCTGACCCTACAGCCAAGACCTCAGGATATACTGAGACAGATAAACAGTTGAAAACCAGATTTAAGTGAACTGAATTCAGCTTATCTGCGCACTCGCGCACACACACACACACACACACACACACCCCAAAAATCGAAAGAGGAGACTTAAAGGTAAAACCTAGTAACACTTGTCAAACCTAGTAATAAACACTTGTGAAATTAAAGGTTAACTGAAAGATAATTTACGCATTATTCACATATATGAACTGACCTTTCTTTTCAGAATTCTTTTTTTTTTCTTCAAACCATTTCC
This sequence comes from Enhydra lutris kenyoni, assembly GCF_002288905.1. NCBI lineage: Eukaryota > Metazoa > Chordata > Mammalia > Carnivora > Mustelidae > Enhydra > Enhydra lutris. The sequence goes on from NW_019154101.1 coordinate 48,626,776, forward strand.
CTCTAAATCCTTCTCCATCCTGTGTGACAAATAAAATGTCTTTTCTATTTAAAGCAATGTCAGAAATGAAGACCTGGCGTGGATAGGCCCATCGACACTGCTTCAGAGAACTGCTGACTGATCTCCAGCAAAATACCTAAAATAAAACCAAATTACATTGGAATATATATTCCCATCATCACCTGGCCAACCAAAAACTGAAATCAAGAAATAATACCTCTAAAACAAAAGCCCCAATTAATGTATCATGTTCATTCTTTCACAGAAAAAGATACTATAAAAATCAATTTATTTTTAAAGAACTGTATCTTTCAGAAAAAATACATTAAGCAAATATGAAACATTAAAAATATTTAAAAGACACTCCTTTTAAGAAGTATCATTTAGTATTACTTGCTTTTCACAAATCAATCTACTACAATGATAAAGGAAAACAAAAGTATGAAAGCTAAAATTTAGATATCACACTTGTTATAATACCATCTGTTTGCAAGAAGAATGAAAATCAGCCTACTGAAAATCCAAACTTTAACTCTCAAGAAAAAAAAGCAGTGGTATGAATAACCCTATTTTATAACTAAAACAAAATTTTACAGATAGAAAAATTAAAAGAGTTCAATGGCTTCCAAATGGTTCTACAAACCTTAGTATTCCTAAAAAATGACTTGGAACCCGCTGCACAGGGATGGAAAGAATAAAGAGAGGTATGGTCTTGAGTTTCCCAATTCAGCTTTATCCAGAACAGTAACTCTTATCTGCTTCATATATTTGCATTCCAAGAAAGATTTTTTTTTTTTTAAAGATTTTATTTATTTATTTGACAGACAGAGATCACAAGCAGGCAGAGAGGCAGGCAGAGAGAGAGGAGGAAGCAGGCTCCCTGCTGAGCAGAGAGCCTGATGCGGGGCTCGATCCCAAGACCCTTGAGATCATGACCTGAGCCGAAGGCAGCGGCTTAACCCACTGAGCCACCCAGGTGCCCCCCAAGAAAGATTTTATTTGAAAAATTAATACTGCTGATTTTTAAAAGTTCAATTCTCCTCATATTTAAGAAAAGTAAAACACAAAATGGTACCTGCAAAGGTCACTCAAAAGTTACGTTAAAAATTAAAAAAAAAAAAAAAAAAAAAAAAGACTATACTGATTAATTCCTTCAGAGACTGGTTTTCATAGTAAGATTCTAATTTTCCAGAAAGTAACAATGAAAGGTATAGACTAGATCCCTATTAATATAAATGAAACACATGCTAGAGTCAAATGTTTTTTACACTCACTATTTTATATAATCCCATGCCACTGCCTCCTCCTATTAGTATAAAATTAGAGATCTAATTCTATTATAGTTCCCTATATTAAAATGATAGACCACAGATTTATACCAGTAGATGGAGCTTTATAATTAATTCTTCAATTTCCAAAATGTATTTTATAGCACTTTATAAACCTCAGAAAACATTCTTGTTTTTTCTATTTGATAAGCAAAAAGCAGAAGGCAATCTGTGTTTTTCTAGCTACAGTGTAAAACTCTTTGTTACTATGTATAATATAATTTTAATTTAACAATTTTATTAGAGAAATGTACTGATATATTTGCATAGGGAACTAATTGAACTCTACTTAAACAGAAAGAGATTAGCGATTCTATCTATAGTGATCCATGAAGGCATTATCTTAAATATGACATCTATAATCTCTAAAAATATACATTATGTGTACATTTACTTAAAACTAAATCTGGGGGGCACCTTGGTGGCTCAGTGGGTTAAGCCTCTGCCTTCAGCTCAGGTCATGATCTCAGGGTCCTGGGATCGAGCCCTGGGATTGAGCACCGCATCAGGCTCTCCACTCAGTGGGGAGCCTGCTTCTCCTCTCTCTCTGCCTGCTATGCCTACTTGTGATCTCTCGCTCTCTGACAAATAAATTAAAAAAATTTTTTTAAATCTTAAAAAAAAAAAAAAACTAAATCTGGGAAAAATTTTCTAATTATGAAACAAATTTTTAATATCACCCGTTTAGCTTTTAATTTAAGAAGCAGTTACATAAAATATCTCCTATCTATGTAATTTGCTATCTTCATCAGTACTCAATATGCATATCAAATAATCCATCAAAATCCCCTATTGATTTCAATTTCAAGCACAGTAAATGAAATTTTAAGCTACAGTTTAACAAAGCTATACTATGCAACATTAGTTAAATGTCATCAAATTTTCTTTGAAATACCAGGTCCATACTAATTAGTGCTGGACATCAAAAATGGGTAGAGAAACAAAGTCAACAGGAATCATCATTATCTAGTAATACATGTTCACATTATCAGGTCCTTATAGCTATCAACTCAGAATAAAATTACTTTAAAACACTTTTGCATAAATATACACTCACCCTTCCAGCTCCATCCATTGCAAGAATGCAAATTTTTTGACCTCCATTTTCTTTCAAATTTTCAGGATCAACCTTGTATTCCATACGCCCCCCAGAAACAAGAACTTTCTTCAAGTTTAGTTGTCTAAGTGAAAAAGAAAATTCTTCATTAATATGTTCTTTAAAATAGACACACTCAATTTTAAAGAAATTACTAATCAAACAATAATCTAGGGTGATTACTACGAAAGGTGAAGTAAGATGATTTGGCCTTTGGTAACCTTAGTCTCTCCTTTCTGTATGTGTCCCCTATATAATGGCCGTTTCTTTTCATAGCAAGTACTTCCCTCCCAAATGCCTCTACCCATACATATACACACTTCTGACACCTAAAGCCCCACTTTAGAACGCACACGTTTACTCTACTGGATATAACTGCTAAGACTAAAAGCTCTTAAGAGTATTTACATTTTAACAGACAAGAAAAACTTTAAACCTGAAAATGAAATAGAAATCCTTAATTTCAAATATGGACAAGCCTAAATAGCTATAGCTACCAGGAAAATCATCAGCAATGTTGCTAATTTAATAACTCGTCTACTAGCCATTTCATTATACCTATACATGGGATAGTCTATAACACTGTGTGAAACTTGCCTATTACTACTCTAATCATTGTCCTCCCTTTCAGATATTTTGCCTGCATTAAAAGATTTTTACTTTCCAAAATAACAATCTATAACAAAAAATTTTCTTATTTAAAACCTGGATATAACTTATGTTTATGTAATTTAATGTTATCAGGGCAAGTTTTATAAATGTTAATCAGTAACAAAACCTAACATCCCACAAATCACCTCATGCTCAAAAGAAAAACCTAGTCAGTCAATTCTAAGAAACACTTATGTTCACATTTTCATGTTTCTAAAACTAAAATATGACCTACTGCCTGCCTCTCTGCCTACTTGTGCTCTCTCTCTGTCAAATAAATAAATAAAATCTGTTAAAAAAATGCACAGCAAAAATTGCTGTCAAATCAGAAATAAATTAGTCAACTATATAAGACTGAAATATATGAGAAGTAAAGGACTCTTACCATATTAATTTACCTCACAATTGATTTTAAGAGCTTGCTCCTTAAACTGTTCAAATGAAATCACAGATGACACATTACAGGTATGGTTTATGCACAAAAGCTAGGGAACTCCAATTGGCAGACCCATCCAAACTTAAACCTAGGTTTTACGGTTCCCTGCATTACCTGACCTTTTCAATGAGCCAATCAACTGCTAATCTACTGCATGCTACTATAACCTACTTTCAGGTAACAAAAGGCTACACAAATTTAAAGATAAAAAATATACCAGTCAGTTACAAACACAGGGACTGAGAATCCATGATATGTAACTATTTTTTTTTTTCAAAATAAATAGGTACATAACAAAAAAAGGCTACATATGAACCAATGATGATTGCGTCACAAACCAAGAACTATAATTAATCTAGATTTGTGTACCTGAAGCATAAAAAAAGGAAGAAAAATTTATAGGTCACATTTAACCACATGGTAAATATAATTCAGAAATACTTTTTTATGATTTGCAGAGAACTTCTACATATGTTTCCTGGGTGCATGTCAAAGACTAAGCTTATCAAAGGCAAAAATTCTTAACTTTTCCTTTCAGCTTTAAATTGTCTTTGTCCAGTTTTCTTCATCTGACACTCCAGAGCATAGCATAAAGTGAATCCTCAGAGTTTTTGTTGGAAGAACTGAATTATTATTAAAGTTATATTTCTTTACAAAAATACACATACTTAGATGCCATCTTCTTGCACTGATAGTCTGCAAGTAAGTAAATATCTCCTCTTGTGGTAACACAGACTGTGGCCCCGTCACTTGCAGCAACCAAAGACAAAGTGATATCCTTATGATGAAGGGCAGAGACTTGACGAGGAGCAGTTACATACTTTTCTCCATTGGGATCTGGCAAATAACCTAAAAAAATTACACAAATAAATCACAAAATATCCAAAAATTCAATTTATTTTTCAGATAATGTCATCAAGATTTCTTACCCAGTTGTCCACCATTTAGCCCCATAGTGTAAACAGCTTCTCTAGTCCACAGCACTGTATGAAACCTGCCTGCTGCTACTCCAATGATTGTCCTTCCTTTTAGATATTTTGCCTGCATCTATTCAAAAAGACAATTAAGACAACAGTTTATTATATTATTAAGAACAAACATAATATTTCAAAGATCCAGTAAACCAGAGTAGCAAATATATGGCACACTAACTACCAGTGCCCCGTTAAGTTCTAATGGCAGAATTCATTAACAGATCTTAGCACTAACACTAAGACTCCAACTCTTCTCAGAACACAAGATATTCTGATGTAGCCACTTCAAGTCAGCAGTTCTAACATATAAAAAATTAACACGGTAGAAAAGCCAAATCATCCAACCGGTCACCAAGCAATATGCAAAACAGGCATTCTATCAGAAAATAAAGTACTTTTAAATTTGACATATTCAGGGTCTCTCAACAGTGGCACTAATGACATTTTCAGCCAGATGACTCTTATTGATGTAATGTATTACACTGATTCTTGTATGAATATTAAACCACCCTTGCATCCCAAGAATAGCCAAAGCAATCTCAAAAGAAAAAACCAAAATTGGAGGTATCATAATTCCAGATTCCAAGTTACATTACAAAACAGCAGTAATGAGAACAGTATGGTATTAGCACAAAAAAAGATACATAGATCAATGGAATAGAACTGAAAACACAGAAATAAACCAATTATATGGTCAATTAATCTACAACAGAGGAATGAATGTTTACAATGGGAAAAAGACAGTCTCTTGGTATTGGGAAAACTGAACAGCAACATGCAAAAAATAAACTGGACCACTTTCTCTCACCATACACAAAAATAAACTCAAAATGGATGAAAGATCTAAATGTGAGACCTGAAACCACAAAGATCCTTGAAGAGAACACAGGCAGTAAGGTCTGTGACACTGACCATAGAAACTTTTTTCTAGGCATGTCTCCTGAGGCAAGGGAAACAAAAGCAGAAATAAACTACTGAGACCACATCAAAACAAAAAGTTTCTACACAGCAAAGGAAACAACCAACAAAACTAAAAGACAACCTATGGAATGGGAGAAGATATCTGCAAATGGGATATCCAATAAAGGGTAGTATCCAAACTATATAAAGAATTCATACAACTCAATACCCAAAAAACAAATAATCCAATTAAAAAATAGGCATACGACATGAACAGACATTTCTCCAAAGAAGACATATAGACGGCCAAAAGATCCATAAAAAGATGCTCAACATCAGGGAAACAGAATTCAAAACTACAATAAGATACCACCTCACACCTGTCAGAATGGCTAAAATAAAAAGCACAAATAGTAAGTGGTAACAAAGATGTGGAGAAAGGGAAGTTCTCTTGCACTGTTGGTGGGAATACAAACTACTGCAGCCATTGTGGAAAACTGTATGGAGTTTCCTCGAAAAATTAAAAATAGAACTACCCTATGATCTAGGGATTGTACTATTGGGTATTTACAGAGAGAATACAAAAACACTAGTTAAAGAGATACATGCACCCCTATGTTTACTGCAGTATTATTTACAATAACCAAACTATGGAAACAGCCAAGTACTCATCAAAAAATGAATGGATAAAGAGGTACACACACACACACACACACATGCACGCACACACAGGAATATTATTCAGTCATAAAAAAGAGTTAAATCTTGTTATTTGCAACAACATGGATACAGCTAGAGAATACAATGCTGAGGGAAATAAAGAAGTCAGTTAGAGAAAGACAAATACCATATGATCTCACTCATATGTGGAATTTAAGGAAAAAAATGAGCAAAGGAAAAAAAGAGAGAGACAAAGACAAATCAAGAAAGAGACCCTTAACTACAGAGACCAAACTAATGTCACCACATGGGAGGTAGATTGGGGAATGAATGAAACAAGTAAGTGGGGATTAAAAGAGTACACTTACTATGTCGGGGAAATAAAAAAGAAAATGGAAAAAAAAAAAAAAAAAGAGAAAAAATACTGGACATATTCAGAGTCTCCCAACAGTGGCGCTACTAATATTCAGCCAGAGGAATCTTTGCTGTAAGGGACTACCTTTTAAACTACATAGGTTTAGCAGCATCCCTGGACTCTACCTACTAGATGTCAGTAGCACCCCCCACTCCAGTTGTTACAATTAAAAAGGTCTCTGCACGTTGTCAGATGGCTCCTGGGGATGCAAAAGTAACTGAGAATACTGAATATGTCCATATCAACCTAAAGCTCCAAGACAGCCACACAATAAGAATAAAAACAGGAAAGAAATCTACCATTTATAAAGAAATCTACAAAATGGTTAAATATCCATGAAGTCCATGACTACAGAAAATGGATTTTCCAACCAAAAAGTACCACAGATTGGAGACTGCCTCAAACAATTTTTTGGTAATTCCTATTGATTCATTAGTCATCCAGAATGGAAAAGCTTAGATTTAAAAGCTTATTAATTAAAAATATATACCTAATAATAACTTTAAATCCAGAGGATTAAATCAATAAAGAAACTTCACCTTTGAAAATACAAAATTTTATGATCTGAAATCTCACTTGTTATTGAGTGATGATTCTAGCAACATATTAGAGTACCAGTCCCAGTTTTTTGAACTAGGTCTGTGAAGCTGAGTAAAGGGTACCTTCTGGAGGTGGTTGTGCAATTGGGAGGGGGAAATCACAACAAAGAAGAGTGGCTTTGGACACATGTCCACACCTCACATAAACTTGCCATGTATGTTTTCGGTGCAAAGGCACATTTTCCATGAGGCCAATAAGCTTAGTCTTCTGGGTAACTCACTTACATGGCCATTTTGCATTTTAAAACTTCATATTTTTTTCTTAAGGAGGGCGTCAAAATTATTTGTTTCAAACCCCAAAAATGTGGATCCCTCTCTGCTTATAAATACTTTAAAAGCTGAAACTAAAGCACTTTGGGGCCTAATTTCCCAATTGCCTTCTCCCTTACTCCAAACAAATGCTAATTTGTATTATGCTTAATGTCTCCTGTGAAAAATAAAGTATATACCACAAATATAAGTAAAATAAATTGCCTATCAATACCTTCCACCTTTTGTCATACAGGTTTTATAGCAAAAAGTCACCTTCTTTTGAAAAAGGAAGCTTACCTGTCTCGGTACATTACAACTAGAGGGTGGAGGAATAATTCCTAACTGATGAAAAATATTCAGACCAAATGTATAAACACATCCATCTTCAGTCAGTACCACAGTATGATCCTTAGCAGCTGCCACTTGGGAACAATTATGACCACTCAGTCCTTCCACAAGCCTAGGGATCTACAAAATAAAATTAACTTTAGTATAATATATTAACCATTTATACAAAAATACAAAGAGAATCTGGTGATTCTATATCCAAAATGATATGACTAATAAATGGCTGATCTATCATAAGTAAACTCTACAGTTTAGCAAAGATAGGTGAGTTTAACAGGATATGGATATTGATTTATGAGTAAAATACAAAACTCCAGTATGACATTTCAGTAAAATAATTCAATCCAACAAATGATTTTTGAGCCCTTATCATACACCAAGTGGAAATTTGGTTGGTATAAATAAAGAGAGCTCTTTAGCCAAAGTATTCACTGATGTATTGAAAAAAATAAATAAATAAACGGGAAAATACAGGTGTGAGGAGTAAATGAGTTGGTAAGTATAAAAAACAACAGTCTCTGACACTGCACAGAATGAAGATAATAATGCCTGTAATCTCACAGTGTTGCTATGAGGCTTAAGTCAAGGTAATGATACTACATGAAAAGCATCACTGATATCTGGAACATAATAAACTCATGAAAAATGAAAGCTGTTGTCATAGCTCTCTCTCTTTTTAAAGTACCCTTTAATAGATAAATACACCAGTAATCCCGTCAAAAAAATCTACCTTAAAAATAACCTACTGAGGGGCACCTGGGTGGCTCAGTGGGTTAAAGCCTCTGCCTTTGGCTCAGGTCATGATCCCAGGGTCCTGGGATCGAGCCCCGCATAGGGCTCTCTGCTCAGCAGGGAGCCTGCCTCCCCCTCTCTCTCTGCCTGCTCCTCTGCCTATTTGTGATCTCTGTCTGTCAAATAAATAAATAAAATCTTAAAAAAAAAAATAACCTACTGAGGCAACTTATTGAATGCAATAATTATTAGGTTTCCAATTAGCACTAAGTTTCTGTACCATAAGACTCAATTTTGTGATTATACAAAGAAAATATGGGCTCAACTTTTACATTTTTATCATTTATTTATTTAGAGAACATGCATGTGTCTGCATGCAAGTTGGGGGGAGGGCAGAGGGAAAGAATCTTCAAGTAGACTCTCCCCTGAGTGCAGAGCCTTAGGCAGGGATAAATCTCACAATCCATGAGATCATGACCTGGGCTGAAACCAAGATTCAGAGGCTTAACTGACTGAGCCATCCAGGCACCCCCAACTCAACTTTTAGACCACAATACTTTGATGAGAAGTTAAAAAAAATTAGAACACCAAGGTTTTGCAATTGGTCTGACTTATGGGGCACCTGGGTGGCTGTCAGTTATCTGTCTGCCTTCAGCTCAGGTCATGATCTTGGGGTCCTGGGATAGAGCTGTACTGAGGTCCCTACATAGGGAATCTGCCTCTCCCTCTGCCACTCCCCTTGCTCATGCACATGCGCGTGTTCTTTCACATTCTCTGTCAAACAAACAAATCTTTTTATTTTTATTTTATTTTATTTATTTATTTGACAGAGAGAGATCACAAGTAGGCAGAGAGGCAGGCAGAGAGAGGGGGAAGCAGGCTTCCTGCTGAGCAGAGAGCCCGATGTGGGGCTCGATCCCAGGACCCTGAGATCATGACCTGAGCCAAAGGCAGAGGCTTAACCCAATGAGCCACCCAGGTGCCCCATAAATAAATCTTTAAAAAAAATTAGTCTGACTTTTACAATTTCAACTATGGAAACATTTTAAAGCTTATTTATATGCTCTCCTGTCCCAGTATTTGCCAAATGCAAAATATAATTTTCCTTTGACGTTTTAGAATTCGGCATATCTAAATCCTTTAATTTGAACATGATAGAACAAGAAACTAATTGATTTTTTTAAAAGATTTTATTTATTTCGGAGAGAGAGAGAGTGCACAAGTTGGGGGGGGCGGGAAGGCGAGGGGAAGTAGACTCTCTGCTGAGCAGTGAGCCCATATCAGGGGTCTGTTCCCTGACCTGGAGAACAGGACTTGAGAAAGAAAGGCTTAACTGACTGCGCCACCAAAGTGACCCAAATAACTGATTTTTTAAAATTCTACTATCAGTTGCTATATTACTCTCTGCTTATAGTAGATTAGAAATTTTTTTAACTTAACTGAAGTCTCCATTTTATGGGAATTTTACTGAAGTTACCTAAAATGTGTAATGACATTTCAATTACCAAGCATGTCTGTTCATCTCCATGGCCTAAACGTCCTCCAGGACCATGACCACAGGTATAAACCTGCCCTTTCTGAGACAGAAACACTGAGTGAAATTTACAAAGCACCACCTAAGAGAAAACAAAAGATTATTATTAAATTTCTCTGAATAAATAATCCTTTATTTTATAAAAAAATAAATTACAGAATACGGCTAACTGTTGAAGCAGAATGATGGGGAGATGGAGATTATATGTTCTCTCTACTTTGAATATGTTCTGTAATAAAAATTAAAAATGTACACACTCTATTTTAAAACCATGTCTACAAACACTGACAAATGAGAAAAAGAACAAAAAAGAAATTAGCATATGTTACCCACAAAAGAGACTAAACAAAGGAAATGCAAATCTCAAATGCTCAACTACAAAAAGCAGTAGCCAGCTGTTTCCCAACTTTATGGAATCCCAAACAATGAGAACTGGGCAGTGCAACAGGAAGCACAAAGATCAACAAATATGGATATATGTTATTAAAGAAAATAATGGCAATGGCTTAAGCACATTTTTTAAAAACCAACATCACCTATACAGGTATTGGTAGTTAGATAGTATATCCTTTTAATTTTTCTGATTTTGTCAAATACATCTTTAATATCATTACAGTGAATCCTTTCCAGAAGATTTTCAATTTATTTTGCACAGATCCGCAGGTGGAATCACTATCTATGGCAGCTATAGCCATTTGATATGTATTTCTTAAATAATAAGACTTGAAAGTCAAAAGGACTCCTTGATCCATGGGCCACAAAATGAATGCTGTCTTAGCAGGCATGAAAACATGAATCTCATTGTACGTGTCCATCAAAGCTCTTGGCTGACCAGGTGCATTATCAATAAGCAGTAATATTTTAAAAGAATCTATTTTTCTGAGCACTAGGTCTCAACAGTGGGCTTAAAACATATATTCAGTAAACCATGCAGTAAACAGATGTGCTGTCTTCTAGGTTTTGTTCCAGTTTTAGAGCACAGGCAGAGATTTAGCATTATTCTTAAGAACCCTAGGATTTTCAGTATGCTTAAGAGAATGAACCCTGGTTTCAGCTTCAAGTCACCAACTGCATTAGGCCCTAACAAGACAGTCAGCCTGTCCTTTGAAACTTTGAAGCCACTCACCTGACTTCTCCCAAAAAAAAGCTCATTGCCTGCTTTGCAAATCTTGTTTAGTGTAGCCGTTTGCATTAATGATCTTACCCAGATCTTTGGGATAACTTGCTGCAGCTTCTACATCAGCACCTGTTACTTCACCTTGCACGCTGATGTTACAGAGAAAGCATCTTCCCTCAAACTTCATGAACCCACCAGCCTCTGCTAGTTTCAAACTTTTCTTCTCAACTTCCTCACCTCTCTCAGCCTTCATGGAATTGAAGAGAGTTAGGGCCTTGCTCTGGATTAGGTTTTGGCTATAAGGAATGTTATGGCTGGTTTGATCTTCTATCCAGACCACTAAAACTTTCTCCATACCAGTAATAAGGCTGTTTCACCTTCTTACCACTTGGGTATTCCCTGGACTAAGCACTTTTCATTTTCTTCAAGAAATTTTCCTTGTAATTCACAACTTGGCCAACTTGTTGGTTCAAAAGGCCCACCTTTCAGCCTATCAGCTTTTGACACTTTCCTCACTAAGCTTAATCATTTTTAGCTTTTGATTTAAGGTGAGAAGACATCAACCTCTTCCTTTCACTTAACCACTTAGAGGCCATTGCCAAGTTCTTAACAGGCTTAATTTCAATAATTTGTATCTCAGGGAATTAAGGAAGCCCAAGAAGAGGTAGAGAGAGAGGGAAACAATGGCCAGTGGAGCAGAGAGAACACACACAATCATCAGTTAAGTTCACCATCTTATATGGATGCAGTTTGTGGTACCCCAAAACAATTACAATAGTAATATCAAAGATCACTGATAACAGATCACCAAGAAGAAATATAGTTAACTGCTAAACAACATGTGTTTGAACTTTAGTATGCATCCACTTATATGCAGATTTTTTTCCAGTAAATACAGTACAGTACTTAATTAAATGTATTCTCTTCTCCCTATGACTTTAATAACATTTTCTTTTCTCCAGCTTACCTTATTCTAAGAATACAGTATATAATGCATAGAAGTATGTGCTAACTGACTATGTTCTCAGTAAGACTTCCAGTCAGAAAAGTTAAGTTTTTGGAGAGTAAGAAGTCATGCATGGATTTTTGACTGCATGGGGAGGTCAAGTGCCCAACCCCCAGTTTCTTCAAGGGTCAACTGTATAATACTAATGAAAAAGTTTGAAAAATTGAGAGAATTATAGAGATACGAAGTAAGAAAGTGCTATTAGAAAAATGGCAATGAAAGACTCAATGTAGGACTCACATAGACCTTCAATTTGTAAAAAATCTGGTGTCTTTAAAGTCCAATAAAGTGAAGTGCAATAAAACAAAGTATGCCTGTTTGCATGTACATACACACATAACCTCTACACTGCACTGCTATTTTTCAAAGCATCTAATATTGAGTATATTAAATTTTACTTTAATATTATTTAAAAATCCTTTTTTCTTACTTTTAAAAAGTATGTACATATACATTTCTTATGTCATCTATAAACATTTTTCTAACTTTGGACACAAAAAGTGATTATGAAATAAATCTTAAAATTATTTTCCAGAAAGTCAAGTTATGGAAAACAAGAAAATTAGAAGCTGAATTACAAGCTCTACTTACACGTATCCTTTAACTACTTGGTAATTTCTGTGAATACATATACTTATCATAAGTAATGTAAAAAGTCATTATCTCATTTAACTATAACACAAATACTTTTAAAATAAAACCCAAAATTATATTCATATTTATAGTATAAACTTAGAATGTGTAAAAGAAAAATCATTTTTTGAAGCCAGAAATAATACATTTTGTTCAATTTTATAGTTAATATTAGAATGCCATTTACAATTTCTGACTTATATTCAGCAACCAATACCAGAGTTTAAGTGTTCCAACCTTAAAACCTCTGAATTTTTTAAGGAGATACGTGATTAGCTTAATACTCTGGAATATATTATGCTGAGATTAATAATCTCTGCTCCATGGTAGTATAGCATTAGCTCATTTCAGTGACTAATGGGGGCTCTCTACATAACTGGTGCTCAATAAATATTTCCATAAAACTTGCCTTCTCTTTTGTTATTTATACTGTTTTCCTTCCTACCCTATCCATAGTGCTTGCTTCAACCCTCATTCAATCCTCAAATAAGAATATAAAATTCCTTATATTCTTAATCTCTTCACAAAATACTCTCACTTTCTTGCCTTAAGTGTAGCTTTCTCCTGAATATGCTCATTTCCTCCATAGCACATATATCCTAGGACCAGAAGATATAACGTTTCTGGTTTCCTAATGCTATCATTTATTCCTTCACTCTTATTTAAAAATCCTTGCTCCTGAAAAAGCTCAGCTCATGAAAGATGACTAGATCATGTATTAAGTCGGAAAAGGAAAACAGGAAAATTTTTTAAGTGCCCCAACTATGATCAATTGTTAGTGGCTGCTAACGGGTAGAAGAGCATTTTAAGGATTCTGAGGACCTAGTTAAGCTCAGATGAACACACATACACACACAGACGCTGCATTATGGAAAAAGATGAGTATGTCAACAGTAGCAAAATCCATGGAAGTGGAAGACATCATCCAGCAAAATGAACTAAGACCAAAGACCAAAACTTTCCAATATATCAACTCAAATTTTATAATTACTTATATTTAAGAACTCAAGTTCATTCACCTAAAACTAGTAACACTTAGTTTCAACAACAAATCCACTTGAGAAACAATACGAAGAACTCTATTTTTATGAAATGAAAACAAATCCTAGAGAATCAGTAGAAGCTCAACCTTTAAAAGTAGTATCTCTATAGTGTCTTCTAATTTCCAACACTGCTTGCACAAACATCTCATAGTTTTATGGTATTTAACACAATCTAAATATGATTAAAGCTAACACAAAATCTGAAATAGAATTAATGAAGTTCTGTTGGATTTCTTCATTAAAATGTTATTATCCCTTCAACCAAGTTAACATAATCCAAATGAAAAGATAAACTATCAAACACAAAAGTTCTCTTTAATCTCTGAAAGTACTCAGACCGTACTCAAAATACCTGCTTGATATAAACCCCACTCCTGGAGAACAGATCCACCAACTCTGGATGATGTTTGCTATTCTGGCTTCCATGCCCCAGGGTGAAATTTGTATTATCTCCCCAAGTGTAGACATCTGTAGGATCTAAAATGTAAATTAATTTTTACTTTTATATTTTAAAACAAGTATCAGTTGAGTTCAATTATATATACACTCTACTAATAAGTTTACCTCAAACAGAGACTCTTCATAGGAACTAATTCAACCAGCATATTTAGAAAGACACTGCCAACATTATTTTTTACATTATGATACTATTAACATATTATCTAATTCTAGGAATAGAAACGAGAAAATCCAAATCAGCACAGGGCTATCTCAATGTTAGGAATCTAACATTTGTTCCTTGTTTCATTAGCAGCTAATTTAACTGCCAGAGGAGTAAAATACCACCTGCTGTAGCCACTTAGTTTCTATGAAAATAATAATTATAGTTATTTAAATACAGAATGTTACCAACAGATACATAATATACAGTAATATTATTTATATATTATATACATACATGTAAGGGTTCTAGATGAAGCAAATGTGGTATCAGTTACTGTTCCTATAGAAACATTAACTTTAATAGTATGCTCTTGATAGATGCAAAAATCACACTTATAATCAGAGTAATGACTATTTTAAAGTGGGAAAAACTTAATCGCAGCTAAGTTTATGATCTAAGTTTTCATTTTTACTTTGGAAGGCATATAAATTTCTTGAATAGAATTACAACTATAACTTGCAATACAGTACCCAAGGTAGAAATAAAAATGAAAAATGTGTCCTTACTTAGCTTGCTCACTACTTAAATGCAAATTGTATAGAGTGGCCCATTTAAAACTCTTCTCCCTTTCCACCAATTTCCATTTCCAAAATTCAAAGGCAAACAAATTAGAGAAATAAGTAAAATCAGAAGGATGTGAGGGCAGAAGAATCACTTCTTTTTCCCTCTACCGCAAGTATTAATGTTACTTTCTGGATGGATGCACTTTCCAGATGTAACAGTAGTTACAATTCTGTCTTCCCACTTAGGGTGTGTTTTTACTCTTACAGACATAATATAGGTTGAAACTGACATTATATAGATTGAAACTGAAAATGCAAAATAAATCAGTGTTCTGAATAAATGCCCAAAATTATCAGCTAACATACACCAAGGTAAAAGTTCTTTGCAGATATCCACACACAAATAAATTTTCTCAGGTATTTTAATAAAAACAAAGTTTCATTAAAATTTTCTAAGTTGTACCGTAATGGAATTTATCTGTAGAATTTTCTTACCAGTAGGTTTGAATACTACATGAGTTGGTCTATCCTTCATTACAAGATCCAAAGCTGATAAGCCTTCTTTGTCTTGAATATACAGACTAACACCATGCTAAAATTAAAAAAAAAAAAAAATTCAGACCAGCCCCTGTTTCAAACTGAAGCCCCAAATCCTGACACCTGAATTGGCAACACCTATGACAACAGAAAATCCAAGGATGCTCTCAAGCTTGACAGGACTGGCAATCATCCAAATTTCTAGCAGAAACAGGAAAAAAGCTGAGTCTGTAGAAGTGGGAAAGGGTAAGAGTAGGGCTGATGAGATGTTTTAACTCTTACCAACCTAGCTTTCTATATAAAATAGATTAAAGTAAGAGAATTAAACCATCTAAATCAAATGTTTTAGATGTAAGAGGAATGAATTAACATAACTACTGGTAAACTTTTTTAAAATCAAAAATAGATGAAGACACTGAAGATAATAAGCTCCCTAATGTGACCATAAGTTCCTTGAGGACAGGAAGTGTTTTGTTCCTCTCTGTGTCCTCTACAAGCATGATAAAATGCCTGTACCCAAAAAAAAAATTTTTTAATTTAAAACTCATGACTTCTGAGTTTTTAATGTGCACTCATTAGTGAAATGACTTTGGAGTGCATCTCAAAACACTTCATTATTTGACTATACAGTACAACAAACCTAGATTGAATCTACTTGATGGGAAATTTCAAATAAATAAAGCTGATTCTAATTATTGGTTTTTTACAACTATAAACACTTTATCCTAGCCAAACAAGAAATAAGCATATTATCCGAAAAAACAGTCCCAAATGTTGTATTTCAATAACTAGTGCCCTTTTAAAGTAGCTAATAAAAGTTACAGAAAAGTAAACCATTTTTCTCAAGAATACTAAAAGATACATAATATGGGTTAAATGATAAAAGGTATGGGATTCACTTCAAAATAATGTGAGATAAACAAAGGTGGTAGAGACATATATAAGACACAATTAACCAACAGTGCATTATGTATTATAAACTTTGGTATATGTTTAAAATTCTACATCATAAAAAATCTAAATAAAAATATATATGGGATTTGAATTCTAAAGATTAGTCAGTTACAACAGTAAAAGACATCAAACGACTAAAAAGAACAAACTCAAATCTCTGGAAAATAAATGAGGTGTTTGAAAAACACTAAGAAAAATATATGCCAGACCAAATAGTTTTAAATAAACAAATGACACTTACCTTCAATAGAGACCAAACACAATCAATATGTCCATAAAAAATGCTTCTGTGCAAAGCTGTCCATCCTGATTCCTTGTCTTTCACCGAAAGATCCACTCCTTTCTCAATAAGCCAATCTAACACTCCTTTCTTTCCACAAGAGGAAACAAGGTGGAGGGCATTTCTGCCAAAAGCATCTTTGATAGTTGCAGCATTGTAACAATAACTGGAGAGGAAGGCCTTAATCTGATTTTCATTCCCCTTTGTTACCACAGAAAGGACATCCAAAGCATGTTTCAGGGATCGACACTTTGATGTGCAGTCAGGGATGGAAGAATTCATCCTAATTGTTTTTATACTCCTTAGTTTAGTTCTTTAAAGTAGTCAGTTAAGACTAATTTTTAAAAATTAAAAAGCCAGGACAAAAAGGTACTATTCAGAAAGATTTATAGAGAATAAATGACCTGTTTAGGATTATAATTTAAATCCTCAATGGCAACAGTATAAAACTATATATCTTTGTACAATTTACTTTGGCACTTAAATCAAAAAATTATAAATAGTTCTATAAAGTTTATATCAAATACAAGTCCTTTATTTAAAAAAAAAAAAACTTTCCACAGTTTATAAATTATTCTTGGAGTCAAGCACCAAGGGGGAGTGAGGAGGGGAACTCCCCCTCCACACTGTCTGATCCTTTTAAATATCCATAATTGCAAGAGTGACCTATAAAAGGAAAGAGAGAGAAAGTAAAAAAAAAGCACAAAATCAGCCTCTTGCTCTCAGATACTTTACAACCACCTCTATATATAAGTGCCCCTAAAAATAAATAAGTGTTCCTAATTCCTATTTCAAAAAAATAAAAGTATACCAACTTTTCAGCTTCACATCCACAGTATTCTAGAACTACATTAATCATCTTCACCTCCTTTTTTTCTATTCTGCTTAAGGTTAACCTCTGTATCTCTGGAGTTCACCTCTTTCTTTCCAAAAGCTTCGTTTCTTCTCCTTTGTATTTTTACACTCTACTAGCTATGTCCCCACAAGATATAAGCACACTTAAATCCACCATCTTTATAACAATCGCATCTCAAACTGTAATTTACCCCCTAAAATTGTCTTACTGCACCCACCACCCATCACCATCACAATAACCAACACTCTCATCATTCACTTTTTACGGCCAGGCACTGTGATAATGTTCTCTGTGCCTGGAAAGTCCTTTACCATAGGACCATAGGAGGAGATGATAATTAAATATCAGGTAGCAAAACAACTAGGTATCAACCTGAAAAAAAAAAAAGAACTTTAGATACTTACTTTATACCTTACACCAATATAAATTCCAGATAGATCAATGACAAACATAAAAATAATACCATAAAAGCACCAGAAGAGAGCATGGAAGACTCTTTTTTAAAATTTCAAAGTAAAAGGCCTTTCTAATAAGTATGATCTGAAATTCAAGAGTTATGAATAAAAGATTAATACATTTAATCAGTTTAAAGCCTGCATTAAAAAATTTTAAGACAAAAAAGGAGAAAAAGCTTCTTAAATATATAATCTCTACAAATAAGGAGACCAAATAAATAAAACTCAAAGAATAAGACATTTCTCAAAAAAAAAAAGAGGAAATTTAAACAGATTTTTAAAAAGAGACTCACCTTACTCAAAAGAAATATAAATTAAAACTATAATGAGATACCATGCTACAACATGAATGGAGCAAGAGAGTATAACGCTAAGTGAAGCCAGTCAGTCAGAGAAAGACATACTACATGATTTCACTCCTATGTGGAATTTAAGAAAAAAACAAATGAGCAAAGGGAAAAAAGAGAGAGAGAGACAAATCAAGAAACAGACTCTTAATTATAGAGAAAAAACTGACAGTTACCAGAGAGGAGGTGGGAGGAATAGGTAAAATAGGGATTAAGGAGTATACTTGTCAGTGATGAACAAAGGGTGATTCATGAAATTACTGAATCACTACACTGTACATGTGAAATTAATATAACACTGTATGTTAACTAATTGGAATTAAAATAAAGACTTTTAAAAAACTATAATGAGATACTATTTTTTATCCATCAAAATAGGAAAGATCAAAAAGTTTGATATTACTATGTACTGACAAGACTGTAAGAAACTATGTACTCTCTCCATTGCCAGTAAGCGTATAAACTCATACAGTCTGGAGGGCAATTTAATATAGTTATGAAAATGTAAAATATACCTTTTTTCTGACCCAAGCAATTTTACTTCCAGGAATTTATCTTGGAAAACTGTATCTATGTGTGAAATGGTGTTAGTATAAGAATATCCACTGAGTCATTGTTTGAAATAGTAAAGCATGGAAAAAACCTAAATAGTTAGAAGTAATTATGTCCATAAAACAGAATATTACTCGTGTATCAAATGAAGCCACTATATATTTTCAGATATGAAATAATCTGCAAGATACATTGTACAATGTCCTTGAAAATGAGATGTATATCAATACCATTTATGGAAAAATTGTATATGCATTTACATGTTTATGCTTGAACATGTATGAAAGATGCCTAGAAGAAGACACAACAAAATGGTTAAGAGTGGTTCCTCTGGAGAAGAGCACCAATAGCTGGAGACAGAAATGGAAGGCAATCTTACTTGTATTTTACTACAAACCACTTCTGAATGCTTCACCATAAGCATGATTACCTATTCAAAAATAAATACCTAAAAAATAAAAAGAAATGCTAATATATTGATTAGGGAGGCTGTAGGAAAATACAGAAAACTCAGCCACCAAATAAAGAGCCTCTAGTATTTTTCCAATATGCTACCCTGTCTGCTTTGCCCTGTTTGGATCTGGAGAAATGAAATACAATTTGTCAACTATTTGATAAACTACTATCCCTCAGGTTTTTAACTACCGGAAAGAAAACTAACCACCCATATACCAGAAATTTTATAACTAGAGTGGATGACTTTACATTCAACATTTCTTCATCTTTTTATTTATCATCTCCTAATTATTTTTATTTCAATATTTTTGTACTCTCAAGTTCATTCTATTTTATTTTAGTCCTCTGGATTTTAAATTAGTGAACCCATTTCATAATGGTTAGATACAATAGAAATTCTATGTTAATTCTCTTCTCCAAGGTATTGATCATAAATACTTAATAGAACAAACCATCCTAAAACCACAAAAAAACCCAAACAGCCAAAGTTATCTTGAGAAAGTAGAAGGTAAAGCATCACACCCCAATTTCAAACTATGTTACAAAACTGTAGTAATTAAAAAGTATGATATTGGCATACAAAGAAACACAATAGATCAACGGAACAGAATAGAGAGCCCAGACATAAACCCATGTATATATGATTTACAACAAAGGAACCAAGAATATACAATAGCAAGGGGACAATCTCCTCAATAAAGGGTGTTGGGAAAATTGGACAGCCACATGCAAAAACATGAAACTGGACCCCTATCTTACACTATACCCAAAAATTAACTCAAATGGCTTAAAGACTTAAATTTAAGACCTGAAACCATAAAACTCCTAGAAGAAAACACATGCAGTTACCTCCCTGACATAGGTCTTGAAGATGATTTTTTTAATCTGATAGCAACAGCAAAAGCAACAAAAGCAAAAATAAACAAGTAGCACCACACCAAATTAAAAAGTTTCTGCACAGCAAAGGAAACCATAAACAAAATGAAAAAGTAACCTACTGAATGGGAGAAATATTTTTGGAAATCATACCTCTGATAAAGGGCTAATCTATATAAAGTATCCAAAGAATCCATACAATTCAAGAGCAAAAAACTAAACCATCTAATTTTAAAAATGGCGAAAAGATTTACATAGATTTTCCAAAGAAGACATAGAGATACCCAACAGGTACATAAAAAATGCTGAACATCACTAATAATCAGGGAAATGTAAATTAAAACCAAAAGGAGATATCACCTTTCTCCTTTAGAATGCCTATTTTCAAAAAAATAAGAAATAATTAGTGTTGCCAAGGACATAAAGGAAAAGGAACCCTATACACTACTGGTGGGAATGCAAATTGATATAACCACTATGGAAAGTAGTGTGGAGCTTTCCCCAAAAATTAAAAATAGAACTAACCTATGATCCAGCAAGTCCACTTCTAGGTATTTATCCAAAGAAAACAAAACACTAACTCCATGTTTGCTGCAGCATTATTTACATTATTTACAATAGCCAAGATATGGATAAATGGATATCAATGGATAAATGGATAAAAAAATTATATACAAGGAGAGAGAGGCAAGACAGTGGAGGAGTAGCAGATTGATATGACATCAGGTCCCAGGAGTTCAGCTTATCTTAACAATTCCTTTTTTAGAATTTTTTAAAAATTTTCATCTTTAGGGTCATAGCCCATCCCTTCATTGTATTTACCTTCATTTTTGTACATATATATGTTCTTCTTTCTTTAAAATTTTGGGAGGTAGTTTCTTCTAAGAGACCAAAATACACCCAAAATCAAATGGGTGGCTCTGTTCTATCCACATTCTAATATATATATGTACATTTTTCCCCCCTTGCTTCTCCCCCCAGTTTTGGGTCTCTTCTGATTCCATTCCATTCCATCCCAAAACAACATTTTTCTGGGCTCTTTGCCACCCTTTTAGCATTTTATTCTCTCGTTCACATATTCTTATCTGGATAAAATGACAAGGCAGAAAAACTCACCACAAAAAAAAAAAAAAAAAAAAAAAAAAAAAAAAAAAAAAAACACAAGAGGCAGTACCAATGGCTAGAGACCTCACCAATACAGACATTGGTAATATGTCAAAACTACAGTTCAGAATGACAATTATCAAGGCACTAGCTGGGTTTGAAAAAGGCATGGAAGATATTAGAGAAACCCTTCCTGGAGGAATAAAATCACTTTCTGGAGAAATAAGAGAACTTAAAATCTAATCAACTTGGAATAAAAAAAGCTATAATGAGGTGCAATCAAAAAATGGAGGCTCTTACTGCTAGGATAAATGAAGCAGAAGAGAAATCAGTGATAGAGAAGACCAAATGATGGAGAATAAAGAAGCTGGGCAAAAGAGAGACAAAGAACTACTGGACCACAATGGGAGAATTTGAGATAAGTGACACCATAGAATAATTGGGATTCCAGAAGAAGAAGAAAGAAAGTGGCAGAAGGTATATCAGAGCAAATTATACTAGAGAATTCCCGTAATATGGCAAAGGGAACAAGCATCAAAATCCAGGAGGTTCAGAGAACCCCCTCAGAATGAATAAAAACAGGTCCATGCCCCGTCATCTAAAAGTAAAACTTACAAGTCTCAGTGACAAAGAGAAAAATCCTGAAGCAGCTCAAGACAAGAAGTCTATAACATACAATGGTAGAAATATTAGACTGGCAACAGACTTATCCACAGAGACCTGGCAGGCCAGAAAGAACTGGCATGATATATTCAGAGCACTAAATGAAAAAAATATGCAGCTAAGAATACTATACCCAGCTACGCTATCATTGAAAATAGGAGAGATAAAAAGCTTCCAGGACAAACAAAAATTAAAAGAATTTGCAAACACCAAGCCAGTCCTACAGGAAATATTGAAAGGGGTCCTCTAAGCAAAGAGAGAGCCTAAAAGTAATAGACCAGAAAGGAACAGAGACAATATACAGTAACAGTCACCTTACTGGCAATACAATGGCACTAACTAACATCTCTCAATAGTTACCCTGAATATATGCAGCACCTGGTTGTCTCAGTGGGCTAACCCTCTGCCTTCAGCTCAGGTCATGATCTCAGAATGCTGGGATGGAGCCCCGCATTGGGCTCTCTGCTCAGCAGGGAGCCTGCTTCTCCCTCTCTCTCTGCCTGCCTCTCTGCCTACTTGTGATCTCTCTCTGTGTGTCAAAAAA